>NC_047107.1:41212011-41812011 GCF_902500255.1 Thalassophryne amazonica
GGAGTGCAGGCAAAGCGGGACAAAGCTTTTACGCACGACAAATAAACAAAAAAATAACCGCGCGCGACCGACGAAAAGCGGGACTGCGGCTCTGAAATTGTCCAAAGTTTGAAAATGGTTCGCTTTGGACCGGCATCTTTATTATTGTTATTTTAAAATAACGGATGTCATTATTGGCTCGCGGCGGATTCACGCGTTGTTTTGTCTTTGGCATGCGCATTGCGGTACATCATCGGAAATAACCGGCACCGTCTCGCTGATTATAAAATTTACTTGAAACGATCTTACTGAAGGACGGATGGGAGTATAAGTCGAGGAGTGATGCGTAAAAACGCCTTTTACGAACGGGACGTGGTGCTCGCTGCTTAAAATCTCCAAAATTAGACGTCGGAATTAGGAATCTTCAGTAATTACGTGGATGCTGGAGTCATCACAATCACTAAAGCGGTGTTAGATTATGTCTTAATAACGACAGTAATTAAAAAATCATGTGAAGTTGCTGGGAATCTGCACTGGGGGGATGGGGGGGGGGGGGATTCCTGTTTTTTTTGTATCAATGTTTCTGCAGTCTGACTCTCCAACTCAAAAATGTCTGGATCGCGCTGCCATCTAGCGTACAATGTACAATTACAACCTCGTATCAATGCATGCACAAAGTCATCAAGCATGAATTTTTAAACTTTAAAAATTAAGGTAAAAATCAAATATGTAATTGATGCATTATTGTAAATATCCCCCCCCCCCCTCAAAATAATCCTGGAAGTCACAGAATGTAGCAAAAGCATCACAGGAGAATATATAGCAATTAATATATACATAATGTATACATAACTGCATTTGATTTTGCAGAAGTGGATAATCGGAAATAATCTCTAAAAAACAAGTTAAATCACTATACATCGGAGTTTTATCCACCAAATACTTCTAATTAAAGTCGAATCAATTAAGTAAAAATGTTAAATCCCACTGAGATATTAGCAGATATAACGGAGCGCAAATATACAAGTTCCCCCTTTGGAAAACTTTAGAAGGGATTTTTTTTTCTTTTTCTTTCTTTCATTCTTTTTTTCTGCCGTCCGTCTCGGACCCTCCACTGAAGCTTCCCGGACACGTCTCCGGCTCTTTGAAAAGGTGAAACCAACAAGATTATATGGGACAAAGAAATTTTTTTCCCTCTTTCTGCAAGTGTATCATTAAGATTTAACTCCACAGATTGGAAAAGGGGGCTCCGCGGGAGAAGAGAGGAGAGTGAGGGGGGACAGCGAATGGGAGCAGCTCTAACAGAAAGCTGGAGAAAGCGGGAGAAGAAAGTGGACAGCAGGACATTCAAAGAAGACGCAGCCACAGCGGCGGTGATCAGAACAGCACCAGCTCTCCACCTGGATGAAAGCGGCCACCCGACCAGGCAAGTACGCGGTTTATTTTGTTTCCAAATTTTACGCACCAGATTTACGCACGGCTCTTATTGGAACAAACTAAAAATAAACCGCGTGTGTCACACCGTGTAGCCTGAAGTCATAACTTTGTACGTTCGTGGAGGTGAACGTTACATTATGTACTCACTCAGCTCGCGGATGATGTGTACTTCTGATGTTATTCCATTCTGCTGGGAGCTTTTTTTGGTCTCCTTACGCGTGCAATGCATCTCACCTGCGAGACTATTTGTAGTTTGAACACATAATGAAAAGATCGATAACAGGCTGTTCGTCTCGGCGATAGTGTCACCGGATTTAAAGGCTGATCACAGATCCAACCGGTACCCATCTTTTATGCTGTTTTCAGAGAATTACCTATAAACGTCTCACATGTGCACCGTTTATTTATTTTTATTTTTTTAAAAAGGAAAACAACCACAAGTTGCCGAGACTTTTTAAGTGTGTGCATGCAACGTGTTTTATTCGCAGAACAGTTTAAATTGAAGACAGTTTTGGTCAGAAGAACGTTTTGCAAAATAAAACTGAATTATAAAAATACCCCATAAAGTACAATTCAACTTAATCCTTTTATGGATGCATGATTGTGCTAATTAGCAATTTTATGCAGTGATGCCCATTTTATTGCACATTTCCCTATTTGAACCAACCCAAGTTATTGATAATAATTACATAATCATTAAGGGATAATTGATCATTTTACACATTCTAATGTATTTATTAAATAAAAAACGAACTACAATTGTTTATCAGCATCGTCTATAATGTTAGAATTATTATATTGCACCTGACTTACTGATTAAAATCAGTTTATCCACAAATCATTATGTCTGAGCACTAATGTTTTCTTTAAGGCATCTTTTTTTTTTTTTGGTAAATAAATTTGTGTAGAAATAATGAGAGGTCAGAGGATAAATACCTGGAAAATAAGTTTTATGTAGGATGACGTGACTGAAACTAATAAACGCCAAAAACACTTTTGTAAACCACTGAGGTCATGAGTGCACCCCCCCCCCCCCCCCCCACACACACACAAAAACACACACATACACAGACGAAAACAAGAGCAGATCCCAGGCCGCTTTAACGGTCGAAGATATTTCCGATGTAATGTTTTCTGCTTTCGACTTCCCGCTTGTAGTCACAAGGAATTTTTCTGTTGCTTTCAAAAGTTGCATTGCTTTTCTCGGGGGCCTCCTTTCCAAACGCGCCCTGGGAGTTTAAGTCAGGGAATGACAGGCTGGAGGCCACAGGCACTCACCTGAACCACTTCCTCCAGAAATTAAAAGTCAGTCAACAGCAGTTAAATGAAGCGGGTGGGAATAACCGTGGACGTGTGTCCACGCGGGGTTCTGTTTGTTTGGATAAGACTGGACACCGTGCGTAACAGGACGCAGCTCACAACCTCCAAAACAAATCTGTAAGATGGGGCAGTCCCCCCCCCCTCCCCCATCTAAAGTTATATTTAAGAATAATAAAGTGTCTCACTGTGTGCTGCTGATATAGTTTCACTTTCTGCGGATGTTCTTTGTACATTTGTTCACCATATTTTAAAATTGGGAACATTAGCACAGATGTCAGTCTGAGCCCATTTCAGGTGAGCTCTTTCAACAAAACTTTTCATTTTCGGAGATTAGCTTTTGGATAATTTGTTTTGGGCATGTACTACATGCTGATAGCTTCAATTAAGTTAAAATATATAAACTGTAATTAAACCTGTGATTATATATAAAACATGGAAATTAATCAAAATATGTTTGCATAACTTAAAAAAGCAAGTTATTTTACACAAAGGAAAAAGTCAGACAGTTCATGTAACTTTTCTTAATATTCTAAAATTGTGAAACAGTTTAAAAACGTTATGTGCACATACAAAACACACACACACACACACACACACACACACTATATATATATATATATATATATATAATGAAAATTAATAAAATATAATATAAAATATTTTTGCATAACTAAAAAAAGCAAGTTATTTTACACAAAGGAAAAAAAAACACATACTTCTTAATATGCTAAAATTGCGAAACTTTGAAATACAGTTTAAAAACGGTTTATGTGCACAGAAGAGACAGAGCAACCATGTATGTATTTTATCTAAATTTTGGAAAAAATACAACTCTATGTCTGAGGTTTTTTTTTTTTTTTTTTTTGAATGGCGTCTGAACTAAGTGATAGTGTATGTGAGTGTGTCCGTGTGCGTCGTTACGCGCTTGAGTGTGTGTGTGTGTGTGTGTGTGTGTGTGTGGGGGGGGGGGGGGGCTGTGTTATCTGATGGATTTTTTACATTTTTTTTTCATGGATCAACATCTTTTAATGGGCATAGTCTCATTGCCCTTAATGGAAATAACATTTCCGAAAAAAAAGGGGAAATAGAGGCTATAAGCAACAGTGTTCACGATCATTAAGTGTCACCAAGACAGAAGTTTGCAATGTTAAAATTACAACAAACACCAGAAAACATGAAAATCTTTATGGCTTATTTAGTACAAATTCAGCATGAAAGAAAATGGAAATGCTTGTGTGATTTTAGGGTAATTATTGTAAGACAGAAAAGGGCTTAAGTGGTATGTTTAGAATGTTTGTTAGGGTATTATTCATTTTGTCAATCGGAATCCTTCATACTGCAGATGTGACGTACGAACATCGCTTTCTGCACCCCCCCCCACCCCCACCTTTTTTGCGTCACAGCCTGTAATTGCGCAAAGCGACTTTCCCCAGTTGCACTGGAGGCTGGAGTTAAGTTGGAGGGCTGTCACTTTATGCTATGCGTCATGGCTTTATTGCTCAGTAACCATCATTTCTTTGGAGCCTATGTGCTAATTACTTTGGATAGTCCCAGAGACGCAGATTATAAATCCATTAGCGCGCAAACCCTCACGTTTGCACAGTGCAAACACTGTAATTTTGCAGCACTCCCATCACTTAAAAAGTACTATTAGTAGCCGTAGACCGAAGATTATAAACGCATCATGTTGAAAATTATGATCAGACAGGATCATCTCCATACCATTTTAGGACGCTTAGAAAATCGTTTATTATTATGAGTATTTTTTTAATTCCCCAACTGTTTGCCAACCCCCCCCCCCCCCCCCCCCCCCCCCCCCTCCCCCCCCCCCCCCCCCCCCCCCCCCCCCCCCCCACCCCCAAAAAAAAACAGCCTTAAGGAATAAAGTGTAGCCTTAAGGAATAAAGTGAATTAAAAGAGTTCATGTCGGTTTGACTGCGTTATTAACGCGTAAAATAAGCGGGACTCAAACGAAGGAGCTCGAAGGCATCTCGCCCTCAAAGTAATTTATTTCAGGGAAACCGCAGGGCAAAGGTGGAATTCTTGAGAAATTCAACAAGGATAAGGGAGCTTTAGGAATTCTGCACGCAGATTACCTTTCATCCCATCCTCACATTATCCGACAACACACAGCAGAAATATAGCTCAGTCACAAAAGAGTGAGATTAGCCCGGCACACGGAAAAGTGCAAAAGTATTTTACAAGAAGTGTTAACCATTTAAGAGAGAGAGAGAGAGAGAGAGAGAGAGAGAGAGAGAGAGAGAGAGAGAGAGAGAGAGAGAGAGAGAGAGAGAGAAACACGACTCAGCTCACCAACTGTCACCGCTGTATGGATGGAAAACACATCCTATACATACATATATATATATATATATATATATATATATATATATATATATATATATATATATATAGAGAGAGAGAGAGAGAGAGAGAGAGAGAGAGAGAGAGAGAGAGAGAGAGAAAATACAAAACCCAACAACAAACAAACCCAAAGCTGAGAGAGTAAAAGAGCACCACAACCATGGCTTTTTTTGGGCAGTGATTATCTCCAAGTTGAAGCTTTCCCATTAACTTTTTCTTCTTTTTTAATTTCAAACTGTATTTTTATGAGTTGCATCATATCAGATGTACTTTTTTTTTTTAAAAAATTACAATTTCCCACCATAACCAACAAACAGCAGGAGTTTAATTAGAAATGTAGTGTAGCTGAACCATCACCAGACTGAACACACTGATGCAGAGAAAACACAAAATGATTCTCAGCTTCATTTGGAGTGAAAAATATGTCTTTATATTTACATTGAGCAGCTACTTGTGCTGCAAATGTGTACAGATACAACAACAACAACAATACTGATCAATATAACAAATGCATGGGAAATAAATTGAAAATATATATTATAAGACAAAAGTCTCATTACATTAGAAAAAGTGTAACATGTATAAAATCACTATTATGAGTGACATTTAAAGAAAAAAAAAAACCCACTTGAGACTTTGTATATTTCTGATTCTAAAGGTGTGTGTTTGTGTGCAGACACCAGTGAAGTGAAGGTGGCCTGAATGTCCAGACGTGGCAGATTGTGACCTTATCAATGTGAAACTCTTAAGCTAAATTATTCATAGCACCTGTTTGATGTCCCCAGCCAAAGAATGACAAAGGTGTGAGATTTAAGATGCATCTCAGATCCACGAATGTCACCGTTACCTGTCTAACAGTGAGGGAGGACGGCGTGCAGTTTACACAACAGCCGTCAGCAGTGTGTCCTGCAGCAGAGGATCACCAGGGACCAGCCACACAGGTAAGTGCATGCTAATATGCTTCTGCAACTGAATAAGGAAAGTAATGTGATGGAATGGTGCCATTATGTGAGGTAAAATAGTGTCTCACGAGTGTCCAGTGGTTATAGTGGTCACTGAAACCTGCCGTCGGGTTTATCATCACCTTCATTTGAAATCTGAGGGAGATTTTGCTTGCTCTGGTTGAGGTTTTAGTCATAGAGTTTCTGTTGTGTGTTTGGAAACACAGCAGGATGTGATGTGACCATGTGGCTCACGGCCTGACACGGCGATGATATGACATTTATGTTGAGTTTATACATGTATTTGAATACTTAAAATACTTGGCATCACAGCATTATGCTTCATCAGAAAGCTGGAAAAAGTGTTAAAGATAAAATAACAGTTTAGTTGGTTATGAATCTCCTGAGAGTCGCAGTTTCAGTGTATTTCAATTTATTTCAATTTCAATTTATTTCATTTATATAGTGCCAAATCACAACAAAGTTGCCTCAAGGCGCTTCACACAGGTAAGGTGTAACCTTACCAACCCCTAGAGTAAGTACACAGGCAACAGTGGTAAGGAAAAACTCCCTCTGATGATTTGAGGAAGAAACCTCAAGCAGATCAGACTCAAAGAGGTGACCCTCTGCTTGGGCCATGCTACCAACGCAGGTGACAATAGTGCAGTTTTCAAAGGTGTAGCTAAGGGGTGGATTTTAGGTTTAATCCCTCCTGAAATATAAATAACCTAAACAAGGCTTTTTCTCATTTGAACCAAATTAACCAATTGCTTAAAAAAATGACAACATGGAAAGGCTTGAAACACTAAATGAATCATTTGCTTTAAAAAATAATCAATCATTTAAACTAACTAACAAAAGTCAATGTTTTGAGATGCTTAAATACAAAGTAAAACAATTCCTTCAGAAAAGGAGTCACAGTTTGTCTCAAAAGGATGGAAAAGCTCAATTAACCAATTACCTCAGAAGATGACCATGAAGCTGTCCGAAATATAGCGAAGATTCGTCCCATCCTGTCTATGGCTGAGGCTGAGACCCTGATTCATGCATTTGTCTCTTCTAGATTGGACTACTGCAATGTTCTATTTTCTGGTTTACCAGAGTCCAGCATTAGGGGTCTCCAATTGGTTCAAAATGCTGCTGCCAGACTTTTGACACGAAGCACAAAGTTTGACCACATTACACCCATTTTGGCATCTCTTCACTGGCTTCCTGTCCCTGTGACATCACATTTTAAGGTTCTGCTACTAGCCTAGAAAACTGTTCACGGACTGGCACCTCCCTACCAAGCTGACCTAATAAAACCCTTTGTACTGACCTCGGCTTTGCGTTCTCAGGTGCAGGATTATTTAGTGTCCCTACGGTGAATAAAAATTCTGCAGATCACAGAGCTTTCTATTATCGTGCCCCTGTTCTGTGGAATGATCTCCCTGCATAAAAAAAAACAGAGATTCTGTAGAAACCTTCAAGTCCAGACTTAAGACACACTTATTTTCCCTTTTGTATGGCTAGCATACTGGCATAGTATAGTACTAAGCTTTTTACTCTTTTAATTAATTTCACTAGAAAACAGCTTGCCGTGGCCTGAACTTTTCTAACTTCTGGGTCTTTTAGTGACGCTTAGGGCTAGTGGTGGCGATCACCTTAGTATTTCTTCTGTTTTTCTTGTTGCTTAATGCTGAGAAATTATACTGTATGATGCCTGATTCTGTTTTTTTCTTTTCTCTCTGTTTGAGGTACGGCTCCATCCAGAGATGGGTGTGATGTCTGTTCCTGAAACCCTCCTGTCCTGTGCACCGGCAGCATTTCCTAATTATATTTGTTTTGACAGTTGTTTTGTAATTTGTGTTGGTAGCATGGCCCAAGCAGAGGGTCACCCCTTTCAGTCTGGTCTGCTTGAGGTTTCTTCCTCAGAGGGAGTTTTTCTTTACCACTGTCACCTGTGTGCTTGTTCTGGGGGTTGGTAAGGTTAGACCTTACTTTTGTGAAGTGCCTTGAGGCAGCTTTGTTGTGATTTGGCACTATATAAATGAAAATAAATTGAAATTGAAATTGAAAAAATTGAGGCATTGTTTTTAAATGACCCAGTGTTTTAAAATGCTAAAAAGCAATGAATGAAACATCTGCATCAGAAAAACTGTCATGTAACAAAACAAAACAAAAATAAAATTGGAGTAACGACTTTAGAAAGTGATCAGTTCTTTTGAAATGCTCAAATACCTAATAAAGCAATTGTTTCAGAAAATGGTTCACTGTTTTGAACAGATCAAAATGGAAAATGAAGCAGTTACTTCAGAAAATGAGTATTTATAAATCCTCAAAGCATTAAATGATGCTACACACACACACACACACACACACACACACACACACACACACACACACACATATATATATATATATATATATATATATATATATATATATATATATATATATATATATATATATATTAAATGATTCAGTGTTCTGAACTGAAAAAATCACCAAATAAAACCTTGAAATAAGTGAAACGTGATTTGTCGTGTGGCTCTTTTCCTCCTCCACAGCACTGCATATTTCTGTAAGTGGAACTCATGGTTTTATTAGTTTTAGTTTTGGTTTATGGTCGATACTAACCCGTAACTAGACCAGGTTCAGGGCTTTTGCACTCCTGATTGCTGACTGGCTGCAAATGATTGGCCACAGTCATTTTGTCGACACCATAGGCGACTTCACAGGGAACTGGTCACCACTTCAGCATTTTGGCCGTGTATTTCCTTGTTATAGGCTGAGCTATTATAAAATTGTAAGATTGTGATGTGTTGGTCTCACATAATGTGGCCAGAGGAAGACATGCAGCGTGAACGTCATTAAATAGATTGAGGCCAGTATGGGTTTGTGTGAGGAAGAATGCAGATGCAGAACAGTACAGCAAAAACCAAACCTAGTAATGAGGTGTTCAGTGCAGCTTTCCTGTGATGTCACAGATCACGTTCTGTGACATCACAACATGTCATAGCTGCAAAGTTTACTGAAGCCGATGAGAAAGCAACCCATAACCAACGACTGTAACTAGTACCACTCTTGGTAGAGTGTGTTATGGTTCGTGTTTTCAGTTACAGTGGAAAAGCACACAGCTTGAACCATTTAACTACTGCTTCACTGTTTCAAATGACTTGAAGTACTGAATGAACCAATTGCTTCAGAAAGCATTTGAATGTTTCAAAATGCTCCTAATACAACAAAGCTGACTTCTAGGGGACAGTAGGGACCCCCTCCACATCTCTACCAATCACCCAAGAAACAATATTTTTTTCTGGCCACGCCTTGTGATTCTTTATTTTTGAGAAAACAATAACGAAGTTTCAAGTAGTCAGTGTGCTTCCTCTCAGAGCCAAAGGTTCTGAGTTGAAGATCACCCCTGTCCTCTCACCATGTTATGTGGAGTTGCCTCTGAAAGGGCATCCAGTGTAAAACTTGTGCCAAATCAACATGCGGCTCCATCTCAGATCTCCTGTGGTGACCCCGGGTGAAAAAAAGCAGGAAGCCAAAGGGATTCAGTTTTAATATTGGAGCTTCAACGAGCGATTTCTTTTCCCAACCAGTTTTTCTTGTGGGAAAAGATCGTAACAGTTTTTAAGAAGCTCTGCGGCATTTTAAAAACTTGAGCTCAACATAAGTAAAACAAATGAAACAAAGATGGATTTTAATGATATCATGTAACATTTACTGTGCACAAGCTTGAATTATACGTGAGCGTGCAGAGACGCTCTCGCGTGTTTGTTTACTTGTGCGATGGCCGAGTCCGTTTCCTCTCAGATGTTCATTTTGACCTTCGACCCCAGAGATGAGGTCAAGCCCTGACAAATGAGATGGCTGGCAAGAACTGCAAACATTCCACAGCAAGCTTCTCCTCCTCCTCATGTCCTTCATTCCTCACCCCTTCACTCCTCTCAGCACTCTGAGACAAATCAGAGAACACACACATTTTAAAACAAAATCCCTTCAAATTAAGAATTAAACATTAGGTAAATTTTCAGAATGAAGAAAAAGAGGCTCCACTTGTAAAACAATTAGGATATTTCCTCCCTCACTGTGTGTTTGGGAAGCTCGACAGCCACGTCAAAGATGAGAAATGTTGCAGGTTTTTTTTATATATATATTTTTTAAACACACATTGCTGGCTACAGTATTTCCGGCAACATTTCTCACTCTGCCTCCCTTACACCATCTGTTCTGTTGATATATCCCCACATTTTTCCTGTCCTTCCCCATCTTCTTCCCCCTTCTCCCCTTGCTGACCACTCAGGATCCCTTTGCCCTTTCTTTCCTCTGCACCACCCGTCCCCTTTCCCTCTCCTCTCAGCACACTCACTCACTCACTCCCATCCTCTCATATGTTGCCTCACCCTCTAATTTCTCAGTTTTTTTTTCCCTGCCCACAGAATGCTGCCACCTGTGTCTTTAGGGGCAAAATAAATAAAGCGGGGATATTGGTATTCCTCTTCAGGATGGAGGTTAAGGTAAGTGCTGCCCCCTATTACAATGAAAGTGCAAATAATAGTCCTGCTTGTTGTTTTTCTGCATTAACATTTTTCTTTTCATGAAACGACCTCGGCTTCCTGAGCATCAATGCCCTCCGTCAGTTACGAGTCACTGCTGTAAAAACAAAAACAGTCACCTTTGATGAACATCAGCAGAGCAAGCCACAGTGCCACAAAGCCGACGGAGCAGGCCGTCACACCGAGTGGATAATGCTTTTAAACTTGCTTTCATAATGATGTAACATTTGAACAGGATATGAAACACAGTGAAGATTTTTTTTTTAAATAAAAGCAAACAATCTTGAAATATGTGTGTTGATCCCCCCACCCCCACCCCACCCACAACTGTCACCTGAATTCTCATATCTGTATTTATGTGATTGATCAGACTGCACAGTGCTTCATATGGTCTTGACCTGGACTGTGTCCTCACATGCACACTGATCACAAGATCACCAGGACAGAGCTGAGCTCTGATTGGAAGACAGGGTCATTGCCACGGCAAATCTGGGTGTGAGTGGTGCTGCTGTGTGCTTTGAAATGGAGTGTAAATTGAATGTAGCACCTTTGAAGAACAATCTGTCAGAAAAGCACTCTACAAATCAAATCAAATCAAAGACAAGAAAAAAATAGTTAAAAGCACATTTTAAAAGATGGGAAATGAGCAACTTTTGGTGGAAGTCCAAAGATTGAGAGGTCCAACATTTTAGAGCCATAGACCAAAAAGCTCCGCCCCCTTTTGTTTGGAGTCCTGCGTGAAGAACAGATGGGTGACCTTAGAGTTCTTCTGCTGGTGTCAGTTCACAGATGTACCTGAGGACCTGGCCACGCAAAGCTCTAAAAAAATACAAATACCTTAAACTGAATTCCAGAGTAGTACACTTGATGTCTTCCTTTTCAGTTTAAGATAATAGTATATGTCTGAGATTGGTTATGTTTTTTACAACCCAATATCATACCATTTTGTGATGCCATAACAGAAAGTAAATTAATCTATTAGTTCATGATACCGCCATGAAAAGTGCCACATTTTCGTGATGGGAACACAAAATGTATGTGTGTGTGTGTGTGTGTGTGTGTGTGTGTGTGTGTGTGTTGGGGGGAGGGGGGGCGTCTGTGGGGTTAGGATTAGGGGAAGGGAGAGGGTTGGGTTATGGTTAGGGTTAGGAGAAAGGGTAGGGTTAGAAATAATAAAATATCAAAAACTGCATGACGAAAATGTGACTCATTTCATGACAGGAGCACAAAAAAAAAGCGTGAGACTGGGCTGCATATTTAAGATGGCCATCGAAAACATCAAAAGTGAAGATTTTGTCAAGGATGGATGAAAGTTTGACAGGAGAAACAAACAAACAAACAAACCAAAAAAAAACAAGGTTTTCCACAACTGTGAATGAGACTCATCTGCATTAAGCTTTAAGGAACTATCTGATGTCCAGTTTGGATAGTTTATTGATATTTTAGACATTATATAGGGTGTACAGGAAATATATAATAAAAAAAAACCCCATCAGCACAGAAGTGATGAGACAAATCTTGAAGATACATACAAGAATAAGGAAATAAAACAGAATGGTACCCAGAACTGAACCTTGAGGAACAATGCAAGATATAGAATAACCACTACTGTAGTTAACTGTAATTTTCCCTGAGAGACAAGCTTCCTTTTCATTTCTGGGAGGGCACAATCAGTATTTTCTAACCTCTAAATTCCACCAGGAGAGACTGCTGGAGCTGATTACGACCATTTTAGACAATGCTTCTGATTCCACCAGCAGTGCTGTGGTGGGTTTCAGGCTCCTCCCTGAAGCAGCAGAGAATACATGCCAAGTCTATTTTTGACAGATATGGTTTCTGGTATGCATCTGAGTGGAAAATCAGGTAGCATTTTCCATGATTCATCAGTTTTTCCCTCATCATCCTGTGTCGCCACACAGCCACCACTCTTTGATCCCTGTTGTTCCGAGCTGGACTTGTACTGTATGTACACAGCACAGTACACACAAAACATACAAAAAAGAAACCATATACGTAGACTACTCATCCATGGAACAAGCACAGATATTAAGGAGAAATGACCAAATCAACAAGGAAACAAACCCTCTGCTAATGAAATACTCTGCCAGTTGAATCTGAAGATGGATGCATAATGGATCAAAACCTGTGGTGTGCATGCAACCTTACAGAGTCACACCTAGAGAAATAAAGGGGTGATACCTCCATTTCTCCATAGAAGGAAGTAGGAAATGACAGGTTTCTTACCACAAGTTCGGACAAACACTTGTCTGTGCAGTGACGCAACTCTCTCACTGAATGCAGGAAAAGAATGAAACAGACCCCCCTCCCCCTGCATTAATGGTGTTTTTCAACAGACATTCTGAGACCCAACACACAGTAATAATACACTTATATTGTCTGTAATTACTTTTTGTCCTCGTCATTACAGCAAGCGGAAAAAGTAAATTTTTAGCATTTAACTGCTTGTACTACCACACTGTGTACCTGCAGCTCTCACAGCCAGTGGTGGAATAATTTTTGATCATTCTTTCATTGAAAATAATGGAATATCCACTTTATCATCTGCCACATGCTACTATCAGAGAACAGAGCTATCGGAACCAGGTGTCGGCCATAGCAATGACAGGGTGGGAGTGAAATGGGTGCATGCGCCACCTATTGGTGACAATTTTTAACCCAATGAAAGCATCTCAGAAGAGCGTAATTGGATGCTTTGCATAATTTGATGATGTGTAATACAAAAGATTGTGACATCACGGATTGTAAGAGCTTTAACATTGTCATACAGTGAAGTTGTGCGGCTGCTTGGTTAAAAAAAAAAAGGAATCTACGATTTCAATATTTACATTTCTTCACAGCCTCTTTGTGATTCATCTCATGTCTAGCTTTACCTCTCTTGTTTTCTCACCGTCTTTCTCATCTCATTTATGTCCATGCATTAATGTCAGCTGGTTGCTGGTGTGTCCACTTAAATAAATGATAAAGCCTCCCATTGTGCTCCAAACATCAGCTTGGTGAAGACAGGAAACAGAGAAAATATGTGGGTGTGTAATCATGGCCATGTCCATGAAGCAGTTCAGCTGATTGTGTTTACATCCTCCTCCTCCTCCTCCAGCTAAAGGATGTAAAGGAAAGACTCTGAGCCACTTCAGTCCCTGCCGCTACCCACCGTTACCACAGCGTTACTGGAGCGTGGATGTCTGCCCTCGTCCCTCAGGGCCTTGGTCCCAGTCTCCACCACCCCTCCTCATCCACCACGACCCCCATTCCCCGCCACCTCTCCGCCTCACTCCCTGATTTGGTGTGTAAAAGCACCCTCTGAATGATGGATTACTGTGTCACTGCAGCCTGCGAAGGATTAATTTGTTTCATTGATTTCTCTTTAGGCAGAATGCCAGCGTCTGCCGCTTCCCACCTTTTCCCCAAGACTCGCGGCTGTAATAGACGGTAATGGCCTAAGACAAATCAACCCGTTTCTTGTAAAAATAGCAGCAAATAACCCTTCCCACTCTTCGCCTTGCACTCAACTCACAAGCACACCAGGCGGTAGGGTGGCGGTGGTGTGTCACGGCGCGTTCGACTTATTCTCCATCTCCATCACCCTGGCTATCCTTCTGACCGCCGTCCCTCCACATCCAGCGCTGAGCCAGAGGAGACCATCCAGTGACTCTAACAAAGCCATAAGTCTGCCGTACTTACAGCTCCCTCTCAGGCCTCACAATGGATGGGTAATGACAGCGCTGTCTGGAGGGGGCTGTGGGAGTTGGGCCATTCTCTTCTGTAATGGAAGCAGTTACTTCCATTCCCTACACACCTGCAGGAACAGCGAACTGTTAAACACCGTGATCTATGGCAAAGCCTTACCGCACTAAGGTTGAAGGGTTGCACTGACACCGGTGAATTAGGACATGTCTGCTCCACACATCTTTTTTTCCTCACTCACCAACACACTCCAAATGTTTCTACTGTACGTTGCCATAGAAAAGCAATGGTCAGGGAGTTATTTAGAAACAAATCCGTACAATGAATCAGCGTAAACGCAGCTTTCAGCAATGCAATCCAGCACTCCTGACACTCGTTGATTTAACACAGACATAAGATGCTGCACGTCTTTACTACCCTGTCATTGGTTTGAACGATGGGAAACCCAAACTGCCTGTAACATTAAGCGCGCCACTACAGGCTGACTGTCCTCAAACGCTTTCCAATCCTGCAGAGATTTATGAGCAGATCCAGATCCATTAATCCATTGTTGATCTGCTGTGGCTACCCTGCAGGGTTTTCAGGATCAGATATCATACATGGCTGAAATTCAGCCGACTGTGCATGGCAATCGGTAGGACAATATAGTAACACGGTTACAATCAGAGCGAATTTTTAATGGTAATCTAAAATAGGGTCAGATTTCACTGGCATTGTAATTCCATTACCATAGAATTGCCCAGTCCTAAAAATATTGCACAAGCATGAAATTTCTTTCAACACATTTTATTTTATTTTTTTAAAATCACCTCATCTTATTCACACATAACCTGACAGATTTAACCAGACATGTATTAACTTCAGGCAGAAAACACAGTCCTTTACATTAAACACAGCGTAAACACGAGTGGTAATCCATAGATGGTTTTGTCAAGAGTGAATTAGAGCTGCTGCACAATGCAATAATGACCCAGACTGCAGGGAAATCTCATCAGCTCTTTGCAATCAATTTAACAGTGTTTACAAAGCCACAGACTGAGGTTATGCTAAACAAAAAGGGGACTGGTCACCTGGTGCTCAACAAGATCCCTCATTTAAGCTCAAGTCTCCTGGGTAAACCTCCACAAAGCCCCCTTATGTCTTACACCACCAGTGCCTTCAAACATTGCTCCCAGACAGAGGATTAGGTAATCTCAACATGATACTGTCCTTTTCTATCATTTCTCTTTGTAACATTCTCTGGTACTACACCTCCATTCTTATATCTTACATCCGTCGTCCGTCCCTTGCGTTCTCTCTTTGGTATGTTGAAGTGCTTGCACATCAACGTACATCAATGAGGTAACTTACATTCAGGTTCATAAGTAGTTGGACAATGACTTTTTTTTTTGTAATTTTGTCTCAGTATATCACCACAATGGAGATGAAATGAAATAAGATAGGATTGAAGTGCAGGCTTTCAGCTTTAATTCAAAGGGTTCAATAATAAAAAAAAAATATTATTAACGATGCAGGAAAACATTAACCATGAAGGAATTACAGTCAATTTTATACAAAGTTCCCCCTCTGTCAGAGGCTTTAAGCAATCGGGCAAACTAAATATATGGTGTCTGTGTGTTGGAAAACCCAGGACGTTCTGTGCAAAGTTCTGCCTAAAAAAGAGGTGGGCAGATGCACAGGGCCAACATTCATCATAATGCCCACCCCTATTTCAATAAAATGTCCTATTTCATCTCAAGTACCTCACCCGTTTAGTGTCGGACGGTGCCATGTCCATTCTGCCTTCTGCACAACTCTTGTTCTGCAAACTCTCAAGTTGTTGTCATTTTCATGTAACTACTATACAGTCATTTTTGCAGAGTAAAATATACTCTATCACAGTGCTAAATCAACTTTATCACAGTATAAAATCAAGTTATTGGAGTAGAAAAGATTGATTTGACAAGACAGTAGAGCTGATTTCACTCTATAATAGAATGTTTTTTTTTACTGTATTTAGACTGGGACCAAATGTTATCCCGGCGAAGTATATTTTACTCAGCAAAATTTACTGTGTATGGATTTTAAAAATCAGCATGTACACATGTAAAATAATTAATGAATTTAAAAAACACCCCATGCAAAACAAAAGTTGTGGCAGGTTACCTGGAATATTTTCAAAACTCAGGGAAGACCAACTCACAGTGATGATGTCATCACAGGTAAGACGTGGAAGCAACGAGAAAAATGTGAAAACTCATTTTTTGCTTTGTACAATGTGTTGCAGTTACAAAATTAATTTAATTTAGGGTGAACGTTTAAGCTACTTTCATTTAAAAATGGGGTGGGTGGATGCTCAAAGGGGGCACTCAAATGGTACGGTACAGTACATAAGGATTACTGTGAAAACAAATTTTACATCATGTTTTCCCTTTGACAAGTCAGGGGATGGATACAAGGTCATTTCCAAGCCACTGATCATGTTTGAACTTTGTTTATATCAATCATTAAGAAATACAAACACTGTGGTACTGTATGGTAAATCTGTGTCAAGGAGGCAGTTCTGAAAAACTGAGTGAACGCTTGAGAAGATGAGTGAAGGAAGCCACCAAGACACCGTCACAGGCTTTTGTGGATGTGACTGGAGAAACTCTGCATTGTGCACTTTTTGTCTGTTGTGTCATCTGTTATACAGCTTAAATTCTCTTTGTATTTCTTAATGATTGATAATGTCCAGAATAGGGATGGGAATTAATAAGATTTTATTGATCTCGACTGTCTCGGTGATGTCAAGGCTTGGTTAGCACAGAATTATTTAAAACTTAACAAGGGAAAAACTGAGATAATTCTGTTTGGCAATTCCCGCTTTGACTTGGGACCTCTCCAAAGTTTTGTGCGTCCCAAAGTCACCAGCCTTGGTGTCACCATAGACAGCGATCTTAAATTTGATAAACAGGTTAACGCGGTTTTAAAATTGAGTTTTTTTTTTACCTTCGTCTTTTATCAAAAGCGAAACCTTTTATCCCTTTTAAATTGTTTGAACAAGTCATGCATGCTTTTATTTCTTCTCGTTTAGACTACTGCAATGCACTTTATTCGGGGATTAGCCATAACGCACTTTCCCGACTGCAGTTAGTCCAGAATTCAGCGGCCCGACTTTTAACAGGGGCCAGAAAGCGTGAGCATATTACCCCAATTTTGGCTTCTCTGCACTGGCTCCCTGTACGTTTCAGAATTGATTTTAAGATACTTTTGTTTGTTTTTAAAGCTCTGAATGGACTGGTCCCACAATATATCATCAACTGCCTTCAGGTCTACACTCCAGCACGAGCTCTGAGGTCCGAGGGCCAGTCCCAGCTCATGGTGCCTAGGACGAGACTTAAAACTCGAGGGGACAGAGCCTTCTCCGTGGTCGGTCCCAGACTCTGGAACGCTCTGCCCCTACATGTCCGATTTGCTCCCACTGTGGAGTGTTTTAAGTCCCGTCTTAAGGCCCATTTTTATTCCTTGGCTTTTAACACCGCGTGAGTTGTACGGTCCTTGTGTCTTATTTTAATTTTATTTTATTGAAATTAATTTTTTTTATCATGGTTTTATCTATTTATGTATTATTTTATCTTATCTATTTTATTGTTATTATTGCTATTTTCCGTGTCTATGCTTTTGTTGTGCAGCACTTTGGAGACTCGGGTCTGTTTAAATGTGCTTTATAAATAAAGTGGATTGGATTGGAGTGGATTGGATTGGATATTAATACCACAATTGGTTCTGCTTTGATTCCTTTATGAATTCCTAATCAATTTTCTGTGTGGAAAAATGAAAGCCTACAGAGGTTTTCAGTGTCAATGCAGCTGTTTTTCTGGTTGCCAGATGCAGAGTTTACTGTCATGACATGGCCTTTCAATGTGGAACTGTCAGAAAAACATTCCAGTGTCGCCGACCGAATGATCACGTGTCATTATCAGCGGTTCACTGATTATCACCTTGTTTTCTGCTTCAAACTGCACTCCAGTCATCATCTCTCTCAGCGACAGATATCTGAAGCTTTTGTACAACAATCATTTACACATAAATTCAGCATTATTTCATCATTAAAGATGGAGGAAGCAATGAAAGTCGCCACAGCTACACGAGCTGCTAGCTGATTCGTTCATTGCATGTCGATCATTTCAAAGCGTCACAGAGTATCGCCTCGTTTCTGCTTCAGACTGACTTTAGAATGATTTAAGAGGTTTTACCTTGTCATCTGATAGTTAATATTCACATTAATCCATTTGATCGCTTTGGGTGAAGAGACTCCATCTCAGACAAGCTGCTGAGCTCTGAAATGACGCATGTGCAGTGGAGGCAGGGCGGACCAAATTTTAGGGGGGACTGTTCGGTCTGCAACACCAGAACATTGAAAATACGTGATGCATATGATTCGAAACATTTTGAAACAAAGATTCTTGATTCCCATCCCGAGTCTAAGGCACATTTAGTGGATTGCAAAGGGTCATGTATCGATCCTGACTTTTTTGGGTAACCCTTTTAATTAAAGCTGAATGCCAATGCTTGCATCTGGATGTGTCATTTCAACTTCAGCTTTCAAATGCAGTGGTGTACAGAGGCAAAAGTCCTTTTACAACTGTGTCACTGACAACCTTCTTCCATCTACGGCTGACAGAAGCCACTGTGCTTATTGGGACCTTCAAAGCATCAGAAATATTTCTGCACCCTTCCCAAGATTTGTGCCTTGAGACAATCCTGTCTCAGAGGTCTAGAGACAATTCCTTTGACTTCATGTTTGGTTTGTGCACTGACATGCACTGTCAACTGTTGGATGTTATATGTAGACAGGTGTGTGCCTTTCCAAATCATGTCCAATCAACTGAATTTACCCCAGGTGGACTCCAGTTAAGCTGTAGAAACATCTCAAGGAAGATCAGTGGAAACAGGATACACCTGAGCTCAATTTTGAGCTTCATGGCAAAGGCTGTGAATATTTACGTACATGTGCTTTCTTTGTTCTATTTTTTTAAATTTTTTTAATAAATTTGCAAAAATTTCAGAAATTTTTTTTTCACATTGTCATTATGGGGTATTGTGTGTAGACGTTTGTGCAAAATAAATACATTTCATCCATTTTGGAATAAGGCTGTAACATAAGAAAATGTAGAAAAAGTAAAGTGCTGTAAATACTTTCCGGATGCACTTTATGCATAACAGAAAAACTACTGTTGACCTCTCAGAGTTAACATCCAAAAGACAATGTCTTCAGCTAAATCTATACTTCTATTAGCCATCTGATCATACGCATATATCCACGTCGATAGGAAGCTTTGGGGGGTTAGTGTTTGAATTGCCCCAGTCAAAGGTCATGACTCACCAATAAAATATTTCCAGAGCATCATCAATAATGCCGACATGCAGACTAATACAGTGAGGGATTATGGGTAGATGGAGCAAGCTTGCTGTGCTTGTGTTGAGCAGAATGGATGAACAAAAGGCCAAAAGGTTACTGGACAGACTACAGCCCCCTGCCCCTGCACCCGCTCATATGTGCATTTGATAACGACAGGGGCAATTATAAAGGTATACTTCAGAGAAGTCAAATGGGAGGGGGCAAAGTGCAGAACCTTTAAAGCACTGGTTGGAGTCAAAGGTTAGGAAGGACACTGGACATCATAGAGAGCTGCCAGGCAAGGCGTAATGGAATCGGAGCTATAAAAACAACGACTGATGAGGAACATAAAGGACAATGTCCTCTATTCACTTATTGGATATTTTCAGACTGAAAAAACCCTGATGCTGCTCGTGAACAGAATCTGATTAACTGCTGCACAGATATGTTTGTGGTATCTTCATACACTGTGTTTTTAAATAAAAAAAAAAATCAAGCTTAATAGCTATTAAATATGAATAGACAGACCAATGTCAGGGAAGGTCATGGTACACATTTAGCACCAGTGACCAAGATCAAACATAAAGGTCAAAGTGGAACTGCCCGAATCGGAGCCATGCGACGTTAGCTCATCCGCATTTATGCATCCCACTGGCAGTGATTTATGAAGGCAGATAAGTGTGCGGATGGGAAGAAAACACTCTCTTTCTCCTATCCCGTCAGACTTGGTAAATACACTGCTCACTCATATCAATCACCGTGTCATGGTGAATCGCCACTGTATGTTTCCTGCTCAGATTAAAAACTGCCTTTGTCTTGCTCTGCCGTCTCCCTGCAGCTCTTGGGAACACACTCGCAGTATTATTGCAATTTCACAGGCTTTATATTTGCATTTCAAACAGCTATGGTACAAAAGTATGAATATGTTCAAAGTCAACCACGTGCTTTAGTTATGTTCCATCATCCATGGATAGATGCCATATTGTATGGGACTGACATGCACATGTCTGAAATCACTGATTTAAAAAAAAAAAAATCAGAAAAGTTACAGAATCATTTATTTTTAAACAATGTGTTTCTGGCTTTTATTTATATTATGAACCTTTTTCATACTTGGCTGTTACTTTAAAGACCTTTCTTACATGAAAGAAGCCGTTCCTTTCATCAGAACATGAGGACATTTGGTTCAGGTTGGAGCAGGATTTATGATTGTAAAACAAATCACTGCAGATTAAGTTTTTCCCCTTTCTGTCCTCTGCAGGACAACATTCCCCTGCCTCTGCCAGATGAGCTGGTCTGGATGAGGGGTCTCGACGGGCCTGAGATTAAGTCGATATTCCAACTTTTGGAGTTTTGAAGGCCTGTTGGAGATGAAAATGATCCCTGTGTCCCTGTGGTTCCTTAAAATGCAAAAACCATCCCATCATTTGTCCACCACAGTTTTCACAGTACCCCCAAGTGGTTCAGAATCCACACAGAGAAACGCCAAAAAAGAAAACAGGCTTTTGAACTGTTGGACTAAGCAGAAACACAGTATCATATAAGATACTTTTTGAACCTGAACCACAAAGGCTTTTTTCCTGTCTCAAATTACAGCATACAATACCAGTCAAATGTTTGGAAAGTGTGTCCAAACATTTTACTGGTAAGGTATATGCGCGCTTTCCTTTATTACACGTATTAGTGCCCACTTTGTCATGGCAACAGAGTGATGAAAATAACACCACTGTTAATTCTATCTGCCAAGTGCGTCATATTATCACTCATATCTGCTTGTTAGCAGGATTATGAAAAAAGAAAAAAAAAAGTGATGTTAATGAAACTTGTGGAGTAGTAGGGCAGGGGTCGAGGAACACACAACATAAGATTATGATAAAAGATCAGGCTGAAACATGGGTGATCAGAATCAGTGGTGGGCACACTTCCGATAATCCGATAACAGATAATTATCGAAGATAATGTTTTCATTATCGGATTATCTTTTTAGATAACTTTAAAAACCATTATCGGATCAATTATCTTCCGATTAATTTTTGTCCGATAACTTTTAAACCAATAAACAAAGCTGAACAGTGACAAACATTTTTAAAATTTAAAATCAGTTCTGCACCCACCTGTTAAAAGTTTTGTAACAGACGCACAATTATAACCTCTGCAAACAAAAGAGAACTGCTTGTATGAAAAGCGTCTCAATCCTCTGCAGACAAAGGAGAAACAACCAAAAAAAAAAAATTTCCTTTAACACCATACCGATATGCTGGCAATATCACCTAAGTCATCCAGAGGCATACATTTTTAACTTATGGTTCAAATTTTAATCAAACTAATTTTGGACAAGTTATTTAAAATTACTGTCATGTCTTAAGTTTCAGAAAGTGAAAATATCAGATATATGTTTTAGTTTTAAAGTAATGTGCTAATTTTTAAGGTTTTGTGAGCACATGCTCTGCTCCGCAGTGCATTATGGGTACGATGATGTAATCTCAGTACTTCACGACAGGACAAATGCATTTCAGACACTCTGTTCAGGCTCCACGGACAACAGCATTAAACTCTAGTGCCTAAAACTCTCTCGAATATATTCTCTGCATTTACAGACGTTGGTTTTATATTTGCGTTTGTTAAATTCCACACATTTTACATGTAGCAGACAGGGATTATCTGGAATTTTGTTTTCAAGGCCTCTACTGCCATCTACTGACCAGTAGTGTTCATGGCAGTATTCGCCCTAAGTACTAAGTGTCTGGGAACCAGTAGATGGCAGTGTTCTATTTATTTTGACTCCGGTTATATCAGATGATTGTCAAATCAACTTTTTGGCTTTGCAAATGGCTTTTTTTTTTTTTTTTTTTAGAAATGAAGTTTAAAAACAAAACAAAACAACAGCAAAATAAAATAATAATAATAATAATAATAATAACACTACAAGCCAGCTCTGCAGTGTTTGCACAGGCACAGTGCAAGCGTTTGGATGCTTGTAGCTTTCAGCAGCAGGAAACCTTCACGACGGCCGACCACAATAATATCAAACAGGTTTAATTCTCATTCGACCATACGATCGGCGATCAGGAGGTGGTCGTCAGATGTTGACCGCAGCTTGATACTCCATGTACACTACACGATGCAGGACGCACGATTAACCTGAAACTCGGTCCAAAAAATTCCTGCATGAAAAATCATCTCGCACAGTGTAAAGCATGTTTTACAACATCATAAAACATGCGCACATTCTCTCCACATGCAAAACATTTTGCGATGACACTTGCAGGGCTCCGTAAAAATGCCTGTTTTTACAAATAAAAAAATGGAATATTTTACAAAAGCACATTTATCTTTAAGCACCAACACACGACAGACGTCACATTAACGTGTTGGTTTACATAATGAATGACTGAACCAATCAGTGTTTAGCAGAGGCACTTTTACCCAGAATCCTTTGCGATCTGTCTGTTTGTTACAAAACCTCAGAATTAGTGCATTATTCAACATTAAAAGATATATGTTATATTTAACTTTGTACAAATGACAGAATTGACATTAATGGAGTTATTCTATCGGTATTAATGTTATTTATAAATCAAAACCATAACTCAGCATGACTTTATTTTTCAAGACCTCCGCCTGACCGGAGCATTGTAATTGATAGAGAGCTGGCTTTATAGCTGCTCTCAGGGTACCTCTGTGCTGGGAGCGCTGTAGTAAGCAAGAGCTTCCAGCAGGAGCAGAATGTTGAAAGAACAAAGTGTGGTCTCATTGTTTGGGTCTGTTGTTCCTTCTAATATTACTAGAAGCTATTAAATTTGCTTTACTAGTAGTTATAAATGTGCCAGAGATAATATTGGAATTTATCAGTTATCTGTAACTTCCGATACGTTTTTGGGTGGTTTATTGTTTTATCTTTATCGAAGATAACTTTTCAGTTATCTGATTATTTGTTATCGAAGTTAATTTTTTGGTTATCTGTGCCCACCACTGATCAGAATCAATAATCAAGATTAAAGATGCTCAAATATGATGAAAGATCAGACTCACATACCAGCCTATCTGTAATTTCTAAGTAAAAACAAAACAGAACAAAAGAGAATCAACTGCCAAGATCAATAATGAGTGATCATAATCAATAATCAGGGAATGATCAGGATCAGATATCAAGATTAAATATGACTGGTCAGAAAAAATGTTCAGGATAGAAGAGCAATTAGAATAATAAAGGATAGGATCAAAGATGGGTAATAATAAGCAATGATCAGCATCAAAGATGAATGATCAGGCTCAAATATCAAGATCAAAGATGACTACGTAGTCAGAATAAATGATTAGGATAGAAGAAGAGTAATTAGGATAAATGATAGCATCAAAGATGAGTGATAATAAGCAATGATCGGGATCAAAGGTCAGGATCTAAGGTGATTAGGATGAAATATCAATCATAAATGAGGGATAAGGATCACAAGCATGGGATTGCAAACACTGGTGAGTGATCAAGATCAAAGCCAATTTCAGGATCAAAGGTGACTGTTCAGGAACCCACAGTTGTCTTTCCAAAGGTGTACTTTGGTCCAGATTCAGCTGATGGTCTGGAATCTAGTTTGAGGGTTAATTTAAATTAAAGGGTTAAATTATATAAATATTAAATTATTATATTTAATAGCATGTGTTCTATTGAGTGCAGTTCTAGGTCTTCTTCTTCTTCTGTTCCAGTTTGCGTGCAACTTCATTTCAAGAAGTCTTTCTGAGAACAGCACAACTGAACCAGCAAGTGTTTCAAAAGCTTCTGCTGAGGAAATCAGATGAGCATGTCTGCAGAGAGTGTCGCGGTCAGCTTTCAGAATCAGCTCCTTAGCATGGTAATGCAACCAGGGACGTAGGTTTGCATATGGACCATAGGGACAAGTCACAACCAATATTTTGGGATGGCAAAATAGTCCCTACCAATATTTAGCATTTTTTTTATATATCAAAATCATTCACTATTTTTTTGCGAACTCGATACTATAATTTTAGTCGTCACGTTTTGTGTTTTCGATGTGCCAGAGTGACAGGGTTACCATGTTGCAATTTCATTGGCTCACGTTCTTCTCACATGGACGTAAACAAAGCGCATCTCGTGGCAGTATTTTTTTTTGTTGTCTTGTTCTCTCAGGTGTAGGCCTATAGAATAGATTCGTGATTTTGGGTGCAATTTTGTTATTTAAGCTATTTGTTTGTTTGCCTACACACTTAATATTGTAAATAAAGTGTTAAATTATTCAGCATTATGTCGTCATATGTTATGTATTATGCTGTACTTGTGCGTCTAATGGTATGAGTGGGTTAGGGGGTGGTATTGTCCCTACCAAAGCTGAGACCAAACCTACGCCCTTGAATGCAACAATAACATTTTCCTATACAATCAGCTGTTACAACCTCCATCCTTCAGCTCCCCGCAAGAATGGCTCGAAAGGCCGTTTATATACTGGACAAGTTCTGTACCATGTGTCACATTCATCTCTATTTCCCATTCACTACGGGACATTTCAACCACATCAGAATCTATTACCACCATGCAGATTCAGCCCCCGCTGACAATACAAATCATGATAAGATGAAGCAGTGAACTCCATAAACAGCCCTGCGTATATATATATCACATCATATGAGCAGGCTGGATAGGAGATCCCACTTGTCGTCTCTGTGTGATTGTATTTGTATGGATGGACTAAAGATGTGGATATCATTACATATCTCTCTGTGTTTAACCTGGGTCTCTTACTATCCCATTCAAACAATAGATATAAATAGTCCTCTGTGTGTGTGTGTGTGTGTGTGTGTGTGTGTGTTTATCTGTGAGGGCATCCATCACTCAGCAGAAGGAGTTTCCAACTCAGCTTCTTGGGTGGAAAGATTTATGCTGTAATGCATCAAATCTACAGACCTTTACAGTAAAATATGATTTTATCAATAGTCCTGATCAATAGTGCATACAAGACACTGGGTAATTATTACAGAGGTCTGTGTCAATAAAACTGTCACCCTTGACCTGCTGCCAAAGGCTATGGAGCTGGGAGTCAGAGACGGTGGAAGAATGGTTTGTGTCACAGCCCTGATATGTTTGATTACATGAACACACACATCATATCACAGATGATCTGTAAGTTACTGAGTCATGCCAGTTTATAAAACAGTTTATAAGAACACCAACAAATGCAGCAAGACATTCAAACTCAGACGAGTACTCGGTATAGCGCATTCTTCCGCCTTTAACTTCAGTTAAGTCCCAAGCAAAAAACAACCTTAAAGCTAATCTAGCAGACCATCCTTGTCAGAAAATACATTTCTGGATCAATTTGTGGGTGTGATCCAAAGAACACCTTAGGAGAGAGAACCATGAGATCACTGAGTAATTGCTTTTGACCCACACTGTGAATTTGATCATGATTGTTTACGTTTTGTTTCTGATTGATGACCTGTGATCTTGACCTTTGTTCCTGATCACTCATCTGTTATCATGCTCCTGGCTTTTTGCCCTGACCACTGAATTTAGATCCTTATTGCGGAATTTAGAATTTGATCATTTCTTTTTGAACCTGAAACGTATGTTTGATACTTCACTTAAATACTCATTTGTGAACTCTGTTCCTCATTGCTGAATTTTGATCCTGATAATTTTCCTGAACCTGACCAATCCTTATTGCTCAGCTTGGATCTTTATTTATTTATTTTTTACTAAGCTTTGATCCTTGTTATTTATCATTGATCCTGAGTGACTCTGATTGCTTACCAGTCATCCTGATTCCTTTGGACCACCCTTGATCCAGATCCTCAATGAAATTGGTTCTTCCTGAGCCCCACCCCAAGTTTAATCCGTCTTGGGTTTTGTGTAATCCTGCCAATAAACAAACAGATAAAAGCACAAACATAACTTTTTCAGCAGACAGAACTACACATTTTTCATGAATAAATCACATCCGGTAAACCAACTGGAGACATAAGTCCCCAGGAATCAAAATTCCTGGGGGTTCATGTCTCCAACAACCTGACCTGGACTCTGCACATATCCTCTCTGGTTAAAAAGGCCAACCAGCATCTACACTTTCTTCACAGATTAAGGCCATCTGAATCTTATTGTCCTCACCTCCTTCTATAGATGAACAACAGAGAGTGTAGTGACCAGTAGCATCTCTCTGTGGCATGAAAGTAGCAGCCTTGTAGACAGGAAGGCACTGGGGAGGGTTGTGAGGGCAGCAGAAAAGATTATTAGGTCCAGGCTGCCAACCATTGGTGAACTGGCAGAACAGCACTGTTTATCCAGGGCAAAAAGGATAATCAGGCACACTTCACATCCCTTTAACAATCTGTTTTTCCTCCTGCCCTCAGGTAGATGGTACCGTAGTCTGAACTGCAAAACATGCAGATTAAGGGACAGCTTTTACCCAACCGCCATAAGACAGTTAAATACAACTCGATAGAAAGAACTGTGCAGTATAGAATGTAGGACATAGGTAGCAACATTGGTAGCAACATTATCCTTGTAACATCTTCATATGTGCAATAACCCCTGTGCCCTTTATTTATTTATTGTATGCTCTGTATATACAGATACAGAGACAGTTATCAATAGGGTTTTTTTTAAACTCTATTGATCACTGTCACACACCTTGGCCTGGTATTCTGTGCTTTTATTCTGTGTTTTTATCTATTCATGCAGTGCATCCATATTTTGTTCTGTGACAGCATCTGTGATGTTTTTACTGAATTGACAATAAAAACAAGTCTGTCTAAGGCTAAGCTGCCATGCTCATAGGGTCAAACAAGAAAATGTAAAAAGAATGTATGTGAAGGGTTTACTGTTACCACTTGTTAGATACACCATTAACATAGATAAACAGCAAGCCAAACTCATTTTTGCAAGCCAGGATCTGTGTCTTGCTCCTTTATTACAGTTTTCTTTAAGACATCTTACAATTAAACATTGTGCCTTGAAAAGGTAAAGTGAAACTGAAATACACAAAACAAAATAGAAAAATATCCATCATTGTTATTGACAACATAAGTACAACAGTGACAAAAATAGTACATTAAACTCAAACAAGGTGCAGTTGCCAAAGTTATGGGAAGTATCAATAGTTGCATCGATCCATTGATATGTTAATTAGATTGCGTAAATATCTGTATTGATATGTTAATGTTGCATAGCAACAGGCTAGCAGGATGCATGTGCTGCGTCTATTTCCTGGTAATAAACATACAGAAAAACAGTTTCCAACAGAGCTTATAAACATACATAGTTTCTCATTAGCTTAGCAATTAAATGCATTTTAAACTTACAGCCATGGCTTTCTGAGGTTTGGGTGAGATGTAAGACACAGACGAAATGTGAACACGAGCAAGGGCGGAACTAGAGGGGAGGCCAGGGTGGCACTGGATCCCCCTGAAATCTGATTGGGCACTCCGAGTGCTCCCAGATTATTGACATGTCACAGCACCGCACGTCTGGTCGAAAGGAGCCAGCTGAATTTCAAAATCGGTGAAACCAATTGGCTGCTAGGTCCCTCCTGTGCAGTAGTTGGCACTGTGTACCACAGAGTTCTAATCCACCTTACTAGCAGAAGAAGAAAAATCTTCACCATGAGCCAGTTTTGCTGAAACCACAGACTGCTAATGACACCAAAGTTATATTGTTGAATAAATGACTGCATTTTGTGCGAGTTATAAGGTCAAGGTTGTTAAAAGTGGCATTTCTCCTTTAATTTGGGTTGTTTTATACATATGTGTTTCTCCAGTGATTTTAAATGAATGAAACTATCAGAGAGCTAACTGATTCATATATGAAATGTAACTTGAAGATGCTGGGGCTGAACAAAATACAACTACTTTATTCCTCCTCTGTTCTGTATAAAAGCTCTGGACATTAAATGGACAGAGTTGCTCCTTCAGTAAGCAGCTACAGAGGTAGACTACAACTGTTTGTGACCATGGTGAAATTAATTTCAGGTAGGGTATTTAAAACTGTTGAACCCCCAATGAATATCCAAATATTCAACCTAAAACTAACTTCACCACGGTGCTGTTGCGTTAGCTGCCGTGGAACGAGGTGAGCGCGATGACAGTAAGAAAGCCAGTTAATTATATCAGTAACACCTTATTTAATGATTGTTCACTGCGGTTACGTTCAACAGCACAAGACATCTAGACGTCGAGTCTTTTATTGATAAGTAAAAAACTTGATGTAGAAGAAGATATGTTTAGTTTAATAAGTCCAGTAAGGACTGGAAGGACTTTTTAAATAACCTCTTAATTTTGCTCTCTGAGTGACACCAGAAACTGAAATTTATTGCCAAGTAAGTTCTCACATACAAGGAATTTCATCTGGTGTTGTTTGTACATAATAATAATAATAATAATAATTATTAGACACCCAAGCATAACAGAAATTCACTCATATGACCAAACTCATAACAAAAAAGTCAAAAACAAAAAGAAATATAAGAAAATAAATTAAATACATGGTGCCTAAAGGTGTAGGCAGAAGCAACGCTTATCCATGCCTACCCTCCTGTAAAAATCAATCAGGCCTGTTCATAGACATTTATATCCAACACAATCTGAACACAGCAGCACATAGTTACAGATAAAAGAAGTCAAATATTTCTCCAGACAACTCACACACACAAAAAAGAAAAAACGAAGGTTCCAGTACAACAGCCTCTACATATAACACAACTCAACCCTATTAATCTAATACATATCTAGAAAATACCATTTGTTTGTATAAATGTTTGAACTGGTTAATATCTAGACATTGCTTAAGTTTCTCTGGTAAATTATTCCATTTTTTTGGGCCACAAATGGAAACACAAAAGCACCTCCTAGTCGTCTTAGCGCCCGCATTTTTAAAATAAAACATACCCCTTAAATAAGCAACAAGAAAAAGGAAAAGGAAACAAAACACTTCTGTAAGAAATAAAAGAGTCAAATAGTCAAACTGGCAAAACTATATTCACTGTGAAATAAATATATTGTAACCGTTATACAGTTAAACCCGTGTAGAGATGTACAGTAGCTTTCAGTGCAGGGGTTGCCAACCTGTACTTTGTGGAAGTGTGTGTGTGTGTGTGTGTGTGTGTGTGGGGGGGGAAAGGGTAGAAATAGAAAGATAATGCAGATCACATGATTTGGGCGCATTTGGTGCTCAAGTGGTTCACCTCAGGGAACTGCTGTTAGCGTAAATGACTGGCTCATGCACTTTAATGCATGGATAGAAGAGTTTCCTTACAAAACAAACTCATCTTTGCAATATGCTGAATCTACCAGCTGAATACCAATGCAACACATTCAGTTGCACAAGCAACAACAACCCCTTTGCACCCTGTGCATTACTGTGCACCATGTAAATAGCAAAGTGGAGTTGGACATGCCCACGTAAACTGACGCTATGCACTTTAGAGGTTACGAACACAGGGCAGTCCCCGATCTGTGAGGTGTGTTTGCATCGCAGCGGAAACATAAAATGTAAATGATGGAGACGAGACATTTAGAGCAATCCAGAAATGGAGCAACAATTTCAAAAAGAGCTTTGTGTTACCTATTCACACTCTCAGATACAGTCGACCAGAGAGAGAGAGAGAGAGAGAGAGTGAGTATGAGGCAGAGACCAATGAGCCAGTTTATATCAGGATTTTGTTTCACAGCCTCGGCCTCCTGGGAGAGAGGGGTCTGCCAATAACACTTAAGAGACAGAGCAGGAAAAGTAAGTGCTTTTATTACAGCTCATCACTCATCTAATTTCTGGCAGCATTTGTGATTACAGATCAAGTGATTGACTAACTACACATTCAGCAGCTGAGTTATGAACCGGGTGCCTACCATTCCGGCCCCGGCAGATTCTCCGTGTCAGCTGTAACTCATCCCTTCCCGGAGTGCTAAATCAAAGCACCCACAGCAGTCGGAAGAGTTAAATAATAACTTTGGCTTTAATGTAAATCTGTCAGAAATTAAACCTGCACGGATGTCATCTTGGCCCTGATGTTGTACTGCACGGGGTGAAAAGGGTGGATGGAAGGGATCAATAGAGGCCCCAATGACGGTATTAATGGATGACAGGTGTGTGTGTGTGTGTGAGGGGTGGGACTGAATCACCCTGGGTTCGGAAAGGAGCACGGCTCAGGCTGTTTAATCGACAGGTCTCACCTTGAATCGATTGGCAGGAGTCTCCCAGGGCACGAACGTGATACACACAGCTAACACTTACTCTGACAGAACAAAACAAACTGTCGGGAGCATAACAGAAGATGGTTCAGGATAATACCTCAATGCCACCACTGCATGCCTGTATCCACTCAGCACAAGCCAATAATAAACTTATTTCTAAAAGAGTACTTAACTAATCATTCTACATGAGCAGAAATTCAATATACTTTTATTTCACATTGAGTTGTTTTTTAACCCTCAGAAACTGAGTTTAAATGACTCAAAGAGATGTGAAACATCAACATAGTTGGTTTATTCTTTGTCCAAAGAATGACATTCTTTGTTGAAACATCACCAAAAAGTAGTTTGATAAAGAATATGTGCTATCCGAAGCATTTCAAGGTTATACAGTATGTAGAAAGACTTTGAAGGTGTGGTCATACTGAAGATCTTTGCGGTCTTTGTTACCACATTTTACTAACAGTTTTACACCACTTTCACACCCAATCGGAATCATGCACTAAATGTGCAGAAATCCTACGAACTACACCATAAGGGCAGTCTCCTATTTGCAATTTTTGGCCCCAATTTCCTTTTTGATTTCAAAGGAGAGTGCACATTCCATCCCAAAGGTTTGTTATTTCAGGTCCTGGAGAAAAATGCCTTTTGAGTCTTTCTGAACCAGTTGTTGATCTTTAGCAGATAAACTACACATGATCACTGTGTACAGTGTTAACATGTCAACATTAGTTGCGTTTTTCAGCTCCATCACTGGATACATCTGGATCCATGGACATCTGCAAATACTTAAAAGAAGTGACAGAAGAAGCACAGATCAGGCAAAGACAGACCTCAGTTCTGGCATCAGCAGTCAAACACATAAAGAGAAGGCAAACACACATAAAGAGAGGAAAACAAAATAATTTCTCCAGCAAAAGCTGCTTCACTTTGAGATTTTTGAAAGGCAATAGTATTTGATTTCATGTACACAATTCATACATGGGGACAATTTGATCTGGACTTGGAAGCAACATGCAGTTCTGACTTTTGTTGGCATTTTAACCAAGTCCAAGTATTTCTTGGCAGAAAATGATATTACACCACATTTGCTATTGACATAGGCTCCTTTCCTTAACCTTGGCCCACATTATGGGATGCTGTAGCCAGACGTCCAGCACTGAGTGACAAACGTGAGTGACAAAAAGAGTGACAAACTCTAATTACTAAACATTCTAATTTCTGGTAAAAGTCTGTTCTGGGTTTGTTGTCCACTCACTAGCCTGGGTAAAGAGCCAGAATCAGGACTGCATTGCTTCCCTTTGGACCTGGGTAAAAGATGCAGAGTGGTAAACACTACCTTCTTCCATGAACTCCCTCTGCACTGCTCCTGTTTTGGATCCCAAAGTCCAACAGTTCTCCAATCATCCCTACTGATCCTCAGGTTGGATTGGATTGATAAGCACCCGTATCCCTTTTTGTCCATCTCCACTGCAGACCTGGCCACGTCCACTGCTGAACTGTGTAACATTTCAAATCCACCTTCCTCATTTACCCTTTCTTTGCATCTCTCTGGTTTGTCTTCATCCTGTTCTTCAGATTCTTCAGTTTGTCGTAGACTGTGGAAAAGGTTGTGTTGAAACTGGCAGGTGTCCTGTCAGGAGGACAGACAATGGCTTTTTAGGTTGTTCTTAGTGTTGCACACATGCATGATGTCTTCCAGTATTACAAGGTATACAGTAGTATATATGCACATATACTGTGCCCACATTACAATACTGTGATAAATACAGTGAATCCAGAAAGTATTCACAGTGCTTCACTTTTCCCACACTTTGTTACAGCCTTATCCCGGAATGGATGAAATAATTTTTTTTCACTCAAAATTCTACACACAATACCCCATAATGACCATGTGAAAAAAGTTTATTTTTTTAGAGTTTTGTAAATTTATAAAAAAGAAAAGAAAAAGAAATGACCCGTACATAAGTATTCACAGCCTTTATCATCCATCCATCCATCCATCCATTTTCTTCTGCTTTATCCGGAGTCGGGTCGCGGGGGCAGCAGCTCAAGCAAAGCCGCCAGACCTCCCAATCCACACACACCTCCCCCAGCTCCTCCGGGGGAACCCCAAGGCGTTCCCAAGCCAGCCGAGAGATGTAGTCCCTCCAGCGTGTCCTGGGTCTTCCCCGGGGCCTCCTCCCAATGGGACGTGCCCGGAACACTTCTCCAGCGAGGCATCCAGGGGGCATCCGTAAAAGATGCCCGACCCACCTCAACTGACTCCTTTCAATGTGGAGGAGCAGCGGCTCAACTCCGAGCTCCTCCCGAGTGACCGAGCTCCTCACCCTATCTCTAAGGGAGCACCCAGCCACCCTGCGGAGGAAACTCATCTCGGCCGCTTGTACTCGCGATCTCGTTCTTTCGGTCATGAGCCAATTCTCATGACCGTAGGTGAGGATCAGAACGTAGATCGATCGGTAAATCGAGCGCTTTGCCCCCCTACTCAGCTCTCTCTTCACCACGTCGGTCCAATACAGCAACCGCATCACTGCAGATGCTGCACCGATCCGTCTATCAATCTCACGCTCCATCCGTCCCTCACTCGTGAACAAGACCCCGAGATACTTAAACTCCTCCACTTGAGGCAAGAACACTCCACCGACCTGAAGAGGGCAAAGCACCTTTTTCCGGTCGAGAACCATGGCCTCGGATTTGGAGGTGCTGATTTTCATCCCGGGCGCTTCACACTCGGCTGCAAACCGCCCCAGTGCACGCTGAAGGTCCTGATTTGACGAAGCCAACAGAACCACATCGTCCGCAAACAGCAGAGATGAGATTCTGTGGTTCCCAAACCAGACCCCCTCTACACCCTGGCTGCGCCTAGAAATTCTGTCCATTCTGTCCAGCCTTTGTCATGAAACTGAAAATTGAGCTCATGTTGCATCCTGTTTCCACTGATCATCCTTGAGATGTTTCTACAGCTTAACTGAAGTCCACCTGGGGTAAAATCAGTTGGTTGGACATGATTTGGAAAGGCACACACCTGTCTACATATAAGGTCCCACAGTTAACAGTGCATGTCCAAGCACAAACCAAGCATGAAGTTAAAGGAATTGTCTGTAGACCTTTGAGGCAGGATTGTCTCAAGGCACAAATCTGGGGAAGGGTACAGAAACACAATGAGCACAGTGGCCTCCATCATCCATAAATGGAAGACATTTGATCCACCATGACTCTTCCTAGAGCTGGCTGCCCCTCTAAACTGAGCGATTGGGGAGAAGGGCCTTAGTCAGGGAGGTGACCAAGAACTCGGTGATCCCTCTGTCAGAGCTGAAGAAGAATAAGAAGTGAAGTGCTTTGAATATTTTCTGGAAGCACCGTAGCAACCAGCTGTGTGCTAAATGAACTCTCAGTCGATTCACCTGTTGTTCACCAATTCACAGCCTACAGGATGTGAAACCCCTGCTGTGCTAACAAAGCTCAAGTCAAAGTGACACAGCAGTGTGACTCGTGGTTTTGGGATCATGTACACAAGCTGTTACGTGGTTTTTAAGTACTGCTGAACCAAGAGTGGCTTATTATACACCAAATTTGGGTCAGATTACTTTGAAATGCAACCAGTTATTGAATGCAAATTATATGGCTAGTTTATAATTAATAAAGTAGAAATCTGAATGTGTTTTATTTCAAAGTCATTTACTGAAAATGATGCATGTCATACTAAACCAAATGGACACAACCACAAGTGTGTCTGCATGTTGAACTGGCACAGGTTTTACACAGGATGCCCTTCCTGACGCAACTCCACATTACATGGAGAAATGTGGCAGGGGTGGGATTTGAACCCGGAACCTTCTGCACTGAAACCAAGCGCATTAACCACTTGGCCACATATTTAAACTCAAAATGATGGTGATATTGACAGGAATCAAAAGCTGTTTATTTCAAGTGGCACAGACAGACTGCTGCCCGAGTCTTAAGGAGTCTTAAAAACAAGACCGACTATTGGCTGAATATGAGTAGATCTGCTTACATTTCACTGGATCATTGGAAAAGGTTTCATAATTTTAAAATGACTATATTTTAATGATCAAAATCTAATCAAGTAATACTTAACAACGTAACTATAATCCAATTACACGTTCTTCCAGTGTTATTAGGTCTGATTCTAATTAATCTAATTACAACCCCAATTCCAATGAAGTTGGGAAGTTGTGTGAAATGTAAATAAAAATGAATATGATTTACAAATCCTCTTCAACCTATATTCAATTGAATACACCACAAAGACAAGATATTTAATGTTCAAACTGATAAACTTTGTTTTTGTGAAATTATTTGCTCATTTTGAAATGGATGCCTGCAACATGTTTCAAAAAAGCTGGGACAGTGATATGTTTACCACTGTGTTACATCACCTTTCCTTCTAACAACCTCAGACTTCCCTCTCCCATGCTACACTGACCACCTCTGACTGGAGGATCCCGAAGCGTTCCCTGGCCAGTGTGGAGATATAATCTGTCCACCTAGTCCTGGGTCTTCCCCGGGGTCTCCTCCCAGGTGGACGTGCCTGGAACACCTCCCTAGGAAGATGCACAGGAGGCATCCTTACCAGATGCCTGAACCACCTCAAGTGGCTCCTTTCAATGCGAAGGAGCAGCAGCTCTACTCTGAGCTCCCCACGGATGACCGAACTTCTCACCCTATCTCTCTAAAGGAGACACCAGCCACCCTCCTAAGGAAGCCCATTTCGGCCGCTTGTACCCGTGATATAGTTCAACCCTCATGACCACAGGTGAGAGTAGGAACAAAGATTGACCCGTAGATCAAGAGCTTTGCCTTTTGGCTCAGCTCCCTTTTTGTCACGACAGTACGGTAGAGCGAATGCAACACTGCCCCTGCTGTGCCAATTCTCCAGCCAATCTCGCACTCCATTGTCCCCTCACTCGTCAACAAGACCCTTAGGTACTTGAACTCCTTCACTTGTTCACTCCTTCACTCAAATGTATGCATAGTAGATGAAATGTGTGTGTGTGTGTGTGCACTTGCTTTTGATGTTTATGGCTCACCACTGTTTACTGTACCTTGAAGGGGTTATGACTTTTGCCCCATTTCTCTGTTTAGCAGCATTAGCAGGATTACTTCTCAAATTGTGAGCCGTTTTATTCAACTGTGTGGAAACATAATTTCATAAAGAGCAAAAACACAAGTTTTTGGTAATATTTTGAATCATTAACTCAAAAAAAAAAAAAAAAATCCACAAATTCACACACTGGACAAACATTTTATGATGGAAAGTGGACTTGTGTTGTATGACTTTAAAAGTTCCAGATCTAATGGAATAAAACAGTCATCCCCAAACTTTTTGAAGCCAAAATCCCGTTTCATTTCAGACTGTAAAGCAAAGATGAACCAGGTGGAGTTGGCCAACTCTTCAATGCGATATCCTGTGTTTACCTATTTGCACAAGTTCAGAATAATGTAGCCAAAAATTGGGACTTATCAGACCCAGAGAGTTCTCCACACCTTTCCTCCCCATCATAGTCAGCTACATTTCCACCACATCAGCAAAAACTAGGAGATGCAGTAAGAACCTATTCAATGTATTAGAAACACAGTAGAAGCTGTTAAGGGTGTGGTGTATTCCCCATGGCTGTGGAGGACGTGGCTGACCTTTGGAGGTGTTAAAAGCAATAGGCAGCAAGGACATAGTTGAATTAGCACACAGTAAGAACTAAATAAGGATGTAGTATTGACAATACTGACATATAAATGTAATTAAACATAGTAGAAACTTAATTGGCACATTGTGGCAATTAAGTTTTGTTGGGCACATTTTCTTGAAGAGCCATTTTTTCTGAGTAGTTTATTGTTAAACCTACATGTGGACACAAGAAAACTTGCACAATGAATGAAAAAGTGCATCATATAACAGTATTAATAAGGGCAGCACAGACATGGTGACAATGTGGCAGATGTGTAGTATGATGTGGCTAGTAAGAACATTGTAAGAATGAACTGGATGTGGTATACGCATGATTATGCACATAGTAAGAACTCTGTAGGATGTTAGATGCTGTGGGAACATGGTAAGGACATAATCAAGTATGGAATTAAAACTTCCACATTTTCCCAATTTGACTACATCTCCACTGTGTTCATCAAAATTTTCAGTATGTTGTGCAGTCTTCACCTGAGTGTGACAGGGCCTTTTGTCTTTCCAAAAAAACAAGCAAACAAAAAACAACAAAAATCCAAACTTGAAATCCCTTGTAACTTTATTTACTATTGTTACTACTGACAATAAAAGTGATCTGCCCATGAATTAGAAAATTTTAATTATCATGACACTACTTGTATGCATATGGAATTTCTGGGCTATAAGCCGCTACTTTTTTCACATGCTTTGAACACTGTGGCTTAAACAATGATGCGGCTAATTTATGAATTTTTACAGGTGTTCTCATAAGTGGAAATGCATCAGTTGATGCTGCCCACTGATTTCCTGAGAGCTGCGTTCCTCATGGTAAATGGACTGCATTTAGATAGTACTTTTCCATCTGCATCAGACGCTCAAAGCGCTTTACAAATAATGCCTCACATTCACCCTGATGTGAGGGTGCTGCCATACAAGGCGCTCACACCAGGAGCAATAGGGGATTAAAGACCTTGCCCAAGGGCCCTTAGTGATTTTCTAGTCAGGCTGGGATTTGAACTGATGATCTTCTGGTGTCAAGCCCAATCCCTTAACCACTAGACCATCATGCGGTGTAAATTCACACCCATTCTTACCCATTCGTTTTAGTGAAGAAAAGTCTCTCTCCGGCACTTTGCGCCAGAACTCCGCCGTCAGATCAGTGGAGCGGAGCCTTCTCTCCTCACCCTTTCCCACCGGTTCTTGTCTTGGCGCAACAAGTTCAAAACGTCACAGCGCCTCATTAATGTTTCATTTACCACAGACTCCATCTGATCCTGTCTGACAGGATGAAATCTCAAGAAAAAGTTAAAATGACTCAGTTCTCCATGTGGAGCAGAGACACTGTGCGTGCGCTGGATGATGTATGCGTCAATATTTACGTGTAACACTTCAGGGGAAAAAAGCATTTACAATATGTATTTAATTAAAAGTAAAAAAAAAAAAAAAAAAAAAAAAAAAATCAGGATTCAAGATCAGTAATCAGGCTCAAAAGTCACTGATCACAATTAAAGGTCAGCATCAGCAATCACAGCTCATCGATGAGGATATCACTTCAACAAACTGCATTAAAGTTCAGCTATTTGGATCAAAGAAACATAATCATGATAAAAGGCTATCCTCTCTAATAAGTGTAGTTCTATGCATAATGAATTTATCTTGAGGTTAAAACTGTATTACTGCAGTGGCTCTCAGCTTACATTTGCGTTCCTCTATTTGATAGCTAAGTTTAGAGGTTCAAGTCCAGTGGAGCAGGAGTACTGTAACACTACATTTAATTATGCAGACTTAAGGCAAAAAAAAAGCTGCATGAAACTGCACCACAACATTTGACCCCATTTAAAGACTTGATACCAATTATAGGGTTCTGAGTCTAAATTATTTAAGAGATCTCGCTCACTGAAGGCACACACAAAAATTTCTTGAGCATGCACCCACACGTATGTGTGACTCTGCATGTGCAGCGCAACACACACACACAACCTGTGGACACACACACACACACACACACACACACACACACACACACACACACACACACACACACACACACACACACACACACACACACACACACACACACACACACACACACACACACACACACACACACATGCACGGTCTGTTTCCACAGCGCTGTGGAAACAGACTTCTTAATGAAGCCTCCTCGAGTGAAAAGTGGAACAGAAATACATACTGGCCCATTTCTGCCTTCAGTTCAGCCTCCTGTTTTCTCTCTTCTTCACCTTCATCGTTTGTTTTATTCATGTTTCGTTGTCTCTCTCTTTTGTCTCGATGAGTTAAATCACAACCCCTAATTTATGGCTACAGGCAAAGACACTTCTACAAACAAACTGGCTGATGAGAGGCGATGACTGAAAACATACGCGCCAAGCGGTGTGTGTAAATCCTAAAATGTCTGTTTCTGTCTTTTTATCTGTGGTTATTTACATAAGAAATGACAACGTGTGTAAAAGAATGGCTGTGATGCAAAATGAAAAAGGCTGCGCTCCAGAGGATAGGAGATGTGTGTGCCTGTGGGTGTGAGAAGAGGGGGAAAGTAAATCCAGTGACAGAGTGGGGGAGCACTCAGGTGTGGTGAGAGGATTATATGAAACCCTGAGTATGAATGACAGTAAACACCTGAATGACAGAGAGACGGGGAGGTGCGGCAGCTTGTGTGAGCGTGAAAGACAGTTTGGTGATCCTCACTGATATTCTGAGAGGTGGCTGACTGTATCCAACAGTTAAAAAAAAATATGGGCTAACACTACATTTTAATGTCTCAATGTCGCAAAATTATGTAGTTTCTCTTTCCCCACAATTATTTTCCTTGAGCCACATGGTGTATGCGTAAATTATACCAAGAAGCCAGATTCACATACCAAAGGTTTAATCAAAGATATCTGATGAGATAGTTCCCTCAATATCTACATTTTGTGTATACCACCAGGTCCACACCAGGTGATACGTTGCACCTATCAAAAACTGATTCTTGAAGAAAGGAAAAAACACACACACAAAATTTGCACCACAGTATAATTTGCATCATTTGTATGTGGAACTCACTTTTTAACACAACTTTTCCCTGGAGGCGAGTTTAACAACAGAGAGGAACTGAGTCTGGCACATGTTTGCACCACAGCATGTGCTGTTACTTAACATAAGAACTTTTCAATTCCAAAAATAAGCATGGTGGACAAAATATTGGATGCTATATGATGCAGTTTGGACAACACAAATGCAGAAGTTAACAGTGGATTTTTGCAGGAAATCCTGAGCTTGCATTGTATTCCACAAGGATTTTTATATTTAAAAAAAATAAGCAAGATGGACAAATTGTCATTGTGGCAATCATCTCTCAGTGGCGATGATCTTTTTGTCAATTACCAGACAGGCATTGTGGGCCTGAAGAACAGGCTTAGTTTGGTTGTGTACCATTTCTGTCAGATGCTGTACGTAGTTGCTGTGGGAAGCATCTGCCGGTCAGGATCTCTCCTCCCTCTTTCTCCTCTTCTCATTGGTGTTGCTCGTGGTCTCTGACGGTTGTTGGCAATCTATGTAAGAACCTTTCCTGCAGTAGACAGCAAGAAGATTCTGTGATGGTTTCCACAGTCAGACCAGTCTTCTTTCCACTTGTAGATGGTGACAATCATTGATTCTTTCAGGTCTGCACCATTTATTCTTGAATCCAGATTTTGATGATGAGTTGGTGCAGTTGGTGTTGACACAGTTGGTGTTGGCGAAATGGACTTCACTTTTTAAAGACCTCAACGAGAATGTTGAGGTCTGGATGCTTTGATGTTTTTCACGCCTTTAAGGGCAATCAGATTTTCCAAAGTTGGGATTCGGCTGAGTTCTTTAACAATGTCTTATCTTGGTAGATGGCTGAGCACTTCATCCTCCTTTGCAAAAGGGTCGGTGTTCAAGAGGTCTTCAAAGTGTTCTTTCTGTTGGTCTTCAGTAGGGTCAGGCCATCCTTGTGTCAAAAGGTGCTTGTCCTTTGGTGGAGGGGCCATATAGTGGCCTCCAGAAGTATTGGAGGGCACTATGTATTTCACACATTTTAATTTGTTTATGCCACTTCAGATACAAAACAATGAAAATTCTTTCACCAAAATATCAAATCTAGGCTTGCATCTCAGATGTACCATTTGGCAAATTATATCTGAACTTTCAGGTCTTCTTTTTAAGAAAATCCTCCTCTATACCACTTCATCATGAAGCTGTATAACTGGTGTTATTATATGGTATGGGATTTTGCCACCTTCTGATTGGCCCATTCATCACTTTCTGAGCTGTACCACATGCCGAGTTGACCGCTGGTGGAGCCGAGTAGACTGCGGTTGCGAAACGAGTACATCTCTCGTGCAGCGTAGCGCTAGCTAATTGAGCGACACCTTCTATCGATAACAACCAATCAGATAACGTGATACAATGCCTACTTTGGCTGTCAGTTTGTTGACAAGATGGCAGAAGACAGGTTTGCATCTGTTAGTGACGCTGACTTAAAACAAATTTTACATGAAAAAGATGCGAAGAACACCTGCAGAAATACACAGTCAGCAGACAACCTGTTTTGCAAGTACGTCACTTAAAAGGGACATGTGCCCAACTTTGAAACTTATGACAGATGGATGCTTAACGGAGTGCTCGGTCGATTTTACGCGGAAGCTAGACAGGCGAATGGCAAACTTTATAAGAAAACAAGCCTGATGACTCTTCGTCACGGACTTAACAGGCATCTCCAGTCGATCGATGGGATGTCAGTTGGTGCAGTATGACAGTAATAATAAAGAGTTGAAACTTGAGATTGATTTTTAAATTTTAGTATGTTTGACAAACTCCCAATTTTCTTGTTTACCATATAATAAAGCAGTTATAGACTTTTGATTTCGGTGTACCTGTGATTATGCGGACCTGGACAGGATGGGGTTCACCGAGGCCCCCATCCTGACCAGGTCCGCATAATCACGGGTACACCGAAATCAAAAGTCTATAATTGTATAATATAAAAGGTAAAACATGCACTGTGCACAATTTCTCCAATCACAGCCACTGAAGCCTATAACGTCTTGTGGGTTGTCTGGGTGTCTTAGTGGCTTTCCTCACTCTTCTCCCTCTTGCGCAGTTCCTCAGAGAACCATCTACTCTTTTCCTTCTAATCCTTTTGGGGTAAATGTTCAGCTGGATCCTGGAGCAGATCAGACAATGATCCACCCAACAGTTGTCTGCACCAGTCATTGCCTTGGTGGGTAGAGCACTTTTCTGGTTGCGGTTTTGGGTGATGATGTAGTCGAACAGGTGAGGGTATTGCACTTTTGCTTTTGCCTAAAGATGATGTTCGTGATGTCGAGGTTTCAAGGATTCCACCAAATCATAGTTGAAATTTTGATATTTCATTAAATATGACACAGTTACACCCAATGAAACAGACTGTTTGCATGTCACTGAACTAAACACATGTCAATAATATGATCTCACATTTCATAATGTGCAAACAATCTCAGCCAAATACTGAATATTTAGGCTGACTTCGTTCAGTCACTCTATGGGACATATTCTGCAGAGGGGATTGCTATCTGGGGATAAAAATTACATTCTGGGAAAACCTAAAATTTTAAGAGGAGAATCCATTAAATAATGCCAATATCATCATCAATAACAATCCTGTGTATAAGATCAGACCTCACTGAGCCAAGTTTAATAAAACTCAGTGGAGGAGTTTGAGAATGGGCCAAGGCCCAGCCAAGTCTGGGAAGATGTGGCAGTGCCACCACACTATGGAACCTCTATCCATACCTCTCAAAAGTAAGCATTCATCTGCCATACATACATCAAACATGAGCGTGTCCTTAGCCTTCAGCATCTGCTGGGGTCCTCAGCACTGAGGCATCTACATGCTGGATCATGCACAATGAAACGTGTCAAATGGCCAAAATGTTATAATTGATGCTCCCTTACAAAACAAGTAATACTCCTCATCGGAGTCTCTGCTCGTTTGACATGACGTCATTCCAGGAATACGCAATGATCCTCGAAGAGACCTGTTCCAAAGATATCAATGGATGCACAGAAATGAGAGTGTTGACAGGAAGTATGGGAGAGGAAGATATTCATATCTTACTTGCACTGTATTTTCTTTTTCCTGGAGCTCCATAAGTAGGGGATTGCTGAGAAAGTGTCCAATGTTCAATTCAGTTTCTTGGACAGCACATTCTGTTTTCTTCCCACTGATTCCTGAAACAAAGAATCAAATAAACACACTTCTTACCACCTTGGATTAACTTTTTAAAGTCTTTTGTCTTTGTGTTGCACACTCTGTAGCTCAGTTTTTTAGCTATATCTTGTAACAACTTGAAGTGCTATGAGGGAGGGAGGGTATTGATTTGTAAGGCTGTGCCACTGGCAAATAATCGGTCGACCTGACCCTGCCTCTTTTTCTTAACGTGCACGGATAAGCTGGATGGAAAAACATTTTTCCCTCCTTTTTTTTTTTTTTTTGCAGTACTGCTAATAGATTTGCCCCCTCTTGTGGGAAGCTCAAATGTGTTTTTAACCTTTGGCTAAAGGTTAAATTTAGAAGAGAGCGATGCATGTTGATTGCTAGATGTGCTGTTAGTGAATCCCTCACCTCTGGAGCTCTATCACTGTACAGCATTGACACTACATGAAGCGTGACCCCGATTCCCCCACGGAGACCCCCGCCTTCTCTCCACAGCTTTGGAAGATGGAGGAGCACTGGGGAAAGGCATGCCAAGGCAGTAGACACTTTTAAGCAAAGATTAAAGGTTTTTCTTTTTAATCAGTCATTTGGCAGCGATGTTAGCATTTCACCCTGGTGCAGCTAAGGATCAATTTTTAAAGCTGCAGTGCAAAGAGCAGACAGGGTGATTGGCAAGAGAGAAGCTATTTACAAAGGATCTGTTTACAAATTTTCAATAGAAATATGCAGAGGGCACAATTGACATGTCTTACAGAATTTTAAATAAGCTTTCACCCTCTTTCCCACTTCTTCGCGAGCCACGACCTTTGTGAGCCCCTGATGATCCCTGCTTTGTGCGCATGTGAGCACATTTACGCATGTATTCACCCACACGCCTCACATACAAGAATTATAAAAGAATCTACACCTCTCCCTTGTGCTGCATTGTGTTACATTTCTCCGTGTTGTGCTGCCAGGGTAACTAGGTCAATCAACCCTCGTGTAAACACATCACAAGAATCTACCAAGAACATGGTAATCACGATGACTCCTTTTTTAATTTATGCCAATCTTCTTTACCCTCTCTTCTTCTGGAGCACAATAACACTTGATACAAAATTTCCTGAGGGATGCCAACTTCACATTTTATCTATTTCAGGAGCGCTGAAGTACCATTTGATGTCCTTCACATCAACAACACCTCAGCCAACAAAAACAAGAGAACTTAGATTGTTTAATGCAGATGTATAATGAGTGATGGCCTTTTAGTTATGTTATGATTAAGCATATCATCAGAAACAGAAACCAGTGTAAAAATGAATGAATTAAAAATAAAAAATCAAGGGAGCTACTCGTTACCAAAGATACATGCCAATTTATATGGGAATTTTTTTTATGGTACTATACTGTGTATATATATATATAGTGTGTCTCCAAAAATGTACCCAAAAGTATTTTCACAGCACAGAAAAACCAATCAATATTTTCAGACATTTTCTGCATAACCATGTGGCCGAAGCATGTAATTTTTCTCCCAAATGCACAGTTTTTAGTTCAGTCTTTCCTGTTTGATGTTTGTCTAACGTTTCCTAAGAAACAAATCATCCGTCTCCAGTTTTCCAGAAACCACCTAGCAAATTCAAGTCTCCTTGCCATTTGCTGGGGTGTCAGTTTGCTCTGAGACTGAATTTTGTATGGAAAGAGATGCAAGTCAGCCCTTAAGATGCGTTACACAGAACTCAAGGATTTTTGTTCTGTGAATAAGGGTCAACTGTGGCATTTTTCCTGGACTTTAACGTCTTGCAGAACAAACTTTAGGGTTCCTGAAATGAGGAAAAACACCATTATTTCCCAGTAAAACCATTTCCTGGTATTCATATTTCACAGTACTTTTGGGTACATTTTTATGAGACACCCTATACATATATATATATATATATATATATATATATATATATATATATATATATATATATACACTCAACAAAAATATAACGCAACACTTTTGGTTTTGCTCCCATTTTGTATGAGATGAACTCAAAGATCTAAAACTTTTTCCACATACACAATGTCACCATTTCCCTCAAATATTGTTCACAAACCAGTCTAAATCTGTGATAGTGAGCACTTCTCCTTTGCTGAGATAATCCATCCCACCTCACAGGTGTGCCATATCAAGATGCTGATTAGACACCATGATTAGTGCACAGGTGTGCCTTAGACTGCCCACAATAAAAGGCCACTCTGAAAGGTGCAGTTTTGTTTTATTGGGGGGGATACCAGTCAGTATCTGGTGTGACCACCATTTGCCTCATGCAGTGCAACACATCTCCTTCGCATAGAGTTGATCAGGTTGTCAATTGTGGCCTGTGGAATGTTGGTCCACTCCTCTTCAATGGCTGTGCGAAGTTGCTGGATATTGGCAGGAACTGGTACACACTGTTGTATACGCCGGTCCAGAGCATCCCAAAGATGCTCAATGGGTGACATGTCCGGTGAGTATGCCGGCCATGCAAGAACTGGGACATTTTCAGCTTCCAAGAATTGTGTACAGATCCTTGCAACATGGGGCCATGCATTATCCTGCTGCAACATGAGGTGATGTTCTTGGATGTATGGCACAACAATGGGCCTCAGGATCTCGTCACGGTATCTCTGTGCATTCAAAATGCCATCAACAAAATGCACCTGTGTTCTTCGTCCATAACAGACGCCTGCCCATACCATAACCCCACCGCCAGAAAACCGCTCACCCACACAATGCCACACACGCTGTCTGCCATCTGCCCTGAACAGTGTGAACCGGGATTCATCCGTGAAGAGAACACCTCTCCAACACGATCTTGGAGGTGAACATGCTGGATGTGGAGGTCCTGGGCTGGTGTGGTTACACGTGGTCTGCGGTTGTGAGGCTGGTTGGATGTACTGCCAAATTCTCTGAAACACCTTTGGAGACGGCTTATGGTAGAGAAACATTCAATACACGAGCAACAGCTCTGGTTGACATTCCTGCTGTCAGCATGCCAATTGCACGCTCCCTCAAATCTTGCAACATCTGTGGCATTGTGCTGTGTGATAAAACTGCACCTTTCAGAGTGGCCTTTTATTGTGGGCAGTCTAAGGCACACCTGTGCACTAATCATGGTGTCTAATCAGCATCTTGATATGGCACACCTGTGAGGTGGGATGGATTATCTCAGCAAAGGAGAAGTGCTCACTATCACAGATTTAGACTGGTTTGTGAACAATATTTGAGGGAAATGGTGATATTGTGTATGTGGAAAAAGTTTTAGATCTTTGAGTTCATCTCATACAAAATGGGAGCAAAACCAAAAGTGTTGCGTTTATATTTTTGTTGAGTATATATATATATATATATATATATATATATATGTATATGTGTGTGTGTGTGTTGGGGGGCATCTTTTTTATCTGAATGCACAAAAAGGTTGATGGTCACGTTTACATAGATCTAGGCTAAAACCAGTGACGTGCGGTGAGGTTCATGGCTGGTGAGGCACTGACTTCATCACAATCAGATTTACAAACATATGAACCCTACAGAGAAGCTTATTCACTCTTTGATTGGCAGCAGTTAATGGGTTATGTTTAAAATCCCATGTCAGCGTTCTTTACACATACAAACTGTAGCACACAAAAAGCACATTTAATTAAAAAAATATATATATTATGGTCTTACCTTTACTTATAAGTGAAGTCCATGTGCCGGTCCTTCTGAACAAAAGCATCAATGACTTGTTTGCAGAAGTTTTCCTTATCTTCATTCAGTTTTAAAAGTCTCTCTGTCTCAGTGGAGATCATTGCCAGGGGAAAAAGTCATCCCTCATCAGTCCTGTTCTGACTCTGTTTTGAGCCTTTTCTGGCTTTGAATATGAGTAATCGACCGTTCATGTTTGTTCAGACTTCTTTGCAAATTCTTCAGGTTACAACATGACATCTGATTCCAGACATTGTCACAAGTTGAGAAAAGAAGGCAGGAAAAGCAGAAAAAAGCTGTTTCTTGCTGGACAGCCACAAAGCCAGACTTTACATGTGTACCACTCCCTTTGAAAAGAGTGGGTCTTCTGTCCCATAGTCTGAAACAAACCTTTAATTCCGGTGTTGGTCATCCTTTAATTATTACCTCCTGTTTCAACTGAAAGACCATTTGGAATCCTCTATTCTGAAAGTAAAATAAACTGACTGCTGCTCTTAACTTACTAACTGTAAATTGTACCTTGCTTTCACTTACTCTGCAGCTGAGGAGTTGCTGCAAGAAGAATCCCTGTGATCACTAGTGCCCCCTACCATGAGGCAGGAGAACTGTGAGCCTCACTTCGTGCCTTTTTGCAGCCGTTTTATGATTGCTCAGCACATGAAACATGTTATACACACATACAGTTGTTGACAAAAAACACTGTACATTATGAACATGAGCTAAACCATGGAATTAAAGTTCATATAGCTAAAGTGTTTGACCATTTTAATAGCAACATATAGAAAGATAGCAATACAGTCTCACTGCAGCAGTTAGCCCAGTGACTGTGCAATCCATGGTGAGGCACAACTGGCTTGCTGCCTCACTGCACATCTCTTCTCAGTATTTGAATGGCAAATGTGAACATTTGCACACTTTGTTCTGTGTGCTGAATGAACAGGTGGGCGTGGCCACACACAGCAGCAGCCATTGAGATCTCTGGACCAGCGAGTCACAGCTGGAGAACACGTACCATGTTTTGAAGGACATGACCTTACAACTCTACACCGTAATGCACGTGTGCGTGCTTGCTGTCCTCATGTGGAAGTACATAAAAAACATATATTGCCTTTGCCACGGCCTGGAGTAGCCGCTCAGTGTGCACACCGGCAGGCTACTCCAGGTGAAAAGGACCGCCTGGTCATGTGAACACTCAGCTGGCAATATGAACGTCATGTCACCCACATGAGCTATTGTCCACATGACACACTGTCTCTCCTTCGGCGCGCCGCTTGTTGGACACACGTGTGGGTCCGGCACTTATGTCAATATCTGCTGGCCGGGCCTGCTTCATTCACGTCATTTCATGAGTTGATGTCTATGACCATGGGTCATCTACAGAGGAACAGAAGGTTCATACTTATATTGTCTCCTCGTTAAGAAGGATTCAATATATTGCTGTGTTTTTTTATGGTGACTGGTTGTTATTTTTTTTCTCCACAACAGCGGCACAATGTGGTGCCACACGTTCCAGCTGCTCGCAGTATGTTCTGCACACGCACGAGCGTGCACAAAACCATCGTCGCTGTATCGTGTATGCTTGTCCAATCATGTGTCCCTTCTGACAGCAGGTGGAATATTTGCGGCTCCTAATTTCATTTTTTCTTCGCAGATTTTCTTCCGGTTTCTGCTTCTTTCGCCCAGCATCGTGTTATGTGTGAAGGGGCCCTTAGGAACACTCAGTAGCTTAACACTATACACAAAGAACAAGAGAACACCTTTTAGTCCCCATAGTAGAGCTTAAAACCATTGTTCCTTTCACTCACTGTTATTATTGTAAGACCAACTTGCCCATGGATACACAGATAAGTGCAAGCACATTTGTTACTTATTCATGGTGGGTGTTTAAAATCCCATATCAGCGTTCTTTACACATACAAACTGTAGCACACAAAAAAAGCACATTTAAGCACATACCACTGTCCCAGCTTTTTTGAAACGGGTTGCAGGCATCCATTTCAAAATGAACAAATATTTGCACAAAAACAATAAAGCTTATCAGTTTGAACATTAAATATCTTGTCTTTGTGGTGAATTAAATTGAAAATAGGTTGAAGAGGAATTGCAAATCATTGTATTCTGTTTTTATTTACATTTTACACAATGTCCCAACTTCATTGGAATTGGGGTTGTGTGACCACAGAGATGTTGTGGAAGTCAGAATTCTGACTGCTCTATCCTCTCAGTTGGAGGTGGTAATAATTATTGACCATTATTACCCGAGAGAGAAATACGATTTTTGAGTACCCTTCACGCACTCGACGTCTGAATAGCAGTTTTCTTGGAGATGCTGGAAAACAATTGGACATATAAGAGTCCACGTAACTGGTTTCTTTAATTCCACAAAAAATAAACCTTTGGATGGACGTGACATATGTCTTTCGTTTAAATCCATGAATCAGGCCACAGATCCACCCATGAAGCAATCAGCCTTAACAGCCATTATCTAACCTTCCAATCATCTTTTTTTAATACAGGAACCAGTTTTCCAGTCAACCAGCACAATGACTGAACCTGGAGTGGGGAGGATCAATAACCTTTTAAATGCTATCACAATAGCACAACGTCTCGGTGTTGTCTGACAGTTCATTTCTAAGGTAGTGAGGTCGCGTACAGCTCCAACTTGAGTCATCTCTCTTTTCTTCTCCACTTAACCGATCAAAGTACAGGACTAAAATGGGACTGAGCAGCGACTGTCTCGTACAAATGCAATAAAAAGGGCAGTGGTCCATGAAAACGTGCCTACAGTCACTCTCTACTTTCACACGCTATGTGCTCAGACAAAGATGCCTGCAGATTATGGCAGATTTACAGACACATACTGTTAAAGGCAAGCAGTTGCAGACTGGAAGTTCAAGCATATGTGTGATGGTGCAGATCCACACAATGACTTGCTCGCTGATGGTACATTTAAACATCACAAAGAGTGACTGAACCAAATCATACTTGAAACATTTCCTCCATGTGTCCAACTCAGATATGGCAATAAGTGATTTATTTAGTATTTTTGAGAAATATTCACTGTAAACCATGGGTTATTTCTGCAACTTTGCCCAGAAGGAACAGGAGTATCCAGAAACTGAAAAAAAAACCCTAAAAAAAAAAAGAAAAAAAAGTTGAGAACCATACAGTATACTGTAGCTCAGTGTGGCTTGGTGTGCATACAGAAACCCTGCTGGGTCTGGGTCTTGGCATTAAATAACTGGGACTCTGACAAGTCTCGGAGTTCTGTCAGTGCAGTTCACAGGTCTTGTTAGCCAAGGTGTCGGCAGGGGTGGAAATGACTGTGTGTGAGTGTGCCTGTAGGTGCGTGTGTGTGTGTGTGTGTGTGCGAGGTGAACATTAGACAGCACTCCTACCTCCACCTCCTCACCTGACACCAGCAATAAAACTTAACAGGCCAAGGTGCTGTGGCGTGTGTGTGTGTGGACGTGCGCACAGGAAAAAGGCACATGTGTGCTTCAGGGTTGTTGCTGCTGTCACCAATTTGCCGAGGCCTCCAGACGGGAGTAGGAGCAAGGTGACGGAGCTGTGGCTTGATAAACACAGAAGCCCTGCTTCGATTTCCCATCCAGTCCACTTTGGAAACACATGGCTCTTCCTGGGCGCTCTTTGCCCAGGGAATGAGGAGGAGGAGAAGTGGGGAAAGGAGAGCCATGAGAGAGACATGGTGATGGGTGTACAATGAGGGGCATGAGCAGTGAGGGGGGATGGAAGGGTGGGGGGTGTTGGAGGGAATGCAGAGGTGACAAGTCCAGTGGGAACAGATGTACTGACTTAAACAAATGACAGAACTTTGAAAGAGGAAAAGTAAGAGAAAGAAATGAGAAGCTGAGCTTAAAATCAACTTTTTGTTGCACAGCCTGCATATCCAACTGACCAACTTGCCAATCAAACTTAAAAAACAAATAAAAATCCATAATGTTCTATTGTTTCATCTGTCTGATGATTAGATTGGATTAAAATTTGATTAATCCCTTGGGAAGACTCCGTCAGGGAAATTGAGGTTCCAGCAGCATTGTATAGCAGCACACAGGGTAAGAAGCACACAGTGACAGTGAAAAAGAACAACACTTTGCAATATAGATATAAATACACAAATATAAATACCAGAAATACTGCTCGCAACTGGTTTACTGGCTACTACTGTTCCTCTCCTTCTCACCAACTGTCTTCCTGTTACTCCTCCTCCCCCTGAGTGAGGAGTTGTACAGACTGATGGTCTGAGGGACAAAGGAGTTTTTCAGTCTGTTGGTCCTGCACTTGGGAAGGAGCAGTCTGTGGCTAAAGAGGCGGTGTGCAGAGGGTGACTGGCATTGTCCATAATGTCCAGCAGTTTGTCCAGTGTTTTCTTCGATGCCACCATCACCAGAGAGTCCAGCTTCATGCCAACCACAGAGCCAACCCACCTGATCAGTTTGTCCAGCTTGAATGTGTCCTTCTTGGATGTGCTGCCCCCCAGCATACCACGGTGTAAACAAAGACGCTGGCTACCACAGATATGTGCTTCTGTGGCTATTATTGTCTTATCTAACAACAAGCAATAAGTGGTGCATGATTCAATGAAGTGTCATTGCCAGTTTCTACTCGACAAAGTTGCTATTTTCACATCCAGCGCCCACATCATCTGAATCACAATACCATTAATAAGGTGTGGTAAGGTACAAAGCTGGCACATTCCTATCATCTGTTGAAATAAGTGCACTTTAGACCACTCCAAACTCGAGCGCAGAATATTTGAGGTATTTACAAAGTGCAGTATTCAGATACGCCTTAAATCCGTCACACTCAGCCATGATTCCATTATGTCTGCAAAAAATGGTTGGATGCAGGAAGAACTTGTACAGTGTAGTAGCAACACACACACACACACACACACACACACACACACACACACACACACACACACACACACACACACACACATATATATATATATATATATATATATATATATATATATATATATATATATATATATATATATATATATATATATATATATGTAAAAAGGACATGTCAAATAGGGGGTAAGAAGAACTCAATAAGCCTATAATAATCAAATCAAATCAAATCAATTTTATTTATATAGCGCCAAATCACAACAAACAGTTGCCCCAAGGCGCTTTATATTGTAAGGCAAAGCCATACAATAATTACGGAATAACCCCAACGGTCAAAACGACCCCCTGTGAGCAAGCACTTGGCGACAGTGGGAAGGAAAAACTCCCTTTTAACAGGAAGAAACCTCCAGCAGAACCAGGCTCAGGGAGGGGCAGTCTTCTGCTGGGACTGGTTGGGGCTGAGGGAGAGAACCAGGAAAAAAACATGCTGTGGAAGAGAGCAGAGGTCAGTCACTAATGATTAAATGCAGAGTGGTGCATACAGAGCAAAAAGAGAAAGAAACACTCAGTGCATCATGGGAACCCCCCAGCAGTCTAAGTCTATAGCAGCATAACTAAGGGATGGTTCAGGGTCACCTGATCCAGCCCTAACTATAAGCTTTAGCAAAAAGGAAAGTTTTAAGCCTAATCTTAAAAGTAGAGAGGGTGTCTGTCTCCCTGATCCGAATTGGGAGCTGGTTCCACAGGAGAGGAGCCTGAAAGCTGAAGGCTCTGCCTCCCATTCTACTCTTACAAACCCTAGGAACTACAAGTAAGCCTGCAGTCTGAGAGCGAAGTGCTCTATTGGGGTGATATGGTACTATGAGGTCCCTAAGATAAGATGGGACCTGATTATTCAAAACCTTATAAGTAAGAAGAAGAATTTTAAATTCTATTCTAGAATTAACAGGAAGCCAATGAAGAGAGGTCAATATGGGTGAAATATGCTCTCTCCTTCTAGTCCCCGTCAGTACTCTAGCTGCAGCATTTTGAATTAACTGAAGGCTTTTCAGGGAACATGTAGGACAACCTGATAATAATGAATTACAATAGTCCAGTCTAGAGGAAATAAATGCATGAATTAGCTTTTCAGCATCACTCTGAGACAAGACCTTTCTAATTTTAGAGATATTGCACAAATGCAAAAAAGCAGTCCTACATATTTGTTTAATATGCGCATTGAATGACATATCCTGATCAAAAATGACTCCAAGATTTCTCACAGTATTACTAGAGGTCAGGGTAATGCCATCCAGAGTAAGGATCTGGTTAGACACCATGTTTCTAAGATTTGTGGGGCCAAGTACAATAACTTCAGTTTTATCTGAGTTTAAAAGCAGGAAATTAGAGGTCATCCATGTCTTTATGTCTGTAAGACAATCCTGCAGTTTAGCTAATTGGTGTGTGTCCTCTGGCTTCATGGATAGATAAAGCTGGGTATCATCTGCCTAACAATGAAAATTTAAGCAATGCTGTCTAATAATACTGCCTAAGGGAAGCATGTATAAAGTGAATAAAATTTTTCCTAGCACAGAACCTTGTGGAACTCCATAATTAACCTTAGTCTGTGAAGAAGATTCCCCATTTACATGAACAAATTGTAATCTATTAGATAAATATGATTCGAACCACCGCAGCGCAGTGCCTTTAATACCTATGGCATGCTCTAATCTCTGTAATAAAATTTTATGGTCAATAGTATCAAAAGCAGCACTGAGATCTAACAGGACGAGCGCAGAGATGAGTCCACTGTCTGAGGCCATAAGAAGATAATTTGTAACCTTCACTAATGCTGTTTCTGTACTATGATGAATTCTAAACCCTGACTGAAACTCTTCAAATAGACCATTCCTCTGCAGATGATCAGTTAGCTGTTTTACAACTACCCTTTCAAGAATTTTTGAGAGAAAAGGAAGGTTGGAGATTGGCCTATAATTAGCTAAGATAGCTGGGTCAAGTGATGGCTTTTTAAGTAATGGTTTAATTACTGCCACCTTAAAAGCCTGTGGTACATAGCCAACTAATAAAGATAGATTGATCATATTTAAGATCGAAGCATTAATTAATGGTAGGGCTTCCTTGAGCAGCCTGGTAGGAATGGGGTCTAATAGACATGTTGATGGTTTGGAGGAAGTAACTAATGAAAATAACTCAGACAGAACAATCGGAGAGAAAGAGTCTAACCAAATACCGGCGTCACTGAAAGCAGCCAAAGAGAACGATATGTCTTTGGGATGGTTATGAGTAATTTTTTCTCTAATAGTTAAAATTTTATTGGCAAAGAAAGTCATGAAGTCATTACTAGTTAAAGTTAAAGGAATACTCAGCTCAATAGAGCTCTGACTCTTTGTCAGCCTGGCTACAGTGCTGAAAAGAAACCTGGGGTTGTTGTTATTTTCTTCAATTAGTGATGAGTAGTAAGATGTCCTAGCTTTATGGAGGGCTTTTTTTATAGAGCAACAGACTCTTTTTCCAGGCTAAGTGAAGATCTTCTAAATTAGTGAGATGCCATTTCCTCTCCAACTTACGGGTTATCTGCTTTAAGCTGCGAGTTTGTGAGTTATACCACGGAGTCAGGCACTTCTGATTTAAGGCTCTCTTTTTCAGAGGAGCTACAGCATCCAAAGTTGTCCTCAATGAGGATATAAAACTATTGACGAGATAATCTATCTCACTCACAGAGTTTAGGTAGCTACTCTGCCCTGTGTTGGTATATGGCATTGGAGAACATAAAGAAGGAATCATATCCTTAAACCTAGTTACAGTGCTTTCTGAAAGACTTCTACTGTAATGAAACTTATTCCCCACTGCTGGGTAGTCCATCAGAGTAATGTAAATGTTATTAAGAAATGATCAGACAGAAGGGGGTTTTCAGGGAATACTGTTAAGTCTTCAATTTCCATACCATAAGTCAGAACAAGATCTAAGGTATGATTAAAGTGATGGGTGGACTCATTTACATTTTGAGCAAAGCCAGTCGATTTTAACAATAGATTAAATGCAGTGTTGAGGCTGTCATTCTCAGCATCTGTGTGGATGTTAAAATCGCCCACTATAATTATCTTATCTGAGCTAAGCACTAAGTCAGACAAAAGGTCCTATAATTCACAGAGAAACTCGCAGTAACGACCAGGTGGACGATAGATAACAACAAATAAAACTGGTTTTTGGGACTTCCAATTTGGATGGACAAGACTAAGAGTCAAGCTTTCAAATGAATTAAAGCTCTGTCTGGGTTTTTGATTAATTAATAAGCTGGAGTGGAAGATTGCTGCTAATCCTCCGCCTCGGCCCGTGCTACGAGCATTCTGGCAGTTAGTGTGACTCGGGGGTGTTGACTCATTTAAACTAACATATTCATCCTGCTGTAACCAGATTTCTGTAAGGCAGAATGAATCAATATGTTGATCAATTATTATATAATTTACTAACAGGGACTTAGAAGAGAGAGATCTAATGTTTAATAGACCACATTTAACTGTTTTAGTCTGTGGTGCAGTTGAAGGTGCTATATTATTTTTTTTCTTTTTGAATTTTTGTGCTTAAATAGATTTTTGCTGGTTATTGGTGGTCTGGGAGCAGGCACCGTCTCTACGAGGATGGGGTATTGGGGGGAGAGGGGGAGCAGGGGGAGAGAAGCTGCAGAGAGGTGTGTAAGACTACAACTCTGCTTCCTGGTCCCAACCCTGGATAGTCACGATTTGGAGGATTTAAGAAAATTGGCCAGATTTCTAGAAATGAGAGCTGCTCCATCCAAAGTGGGATGAATGCCGTCTCTCCTAACAAGACCAGGTTTTCCCCAGAAGCTTTGCCAATTATCTATGAAGCCCACCTCATTTTTTGGACACCACTCAGACAGCCAGCAATTCAGGGAGAACATGCTTAGCCGCATGTTCTCCCGGTCCGATTGGGGAGGGGCCCAGAGAAAACAACAGAGTCCGACATTGTTTTTGCAAAGTTACACACCGATTCAATATTAATTTTAGTGACCTCCGACTGGCGTAACCGGGTGTCATTACTGCCGACGTGAATTACAATCTTACCAAATTTACGCTTAGCCTTAGCCAGCAGTTTCAAATTTCCTTCAATGTCGCCTGCTGGTGTCGCTAACTTCACATTTCTCAAAACAGAGTCGCCTATAACCAGAGTTTGTTCCTCGGTGGGTGTGTCGCCAAGTGGGGAAAAACGGTTAGAAATGTGAACGGGTTGGTGGTGTACATGGGGCTTCTGTTTAGGACTACGCTTCCTCCTCACAGTCACCCAGTCGGCCTGCTTTCCCGGCTTCTCGGGATCTGCTGGAGGGGAACTAACGGCGGCTAAGCTACCTTGGACCGCACCGACTACAGGGGCCTCGCTAGCTGTAGGATTTTCCACGGTGTGGAGCCGAGTCTCCAATTCACCCAGCCTGGCCTCCAAAGCTACGAATAAGCTACACTTATTACAAGTACCATTACTGCTAAAGGAGGCCGAGGAATAACTAAACACTTCACACCCAGAGCAGAAAAGTGCGGGAGAGACAGGAGAAGCCGCCATGCTAAACCGGCTAAGAGCTAGTAGCTGCGCTAAGCTAGCGGATTCCTAGTGCTTTAGTTAAGGCACGTGAAGATTACACTGTGAAACAAATCGTTATCTAGTTAACTAGATCAATCTAACTGCGCAGATTAAACAGCTAACAGATACAGCAAAACACCGCTGTGCTCCGGAACAGGAAGTGATACAATACCGCAGTGAGAGCCAACCACCAGTAGAGGCAGTCAAAAAGCAAAGACTGCAATGACTGCATTGACATATTAGCGACAAAATTAACATAAATGTAGTATGATGAGATTGTAGTAAGAACACTGCAAGAATGAATTGGACATTGTATGCGTGTAATCATGCATGGAGTAAAATACTAGCGGGAATGTAATCAGAACCATCAAGTATGGACGTGAAAAAGGCCAAATGAATGTTGGCCAAAAGAAGCAGCAATTGGAAGAAAATCCGTGAACAAAAAAGGAAATGGGGAACCGCAAAACAATCCACCTGCTGTCGAGTGGGACACATGGTTGGACAGGCGTGCACGGTACAGTGGCGACAGTATCGTGCATGCTCATGTGTGTGCACAAACACAGTGCGAGCACCTGGAACATGGTGCACCGCATTGTGCTGCTGCTGTTGGGGGAAAAAACTACACACCAATAAATAAAACAGAGGACAATGCAACATGTGGACCAAAGCTGACGTGGGTGACATGACATTCAGATCACCAGCTGAGTGTACACATGATCAGACAGTCCTTTTCTCCTGGCACAGCCTGCCAGTGTATGCACTGTGCGGTTGCTCCAGCCCGTGGCAAAGGTGATATATGTTTTTATGTATTTCCACGTGAGGACAGCAAGCACACACATGCACCTCACGGTGTAGAGTTGTAAGGTCATGCGCTTCAAAACACGGTACACGTTCTCCAGCTGTGACTCGCGGGTCCAGAGATCTCAACAGCAGCGGCTCGCGTGGACACGCCCATCTGTTTGATCAGCCCACAGTGTCACTGTCCTTTTCTTTGCTCTGTGATTATTTATTGTAGTTGTTTGTTATGTAACTGTGCATGTACTTATTGTAGTATTTATTTATATACTTGTCTTGGCTGTGCTCTCTGTGTTTTTAATTTTACACGTCATGTGCACTGAGATATTCCCAGCTGTCAGTGAGTGGCTGGCCGGAAATCAGCTGAGAGGCACCTTACTGTGCTGCGAATGCTCAGACGTAGCTGGCCAGTCCCCATGTGATCCAGTCTGTCCATAATTATCAGAATGCCATGCAAGTGTGCTCCCTCCTGCACACCACATGTGGCGATACACACGCATGCCACATGTGTTGAGGGGGGAGCCGACACACTAGCACACCACGTGTTGGGGGGGGGGAGGGGGGTTCTGTACAGCCACACTCATGTGTGTTGCTTGGTATAACACCATACTCATGGGGCACTAAGACAATTTTCACAGACAGCTCAAATGTAGTTGCCTGCTGTCTACTATCATACCAGATGCACAAATAACCCCACCTTTTCTAAGTGTCCAGTGAGAGGCGTTGGATGTTCATGTGTGCCACGTGGAATTTGGCCGACACCTGCCGAGAGAGGGGTCGAATGGCCACTTGCAGTCTTTTTGCCACTGGTGTGCGCGAATGATTGTCATGACAGCTGTATGAGGCATTTGAGGCAGCTCCGATTTTTCATGAGTGGCATGCACTTCCTCCTTCGTGTGCTAGTCAGCTTCAATTGTATTATGTGTGAAGGGGCCTTAAGTGTGGGCTCTGGGGAGGTGATGGTCTAGTGGTTAAGGTGTTTGGCTTGAGACCAGAAAATCCTTGGTTCAAATCCCCGCCTGACTGGAAAATCACTAAGGGCCCTTGTGCAAGGTCTTTAATCCCCTATTGCTCCTGGTGTGTAGTGAGCGCCCTGACATCGGGGTGAATGTGAGGCATAATTGTAAAGTCCTTTGAACGTCTGATGCAGATGGAAAAGCGCTATATAAATGCAGTCCATTTACCATTTACCCTGCAACAGACTGGTGGTACCTTGCCTCTCACCTTGTGATTTCTGGGATAGACTCCAGCCTCCACTCCAACCTTATAACAGGAAAAAGAAGCTCATTCCAAAGGCATGACAGCACATGACAGTTCAGAACAGACAAACCTTTTCTATTGGGACTATTTATCATACATGACATCAGAGATAAACAAACGGACAAGAGCAAACTTTCAAGACTGGTGCAGGGTTTACACACACGCACGCACGCACGCACGCACACACACGCACACACACACACGCACACACGCACGCACACACACACACACACACACACACACACACACACACACACACACACACACACACACACACACACACACAGTGCAAAGTAATTTATTTTTGCAATATCTTCCCTGTTCACTCTCATTCATTCCATCCTAAATGAATAATAATAATAATAATAATTAAAATTTCACAACAAAGCATTTCTAAATGTTAAGTAGAGCACTCAGAGGCTTGATTGCTAAAACATATTTTTCTTTGACTTGGATAGTAAAAAGTAAACTTATCTTTTCATTAAATTACTCAGCAACACCAAATTTCTATTTGCTCTAAAAACAAAAAAGTAAATGGCACCATTTTCTTTGGCCTTTGACTATAAATAAATCACTTTTTTTGGCACGTGTCAGTGACCACTGAGGCCAGGAAACAGATTCCCAGCTTAACTTACTCAGTGACCCCAAGTTCATATTTGCTTCAACTAAACATTTTACATGGAAATAACAGAATGCAAAGAATCACACTGAACATAGGTTTTTCAACGTATGCTGATGTAATGCAGACTGATAATAATTTTGCGTACAGGGTATAATCAATATGATAGAACTTGTCCAAAAATGTTCTTGAGAGTGCAGTTTGGGACTTTGTGGACTGTGCACACTGCAGAAAACCAAGTTGTTTCAAGAGGCGAGACTCTTAAGAGTCGGAACTACGACAAAAACATAAAATGCTTGTATAAAAATATTGTATTCTAACACAAATTCAATGTATTTCTAACATTTTGCTCTGAAAAAGCTCACCATTCTTCCTTGCAACAGACGTCAGAAGTTTTAAAACCTGCTCCAGTTGGAGGAGCAGAGGAGTGTCAGTGAGGGAGGTGGGGCATTGAACTCCCCTCTGCCCCCCTAGAGAGTTAAGGAGATCACATTTTTAACACCCCCACCAAACCCCACTCTGCCGTTCCTCTCTTCTGTGCCTTAAGACCAACATAAGAGGACAAGTGTGGGTGCTAAGCACCAGTGATCAAACAAGACGGCTGCTGGGTGCACTTGGCTGAGGACGGTCGGTCTAATAGGATTGGAAGCCCCCAGGTGAGCCAAAGGACACCTCCAATCAGTATGATTAGCCAAAGGCTAAGCAGCATTTCTTGCTGTAGCAGTGAATGATGTACAGCACTAAAACGATCATATGTGTTGTGGAGAATGCCAGAAACTTGCAGTGCTATGGTTGACAGTGCACGTCAAAGGTTTTGTCGGATTGATGGAGGTAATGCTTGCATGCAATTTGAACGTGTCTGCAAATATGGAATTTTCTTGAAGCTTTGACTCATTGCTTCTAGTTATTAGGGCTGCAGAGATGCCCGACATATTCACGTGGAATAATCTGGTTTATGTGTGTAAATTGGACACACGTTTGCACGCATCATTCCACAAACACACACAAATACGAACTTCTGCACTCAAGCACAGTCTCTCGTGCTGCATTTTCCCCCACATCATTCACAAACATGCACGGATACACGTGCACAGACAGGCTTTTATAAACCTATCACATCCCCAAAAATAATTACCAGCGACCGAGTTCATCACTGACTAAGCAAAAGTCATCCAGCGTGTAAAACACACAATATAATTAGCACACATCAAGCTGCTGGGTCCTACTGTGCATTAATGATGCTTCCCTCTGAAGTGAATTATGGTTTGATGAGTGAAAAAGTGAGAGAGGAGGGGCTTTGAGAAGGAGGAAGACATCACAGGAGCAAGGAGAAGAAAAGCCATTTATAATGGAAAAGGAATAACATGATTTAAAACTACAATTTCTGCAAATACAAAGTAAGCCATTATTCAGGTAGGTTGCAGGTGCACCCCAGTGAAAATCCAGCAAAACCAACTGTTGTGTAACCTTTATTGTCTTCTTAACTTACCATCATCCATCATAAACATATACTCAACAAAAATATAAACGCAACACTTTTGGTTTTGCTCCCATTTTGTATGAGATGAACTCAAAGATCTAAATCTTTTTCCACATACACAATATCACCATTTCTCTCAAATATTGTTCACAAACCAGTCTAAATCTGTGATAGTGAGCACTTCTCCTTTGCTGAGATAATCCATCCCACCTCACAGGTGTGCCATACCAAGATGCTGATTAGACACCTTGATTAGTGCACAGGTGTGCCTTAGACTGCCCACAATAAAAGGCCACTCTGAAAGGTGCAGTTTTGTTTTATTGGGGGGGATACCAGTCAGTATCTGGTGTGACCACCATTTGCCTCATGCAGTGCAACACATCTCCTTCACATAGAGTTGATCAGGTTGTCAGTTGTGGCCTGTGGAATGTTGGTCCACTCCTCTTCAATGGCTGTGCGAAGTTGCTGGATATTGGCAGGAACTGGTACACACTGTCGTATACGCTGGTCCAGAGCATCCCAAACATGCTCAATGGGTGACATGTCCGGTGAGTATGCCGGCCATGCAAGAACTGGGACATTTTCGGCTTCCAAGAATTGTGTACAGATCCTTGCAACATGGGGCCGTGCATTATCCTGCTGCAACATGAGGTGATGTTCTTGGATGTATGGCACAACAATGGGCCTCAGGATTTCATCACGGTATCTCTGTGCATTCAAAATGCCATCAATAAAATGCACCTGTGTTCTTTGTCCATAACAGACACCTGCCCATACCATAACCCCACCGCCACCATGGGCCACTCGATCCACAACATTGACATCAGAAAACCACTCACCCACACGACGCCACACACGCTGTCTGCCATCTGCCCTGGACAGTGTGAACCGGGATTCATCCGTGAAGAGAACACCTCTCCAACGTGCCAAACGCCAGCGAATGTGAGCATTTGCCCACTCAAGTCGGTTATGACGACGAACTGGAGTCAGGTCGAGACCCCGATGAGGACGACGAGCATGCAGATGAGCTTCCCTGAGACAGTTTCTGACAGTTTGTGCAGAAATTCTTTGGTTATGCAAACCGATTGTTTCAGCAGCTGTCCGAGTGGCTGGTCTCAGACGATCTTGGAGGTGAACAAGCTGGATGTGGAGGTCCTGGGCTGGTGTGGTTACACGTGGTCTGCGGTTGTGAGGCTGGTTGGATGTACTGCCAAATTCTCTGAAACGCCTTTGGGGACAGCTTATGGTAGAGAAATGAACATTCAATACACGAGCAACAGCTCTGGTTGACATTCCTGCTGTCAGCATGCCAATTGCACACTCCCTCAAATCTTGCGACATCTGTGGCATTGTGCTGTGTGATAAAACTGCACCTTTCAGAGTGGCCTTTTATTGTGGGCAGTCTAAGGCAAACCTGTGCACTAATCATGGTGTCTAATCAGCATCTTGATATGGCACACCTGTGAGGTGGGATGGATTATCTCAGCAAAGGAGAAGTGCTCACTATCACAGATTTAGACTGGTTTGTGAACAATATTTGAGGGAAATGGTGATATTGTGTATGTGAAAAAAGTTTTAGATCTTTGAGTTCATCTCATACAAAATGGGAGCAAAACCAAAAGTGTTGCATTTATATTTTTGTTGAGTATATGATGGATGATGTATTACTCACTTGTGGTAATGGCCATCATATGCCAGGTACCACAAGCCACATTACAGACCTGAACAAGAAAAAAACAAACAACAACAACAACACAACACATGCTTTTAATAGCAAGGCATAACAGAAGTTGTCACACTGGTGGCAAAAAATTTCCTGCAATGTTCCTGGATGTTACATTATTCCTATATAACAGAACGTTTCTTAAGATTAAAGCATAGTCATGTATGTTTTAATTGCATGTCAAGTTACAACTTGTATTATAATTGCGCTGCGTGTTGGTGAAGCAGCGATTGAAGGGGATTGTTTTCACTGGTGTGTGTGTGGACAACATAAATCAAAGAACAATCGGAAAGATTTCCTTCAAACCTTTTGGAAATATTACATGATAGGTATCTGGAGGTGATTAGATTGTGGAATAGTTTGGTAAAAGGACAATGTCAAAAAAAAAAGATGATCTTTAAAAACACTTTTTTTTTTGTATTTAGCATCAACAAAGAAGAAATTAAGATGAATGGTCTAAAGTATATATTGATCAGCAAACTACTTTGGCCGAGTGGTTCTAGTTCATGGCAGGCCTGTGTTTTGAGGGTTTCTGATTTGTTCCTGATGATCCAAATCAACTTCCTTTCAGTTGAGTGAAAGAGTTTTGGTTTTCTTTCCAGACCTTGGAGAAGTGGCTGCTCGGGGCAGCTGGTCATTAGAGGGAGTTCAGCTGCTGCCCACTCAAAATATACTACAACATAATTAATAAATGGGCTTTTCCATCTGCATCAGATGCTCAAAGTTCTTTACAATAATGCCTCACATTCACCCCAATGTCAGGGTGCTGCCGCTCACTACACACCAGGAGCAACTAGGAGATTAAGGACCTTGCCCAAGGGCCCTTAGTGATTTTCCCGGTCAGGCTGGGATTTGAGCCAAAGATCCTTTGGTCTTGAGCCCAATGCTTAACCACTAGACCATCACCTCCCCTGATAAGAAGAAATAAGTATAGTTTGCTCAGAGTTAGAGTATGTAAGTGCCTGTCAGTGCCAGTATGCATTTAAATGTTTTCATTTCAGTCAAGCGAACTTCCTGGTTGGGTTGCCAGTCATATGAAAGTCTATGGAAGATTGGAAACTTTTCACAATCATGTGACCTGAGGTTGAATTTTAATTTGAGCATCAAACTTTCCCTCAGGGATGCAGCTCTGTGTGGCCAGGACCAATTGGCGGTGTTTTTCATATTTTGTGTGTGTTTTTTTTTATCTACTTCTATTGGACAATTTCACTCATCTGTTCTCTGGCCATAACACACTAAAAAATTATTGATGTGCCAACAATTGTCATGACCTTTGTGTTCCAAGTTCAACATTCAGCTACATTTGTCTTATTTCATCTGTGTACTTTTGCGATCATCACACATCACATAATTTGAAGCAAACATCAGCACAAAGGACTCTTTAGAATCTTAAAGCATGGTTCGAAGCTTTGACTGAAAACCTTTGCTGGCTGATTTCAAAACAAGAAGTTGACTGTGGATTAATTAAGCTGTGATACCTTATTAATAGAAAACATTAGATATTAAAGTTAGATATCAAGGTAGGCCATAGCAGGGATGATGGCCAAGTAGTTAGTTCACTGGACTGCAGTGCGGAAGGTTCCTGGTTCAAACCCTACCCTTGCCACATTTCTCCATGTAATGTAGGGCATCCGACATGAAACTTATGCCAAATCAATATACAGTTCCACCTTGACTCTGCTGTGGTGACCCTGAGTGAGAACAGCCGAAGAGGCTTACCTTTTGTCAAGGTAGGAGGTCACATAAGCAAAGATTGCATCCAACGCACTTTTGAGTATCCAGAGCTGGCATCCAACAAGCTGCTGAACAGCTTCAACAAATGTTGAGTTTTAATACAGTTCAGTGGCTCAGATACATTAGACATGCTGCTATACAGGCTATCAGAGTAATAATAAGACACTGAAGGGCAGCCTGATGTGATCATTAAATACACAGATTATTGAAATTAGATATAAATGCACACTCAGTTGTCAGTTTACTCGGTACACCAAGTGAAAAGTAATGGAGCGTTGTTGCAAATCCCCCTTCATGAACAACTGAAGGTGTGCCTTCTTAAAAATCAGTACCACCAGCACTGGTGTCTACAATCCCAGTATGTTTTACTTATGTACAGTTGTATACATGATGATCGTGGAAACTGCAGTTGTTTAGAAACGGATCTGTGAGATATTCCTGACTCCTGTAAATCCATGACCCTCTTTGTCATATATCTACACAGCTCTCCTTGAACTTCCCCACTGTGCTGTGTGCTGATATCAGAAAAATGTTATTTGAAAAATTTGTGAATTAGATCCTTAATGGACTATGATCTACTTTAACACAAGAAACTTTAATTTTATAATCACAAGAGGGCTGAAATTACTAAAAGACCTAAATTGGAATACTGAATGGAATAAGGCTTTATTGAGATATGAAGGCCACATTAGCCATTTGTTAAATGAGATTTCGGCAAGAAATTAAAGCCACCTTTTCATGTGGTGCTAAAATGTGTCCCAATATATGATATCGATAGTATGTTTCCTTTGAGCACTTTTGGAAGGCAAAATGAAGTCACTGGCTGTGATGTGGTCACAGGCTGTTTCAATTTTAAACCATGGAAGCAGTGCAAATGCAACTTTATGTGTTACAGGAGTCAGTGTATAGTTAACTCTTACAATTTATCCATATCCTGCTAAAACTCATGTAGTCAGAAAATCCTGGAACTTTAGACATGGAAGGGCCTGAAAACATTGTTCATGTTCTCACACACCTTTCTCTCTGCCAGTGGAACATGCCATGGGGTCCAGAGCCTTTCAGGGGATGCTTGATTGCTGACCCAGGACACACAGGGGATCTGACCCCAAAGAAGCAGTTCTCCACCTGCTGGAGATAAGCGCACGCACGCACGCACGCACGCACGCACGCACGCACGCACGCACGCACACACACACACACACACACACACACACACACACACACAATATTTTGCCTTTCTTCACCACATATTGTTTTATGTCAGAAACTTTAATTCTCTCAAAGTCTTACAAAATAAATCATGACCCATATAAGGATGTGTTGGTTTTTGCTTTTTCAAATCTATCACATGGTCCTAATTATAGGTCAGTGATCATGTTTACATGGAGCTGTTGAAACAACACACATTTTGTGGTCATGCTGGAATAACACATTTAAGTGCCAGAAGTCTCCAGTCGTTGGCCTTGGGGGCCAAGAGGAAACCAGATCCCAGCCTACAACAGATCAGACTCTGATTTTCCCCCAAAGCAAAAACCAAACACTGACCCCAATTAGAAACAGTTAAACACAACTGACGACTAATCCTGTCAGCTCGGGTTAGTTCAGAAAAATGATCGGAAGCACAGCTCTGGATAACACCGACTCTCCGATTGCACCACAGACACACTGTATTTACACACAGAAAACACTCCAGCATCCAGTCGCTCACGCAACCTGCCTTTTTAGACCTGCCACCAATAAATTTATATTTACTGCCTGCATCGAAGACTTTTAAATCACGGCATACAATAAAGCTGGCACACACATCTCAAAAGCTCTTTCTGGGGATGTTAAAGCAATATAGTAAGCAATTTTCCAAAGTGGATTACAAATTTCACATCCAGGTTTTATTGCACATTACGATAACTTAACCACATCTAAATGTTCCGCATAAATGGGAAATATGTGCTGCTTAATATGCTATTTTTCATTTTTTAAGAAGCACTTTGCAAACCCTGCCAAGCAAGGGAGCACGCTGGTTTGTGTGGTGGGGGAGTCAATAATCTTTATGAGGTGGATTTTAATTACAAGGAGATAACTGAGTATCCTCCTCACTGCGAGCCTCCATCAATCTCTATTCTACATGAAGCCGTACACAGCGTTGGCACCTACACACACGCTCGCGTACGTGGGTACACTTTCAGGCATGATTGATCAATCAATCAGTAATGTGTTATTTTCATCTCACGAAAGCGAACCTTTGAAAAAGCACATGAGGCAGGCATCCCGAGATGTTGACACAGGAAGGGGTGCACATGTTGCAAATGCAGGCGTGCGCATACAAACGCATGACCCAGAGACACGCAGAAATACACACCCACATGCATGCACTGTACACAAGTGCTGGCAGGGTAATCCAGCTAAAAAAGGTTAAAGCTGATGTTTTCCCAAAGAACGACGGTCTGTGAAAGGTCAGATCAATCATGTGCTAAGCATGCCTCGTAAGCAATCCATAAAAAGCTTGTTTTAAATAATAACATTTTATAGATCACCTAAAGAAATAACTGCAGTAGCGCCGGGTAGGGCCACACTCTACAAATAGCTAAGACTTCAACATGCCAAGAATTCTAATAGGAGCAAAAATGTTTTTACAGCATTTTGCATCTACAGTAATGAACCAGTGGCATTTCCTGCAAAAAAAAAAAAATCACATGCACAGTGCTAGAAGATGGCTCTGCACAACACCAGGCAAAACTTCTAAATAAATGGAGTGTATTTATATAGTGCTTTTCCATCTGAATCAGAAGTGCTTTACAATGGTGCCTCACATTCACACACACTGATGTCAGGGTGCTGCCATGCAAGGAGCTCACTACACACAGAGAGCAACTCAGGGCAGAGGTGGGACAAACTCACCATCAAGTCACTCTCAAGTCATGAATGAGGTTGTCCTAAAAGTTCCCTGAAAAGCCTTCAATTAATTCAAAATGCTGCAGCTAGAGTACTAACGGGGACTAGAAGGAGAGAGCATATCTCACCCATATTGGCCTCTCTTCATTGGCTTCCTGTTAATTCTAGAATAGAACTTAAAATTCTTCTTCTTACTTATAAGGTTTTGAATAATCAGGTCCCATCTTATCTTAGGGACCTCATAGTACCATATCACCCCAATAGAGCGCTTCGCTCTCAGACTGCAGGCTTACTTGTAGTTCCTAGGGTTTGTAAGAGTAGAATGGGAGGCAGAGCCTTCAGCTTTCAGGCTCCTCTCCTGTGGAACCAGCTCCCAATTCAGATCAGGGAGACAGACACTCTCTCCTTTTAAGATTAGGCTTAAAACTTTCCTTTTTGCTAAAGCTTATAGTTAGGGCTGGATCAGGTGACCCTGAACCATCCCTTAGTTATGCTGCTATAGACATAGACTGCTGGGGAGTTCCCATGATGCACTGAGTGTTTCTTTCTCTTTTTGCTCTGTATGCACCACTCTGCATTTAATCATTAGTGATTGATCTCTGCTCCCCTCCACAGCATGTCTTTTTCCTGGTTCTCTCCCTCAGCCCCAACCAGTCCCAGCAGAAGACTGCCCCTCCCTGAGCCTGGTTCTGCTGGAGGTTTCTTCCTGGTAAAAGGGAGTTTTTCCTTCCCACTGTCGCCAAGTGCTTGCTCACAGGGGGTCGTTTTGACCGTTGGGGTTTTTTCGTAATTATTGTATGGCTTTGCCTTACAATATAAAGCGCCTTGGGGCAACTGTTTGTTGTGATTTGGTGCTATATAAATAAAATTGATTTGATTTGATGAATCAGAAAGTCCCAAGTCAAGTCTCAAGTCACAATGACCACCAATTGTTTGCAAGCTGACTTGAGACTTGACTTGGGACTTGCAGATTGATTACACTATGTAACAAATTTTTATTTTGTTTTGTTCCTGGGTACACAGTGTGTTTTCCTAACCTGTTATGCCTTAAATAAATAGAAAATAGCTGTTATACCACAGAAACTTTGCTTCTGTGATCAGGACAATGATATTTTGAAATTTGTCTGTTTTCAAGAATATTCTCGATTCGCCTTCACTACTACTGAGTAGTCTTCTAGAATATTCTTTAACTGTTAGAACTGTCCAGAATTTTCCAGAAGTTTCCAGATTTATCTAGAAATTTCAAGAAACTTTTAGAACTTTCTAGAACATAAAAAAATAAATAAAAAAAATAAAATAAAGGTTTGTGCTGAATGTAGTCATTTTTCCATAGACTTTAGACATAAGCAGTTGAAATATAACACTTAGAAGCCAGGAACAAAAATTGTGTTACATAGTGTTATTTGAGAATGACTTGACAGTGACTTCATCCCACCTCTGACTCAGGGTTTAAGGACCTTGCCCAAGGGCCCTTACTGACTGTCTGGTCTGACTAGGGTTTGAATCAAGGATCCTCTGATCTCAAGCCCAGCGTTTAACCTCTAGACCATCACCTCCCCAGACTGCAACAAAACCTACAACTGCAATAAATTTTTGCAGTTGTAAATGTACTCTGGACCCAAAATAAGTACAATGAGTTTTGTTTTAAATGTCCAATGTGACATTTGACAGTGCAACCACTGGAATTCCAGCTAGCCTACACAAAGTAAGAAGTAATCGCAGCAGCTGGTTAATACTTCAACATATGGCAGTTCAGTAACTCTGGAGGGGTGATGACTCAAGTAACAGAATGAAGAAGTGGAATGCTGAAACAACAGGCACTTGTACTGTCTAATGTCTCGCAAGCCTGGAATTTTCATTAAAATGTAGTGTTTGGAAATCAGCACCCGAATAAGGTTGGGTCCATAGACAGTATAAAAACTGGACAAACCCTCCTTTACTTTACCCTTAGCTTTTATAAAGAGTGGTTTTGAAGCTCAGACAGTGCACCTCTGGGTGATAGACAGGAGTGACATGGTCAGTTCACAACACTGAGCATTTAATCAGGGTAGTGTGGTGGCTGAGCACTTCATACACTTGTGTCCAAAAACAAAGGTCCCCAGTTCAACACCACCCATGCCTGTTCTTTATGTAATGTGGGCTTGCACCAGAAAGGGCATGTGGTATGAAAACTATGCAAAATCAACACACAGGTCAATTGTGATGAGCCCTACCAAAAAGGAGAAACAACTTACTACTGATATTTTAAGATTTGTCAAATTAGACCCTAATCAGCTTATTTGTATATATCATTCTGTACAGTCCCAGTAATTAAGTCTTCTGGAGTGAATAAGTTACCATGATGACAAATTAAATGACTTTATCCTCATTAATTCTGAAATATACACACTAAACAATCCTAAAATCTAAACAATTTACTGGCTGCCAGGCACCTACAATGTAAATATGTCTACCATGTATTCTTAATGCATTATCGTGTTCACAAAAATGTGTCCACCCACACATAGACAGAAGCAAGCAGGGTGACATAATATGCCATATACTACGTACATAGTGTCAGTACTTGACAAACAAAGAGTTCTCTGAGTTTGGCTTTTAGGAATTACTGGAAAGACAGGCGGAGGAGTGGGACAGCTGCATCGAGCGTACAGTTACCCCTCAGCTCTAATAATAGAAAATCTACAGGGGTATTCCAAGGTTTTGACAGGGGAGTAGAGGGGAGAGGTGGCTCAACAACAAATCAATTCATTATGTACAGCATGTAACACTGAAAGTGGGTGCAGCATTTCTGCACAGCTCGGTTTGGTTTAAGGTTCTCCAAGTGATGCCATCTGAGGACACAGAATCCTTGTGTTAATTAAAACACAGTGAAATAATTTGGATGAATAATTTGCATGGCTCACAGCCACAGTGAGAGACACAATAAGCTTTTCAAGTTAATAACTTTATGCATTTCATGGTTGAACAGGTAGCTCAGTGGACTTGAGCAGAGGTGGGTTAATCCTGGCTTCAGTGAGTAAAAATCCTTCCACATATTTGTTCGATCCACCCATTAACCAGATGATATTAATTCGTTCAGCTCTTCAGGCAGGTAGACGAGCTAATCAGTGTATTCACCTGAAACAATACATAGTCTGACTTTTACCCACTGAAGCTGGGGTTACCCAAGTCTGGACTTTGGGCTAACAACATGTAGATCTGGGTTTGATTCCCAGTGCAGCTGCTTGTCTGTGATCTTGGACAAGGCTCCACTATGGCACATTGTCCCAGTCCACCCAGGTGTAAATGGGTATCAGTCTTGACTGGGAAAGTAACCTGCATCAGACTTGTGTAACATCCATGGGGAGTTGAATCCATTTAACAGTAGGAAACCCAGGGCATGTGGCCCTTATGGCTTATAAAGGACTTTTTATTACCTCCGCCAAGGAGGTTATGTTTTCGGTCGCGTTTGTCTATCTGTCAGCAGGATAACTCAAAAGTTTTGAACGGATTTTGATGACATTTTGTGGAGTGGTTGGAAATGACAAGAGGAACAAGTGATTACATTTTAGTGGTGATCCGGATCACGATCCGGATCAAGGAATTTTTTTAAAGGATTCTTCACCATTGCGGGATAGGGGGAATTTTGACATTCTAGTTTCTAACTCCACAAAAACAAGGCAGAAAGGCTTGAAAAAAATTAAGGTGTAACATAGTCAAATGTTCTATCAAACAAAAAAGGTTGGTGATGATCAGATTCGGATTCCGGATCTGGTGATCCAGAATATGCAAAAATATAGGGAAAATAGAAAATGTGTCAGTGTGAGGTGACAAATGAAACTAGAGATGTACAACTAACACCAAATTGTAGCTGAATCTGTACTGATTCAGTAAGGTGTCATCAGATTTGATGTAGCTTCAAATGTTATGGAGCTAGATCCAAAAGAAAACTGCCATTACCGAAAAATCATTTTTATACAATAACTTTTCAACTAATAAAGACATAAAAGTGATTCCAAGTTCTAGTGGTATGTTTTCATGGTCAAGGATGTCAAATATACAGGAAAGAAAAGTGTATGTATCGTAGTTTTGGTTGTAACACTGAATTGTTGAATAGATCACTGTGCCAAGGAGGGAATCTCTTTACGGCCTTGGCGGAGGTTTGCACTCTGAGTGCTTCTAGTTTCTTCTATGTATTTTTTACAATGATTTTTGGTTTCAAACTTTCACAATGCATGATGTGTGCTGAGACAGTCAAACATGTTTAAGTTCCGGGCGAGTTATTTACTTGGAAAAACTAGGCCACAGACAAAGAAGTACCTTATATGTCAATAATGTTGCTACATTAACACTATAGACTGTGCGTAATGTTGTCCAGAGGTTTTCTGAAGAGCAGGTTGGAAGCTCAAATGGGATGGCTCTAGATCTTGCCATCTTACACTACTAAGAAGGCAAGTTCTGCATAACTCCTGGACACTCCATAAATCTGTTAAGGGGAGGAGCTTGGGCATGACCAACATGACCTGGGGCACACAAATGAACCCCTAACATGCCTGACTGTCTTATAGATACAAAAGCTAGTTAAGTCTAACTAGCTTAATTTGCAGAGCCAGTTAGGGTTCCTAACTTGCTATGTAACCTTGGTCCAGGTGTTTGATTAACACAGCTTTTGTGGTCTGGGTGGTGGTTTTCAAAATAACTGCCTTTGAGAGTATTAATTACTATGACCTGCATATAATCTCAATAGCCATGTCACAGTCTAGCTAATGTCACCAAGCTATTGATACCGACTAATTAGTGCTAATGGTACTATAGAAATCATAGAAATGAAATAAAACTAAGAATGTGACACAACAGAAATACTGGAGCATTGATATCTTCAATTATCTGTGGCCACCTGGACCCAGCATACAGCTATCACTAGAAGCATCCACGGACCTAATTATTCATACACTGAAAAAAATTTGTAGTAATATTTTCTTGAAAAAACATATGAAAGTTTTTTCACGTAGAAATTCCAAGTAAATTTTACAAGGAGAATTCTTAAGTAAATTTTACTTGCATATGTTAGTTTTTTTCTGAAAGAATAAATCAAGTAACCTCCATCCATTTTCTTCCGCTTTATCCGGAGTTGGGTCGCGGGGGCAGCAGCTCAAGCAAAGCCGCCCAGACCTCCTGATCCACACACACCTCCCCCAGCTCCTCCGGGGGAACCCCAAGGCGTTCCCAAGCCAGTCGAGAGATGTAATCCTTCCAGCATGTCCTGGGTCTTCCCCGGGGCCTCCTCCCAATGGGACGTGCCTGGAACACCTCTTCAGCGAGGCGTCCAGGGGGCATCCGGAAAAGATGCCCAAGCCACCTCAACTGACTCCTTTCGATGTGGAGGAGCAGCGGCTCGACTCCGAGCTCCTCCCGAGTGACCGAGCTCCTCACCCTATCTCTAAGGGAGCGCCCAGCCACCCTGTGGAGGAAACTCATCTCGGCCGCTTGTACCCGCGATCTCGTTCTTTCGGTCATGAGCCAAATGTCATGACCATAGGTGAGGATCGGAACGTAGATCGATCGGTAAATCGAGAGCTTTGCCCCCCTACTCAGCTCTCTCTTCACCACGACGGTCCGATACAGCGACTGCATCACTGCAGACACTGCACCGATCCGTCTATCGATCTCACGCTCCATCCGTCCCTCACTCGTGAACAAGACCCCGAGATACTTTAACTCCTCCATTTGAGGCAAGGACATTCCACCGACCTGAAGAGGGCAAAGCACCTTTTTCCGGTCGAGAACCATGGCCTCGGATTTGGAGGTGCTGATTTAATCAAGTAATGATTAAATCAAGTAACATTTACTAGCAATTATCAATTGAATATTTTAATTGAATTTTACCCTGTCTTTATTCATAAAAAAGTAAAACTTTTCAGCTGTTCCCCTTGTTTTCACTCAAGGTTACCACAGCAGATCCAGTTTGGATCTGCATGTTGATTTGGCACAAATTCTACACTGGATGCCCTTCCTGAAGCACCTCCACATTACATGGAGAAATGTGGTGCAGGGGTGGGGTTTGAACCAGGAACGTTTTGCACTGAAACCAAGTGCACTAACTGCTTGTCCACCACCCGTGCACTGAGTTTTAACTCCCTTTGGCAGCCCTTGTTTTCACTCGGAGTTGCCACAGCAGATCTTGGGTCATTGCTTCATGATTGTGTTCATTATAAAACAACCATCTTTTTACTAAACTGAATTTATTTTGCTTCACTGTCTGACAAATTTAAGTATTTTTAATAATCCATAGTAGGCAGATTTTTTTTTTTTTTTTTTTTTACCCTTTTATGTTGGATTCATTTATGTTGGCTGTTGGTTGTTCATTCTTAAGAACCAGAGGCTGTTGCTTGTTGAACAGTTTACAATGAAAACATATTGGTCACAGAAGAGGAAACATTGCTAAACTTTATAGTGTTTCATGTTTCATTTATAATCACGTATCACTGTCTGGCATTGCAAGCCTTCATTATTATGTCTGCAATTTACATGTTTTCGCTGCATTCCAAAATATGAGGGTGCATAATATGACTCCTCTCAGCTGTCCTGCTCCTCTCTGTTCCTGCTCGCTCCTGCAGAGATGAAGGGCTGTCTGCATTGTGCTCATGTGCACACTGGCATGCCCTAGCATATGTTTAAAAGGGAGCACAATATGTGAGGGGTTGCATTTGAGTGCATGTGTTATGCACTAATCTGGGTCTTTAATTGCATATTCCTATGTGCGCTACTGTGAGGATTTGTAGACGCGTGGCAGCATATGTTCCTGGTGGGAGTGTGTGTCTGTGCACTTCTAGGTGTGAGCGTCTGTGTGCGCACCTGCATGTGTGTGAGTTGGTGTGTATTTAGGTGCACTATGAGAACAGATGTGTCCATACTGGAGTTTTCTTCATGTGATTGTGTATCTGCATGTTAGTACTTGTATGTGTGTATTTTTGTGGGCATCTGAGTGAAGGAGCGCTGTCAGGTGCTGCTCCGTGCTGTGCCAGCTGCATCTGGAGCCATCTGTGTTGGGGCTCAGTGGGAAAGGAGGGGATAACTTTAACGTACTTGAACCTCAAACAGACCTTTAGAAGACAGTTGTCAGTAAAAAACCAAGACAACTGGACCCAGTCAGGCTGAACTGGCTGATCTGGGTAGTGAGCAGGAGACAGATGTTTTGGTTACACTATAACCCCCCGGTCAGACACTCGAGGGACTCTCCAGCAATCAGATACACACATGCTGGAATCTGCTTTAGTGCTGGATTTAGTGTTTTGTGTCAAAAGATGTTCACATTTACTTCTTTATCAGGGTCATTCTTCTTCCGGTGTTTGCCAATTATATAAACTTTTAAATTTAATTCCACTCATATGATTCTGTTTGATATTTTAATTTGACTTGATTGATTTGATTTGATTAGCACCAACAGTAAAATAATCTGTTGAGTTTTCATTTACTACGTAATAGTAAATGTGGGCATGAAGACACTAATGGCTAAGGCAATCTGACATTTGACCCTAATGACTTTAATCTTCACCCAAATGACTGACCTCTGGCTGACCTTTCAGGAGCAATTTTGAAATCCACTTAAGCCTTTGCCATATTTGGTCAATATTTGGTTGAAAATGAAATTCCGTTACTTTAACCTATACCAAAATTTATTTATTTTTTTTCTTTTCACTGCAGTTTTGGGGACAACCTTCATTTGTTGCAATTTTTTTTTAATTGTTGCTGCTTGAATTTAAAATCCATTAAAAAACATACAAACAGACAAAATTTGTTTTTGTCATACATCTGTCCCAGGATAAGACAAAAACAACTGCAGCATACCTGGGGGTGGTGTGTGTGTGTGTGTGTGTGTGTGTGCGTGTGGGGGAGGTGATATTAATACTAGGTTATACTAGGTATATTGTATATAACGGCTGAGTGGATCCTTGTTATTTGATTGGTGCTTTGTCTGTCACGTGACATGTATTATTCGTCCCATTTGTGTTGCATTGCATTTAGTGTGCAAATTTGGTTCCATTTAGTGTGCAAATTTGGTTCCATTTAGTGTGCAGATTTGGTTCCATGCCTTTGGTACCTGCACGGTGCGAACCTCGCCCACTAGTGTGGGCAGCGTTTAGCTAAACATGCGGAGTTTGTTTTGTTGATGGACGACGATTTGAAGAAGCTAACTGATGGTGCTAATTCTTCTAACACACACACACACACACACACACACACACACACACACACACACACACACACACACACACACACACACACACACACACACACACACACACACACACACACACACACACACCACACACACAAATCCACTCCGCTGTACTGTAAGTCTGGAGGCACGAAGAGCTGTTTGGATGAAAAACTGAAAAGATGACACGATTTTTTGCTGGACTGAGGAACTACACAAAGTCTTTTTTTTTTGGAAGTACGAAGTCAGTCAGTGCACAGCATCATCGGACTACACGTCACAATTTGGACGTCTTATTTAAAGTTCATGTTGGACTTTAGCAGCAGTGATACACCAAAATGTAAGTCCCTTTTCTGTTGTTTAGAAATTAATAAAATATCAAATGACAAGGATCTATTTTAGTCGTTATATAAAACAAATAATGGATGTTTTTACATTCTTTCAATGGAACGAATATTTAATTCGGTGAAAGGTGGAACAAACCATTCAACACAGCTTTGCCTTGTTGAATGGAACGTTCCATCTTTCAGGTCATGGAATATTCGTACCATTGGACTCAAAAACATTCATTATTTGTATACTACGTTAATACAGTAGGTCTGCAAATAAATCAAAATATGTTACTAATTAATTGCACACTTTTCTTAAATTAATGACAATTAATTGAAGATCACACTTTAAAATTTGTCTTTCAATGTATAGCCACGCATACGAAAAACAAATTAATACAGAATGAACACAACATAAGTTTATTTTAAGTAACTTAATTTGAAAAACTGCTTAAATTACAACCTTTGACTTACAAATGATTCATTAGTTTGAGCAAAATTAGTTTTTCCTTCATGTACAAGCTGAATTTATATAATAATAATAATAATAATTTTTTAAAAATCCATGACAAGTTAATTACTGTATGAAAAAAGAGGCAAGGAAATCTTTGTCACATGGAGACAAAACCTGTTGATTCAGTTCACTTCATTCTGTAATGTAAACAGCACCAGAGGTTGTGAAAGTGTTTATAGAGCAGACATACAAAACATAAATGCATGATGTGTGCACTCTGAAACAAATGCACTCCACAAAGACAGGAGGCAGAGCGCAGAGGAGAGATGCAATCATTTACCTCGACATCTTAAAGCAGTGATTCTTCTTTCCGTACACATGTAGCTTCCTACCATCCTAATTCTGCATGTACTTTTGTTTAAAGTGTGACAATTAGCTTTAACACCTTCAAGAAAATGTAACAATTTCTTTCAAATTGTGCTCCGCACAGCACAGATGTTCATTTTATAGTCAGAGCAGTGCTGCACCGACTGTTATATGTCAAGCTTTGCCACCTGTCTCCTGATTTTATGATTTCATTGCAACATTTTGGCAGCAAGTGTGCATGTATATATCATTCACTTTGGAATTAATACAAATGTTCACAGTTACAACTCTTCATTAATAAAGTGTACTGTGATGCTCATGTAGCGATCACTTCATTCTCTGTATGCAATTACACAATGGTTGTCCTTCAGACAAATCAGGCATAAGAAATACATTCACAAAAAGTAAGCAAATCTAATAAAAAACAAACAAACAAATGGCAACAACATAAACATAAAGGGTCCTATCTTTACAGCCTGGAGTGCATGATCTGCACCATACAGCACAAATGCTTTTGGGGCATGTCAAACTCTCTTCTGTTGGGGCGGGAGTGCTCTGTGCCCTGTGGAGCGCAATACATCTACCACACTGTGCATAACTTTCCCATATGCACATGTACATTCATCTACAGAATAAAATAGAATAGAAACCTGATTGTCTTTGCACATATATTATATACATACATACAACAAAACTTATCCTTTGCATTTAAACCACCCTAATTACAGTTAGACACAATCCAACCACTAGGAGCAGTGGGCAGCCAGAGTCCAGCACCCGGGGACCAACTCCAGATGTAGATGTTGCCTTGGTCAGGGGCAGAGAAAGTAGCAGACCCTAAATAAACATGTTTTTTGACTGTGGGAGGAAACCGGAGTGCCCGGAGGAAACCCACACAGACACGGAGAGAACATGCACACTCCACACAGAAAGGCTGGGAATCAATCCCACGACCTTCTTGCTGTGAGGCACCAGTGCTAATCACTAATCCACTGTCCCACCCTATTCTATTCTATTCTATATTTTTTTTGGTGTGCATGTTTTTGTTGTTCTGTGACAGTAAATGTTGTTTTCACTGTTTTGTTTGTCTAATGGTTTGTTTTTATGTTATCCCCTTAATTTCTGGGAGGGGAAATGGGGACAGAAAATTACTGCTGCAATATTAAAATTGGACATTCATAATGTACTGAGCTCTGACTCACACTGTACTGATTTATATGACACCTAAATTCTTATCATTTGTATGATGGATTGTATGTCAGGTGACATTCATTACATGTCTCACTGTATATGTGATGTCACTATGGTGCATTTTTGTGCCATTTGCCATGCATTTTTCATCCATTGGTTGCTTTGGCTTTTTGTAAAATCGCTTTCATTATGTGAGGAGGCTAAATCCAGGAGGTGCAGTGTTCATAGGGTCCCCTTTAGCAGCCCTAGAAGCACATTTTCGCTGAAATGAGGAAAGCATACGTGTTTCCAAGTATACCGCTAAGCTATTCAATGCTCTTGCTCTGCTCAACGGTGTGCCAGCGAGCTGCATGCCAACACACAACCTGCCCCCTGCTGGGGGCTCCTGTTCCTACAAGAAATACCTTTCTAATTTTAAGTCAAATTTCAACTGACTCAGATCTATTTAACTGTCATATAAAACAAATAACGTTTTCCATCTCACATTTCATTCAGCTCGGCTCCACTTCATTGAACAGAACATTTTGTCTTCACCTCATGCAAATATTCTTACCATTGCACTCATAAATATTCATTACTTGTGTACTATACAGACAGGGGGGGCATTTCTGCTATTATCAGTAGCACAAAATCTTAGCGCAAAACCAGGCCACTGGGTGCAAAAGTGCTGGATAACCTGATAATTAGTCATGAGCATGTGTGGGCATAAGTGCACCAAGTGCTTGCAACAGCATTGACACTGAGAGGGCACACTCACACTGTGCAGAGCACATAAGGTGCAGCTGTTTCAGCAACCCTTTAAGATGGATCTCACAGGAAAATTTCTGAATGGATGGGAGTAGGACATTCAATCTTTTTATGACAATATATAGACAAATGCTGATATATCGCAATATTCCTTATGTATTCACTATAATCTGGCAACATACTTTAGGGACAATTTGAATGTTGTTTTTTATTGTTCTTTCCTAACATAACACAAACACATTCATTGCTCCTGTTTGCAATAGTAATTTGTATAATGTGACAATAATTGAATATTATTGTTGTTATTATTATTAAAATAAATTATAAGTAGGATTATTATTGCTGTCCAGTGTAACACCTGCAATTTGCAGTTGGTGTCACAGGTGGCAGTAGGGTGCCTTTCTGCACATTACTGCTCGCCATTCAATAGAAAAGAAGAAGACTAACCTTTTGACTTGTAAAGTAGCGCAGCCCCGACTGTGGGTGCTCAGCATGGGACACCTTCATCAGAGTGAAGGACGTGGCTCACTGCACTACATGTCAACAAATCCCTATACAATCATATCAATATTTGGTGGCCACTTGTATGGATATCATATTGAGAAACATTTGTGAGCGAATACATTCATTCAGACAACTTCAAAGACAGTCCTAGATGGAAGTACTGCAACATGTGTCCTACAGGTTTTTGCTGGTCTGTGGCATGGTGCTTGGTACTTGACCACACTTATATAGTCCTTGAGCCACTCATCAATTTTGACCAAATCGGTACCATTTAAGGGGAATAAACAACACTTTGAATCCAGCTTCAGTGTATCATGGCCTACACAAAAATGCATGATAGCCATCCCAAGGTAGCTCTCGTCAGGTAGGGGTCAGTGAAGAATTACACAGAAGTCAATCTTTAAAAATGCTCCAATCATGCTGAAAACTATATCACATTACTTGTCTGATCATAACGATTCCAAAAAGGTGTAGTTTGGACTATCTGTGATGGAATGGTCTGGAATTATGGGGTAAAAATAGCAAAAATGGTGACAAAGGTCAATTTCAGTTTGTATTGGGGTCAAAAGTTAAAGTTGCTAAAATTCTATAAAAAATTCTTCAAATTATTGTTTGGGTTAATAGGGTTCTAATAAGGAATAGTTTGCACCATCTGTCATGCTTAGTTATCATGTTACAGGGCAATATATGACACATGTCATAGAATCCAATAAATGTTAATTTGTTTGACCTTTACCTTGGAGACCAAACATTCAACACAGTCAAAACTATTCCACTTATTAATCCTTTTATTTCAACCAATAATTTGCATCATTTTGTACTGAAATTGGAGCATCTTTAACTTTTGACCCCTGTACAAAATGAAACTGACCTTTGTCACAATTTTTGCTGTTTTTACCCCATAACTCCAAAACATTCCATCACAGATAGTCCAAACTATACCTTTTTGGAATCATTATGACCAGACAAGCAATGTGATATAGTTTTAACATGATTGGAGCATGTTTAAAGTTTGATCTCTGTGTAATTCTTCAATGACCCCTACCTGGCTACAGCTACCACCATGGGATGGCTATCATGCATTTTTGTGTAGGCCATGATACACTGAGGCTGGATTCAAAGTGTTGTTTATTCCCCTTAAGTGGTACCGAAAACCTGCTTGGCTCATGGACAAATAGAACAACATGCTAAATGTGCACAGTGGAATGAAAGTGATCTACATGTTGCATGCCATACAAAAAAACGACAATTGCATCAGATGGCAAGAAGATATGAGTTGCACTGGGTGCATTTTTTGCATCGGGGAGAAGGTAGTGTCCTTAGATATTTATGTATGAGTTCATGTGTTGAGGCATAACTGTGTGTCAGCCTATCTACACAGTGATTATCATTGAAAAGGACAACCGCTCTCAACACACCACTGACAAAGCCAAAAAGACCAACTCAACATTCACTGTCCACTACCACAAAGAAAACAAACAGGCTCCATAATGATCTCCCAGCAACAATATGATTAGTGAAGCACAAAATCAATTAATGCAGCAGCCGAATCAATAGGTGACTCTCAGCATATATGTCCTGCAGTTAATTAATAAACAAAAAGGACATTAAGCAGCAAAGCGACAGACTGTGGCAACGGCTGTCATCAGTCACAAAGTGTGTACTGATGGCATCAGCAGGAAGACAAAAGCAAAACACAGACAGATATAAATGTGAGCGCACGGGAGAGAACGAAACAAACCCACAGGCAAAAGTGCTTACACTGTGCGCATGTACTACATTGAAAAACATTAACATAGAAACACACTCATGCATGTTTCACATACGCAAACACAGTTCATTTCCTCTCTCTGTCTCTCTCTCTCTCTCTCTCTCTTCCATGTTCCTTTATATGTGCGTTCTCTCTCTCACACACACACACACACACACACACACACACACACACACACACACACACACACACACACACACACACACACACACACACACACACACACACACACACACACACACACACACACACACACACAGATGAGGACCTGTGGATACATGGTGTCAGTAATCATTTTTCTGCACTGCAGCAGGCCAGGCCATATTAGCATAAATTTGGAACTGGCCCAAGGTTTGATGAGGCCTGAACTGTGCTGGAACAAGTCCCAGGTTTCCACCACCACTATGCTGTCTTCTTTATTATTTAACATGCCTCAGGAGTTACACTTGTCATTATATTCCAAACACGATTGCAATCGACAGGCCAGACAGATGCGCATATCTGACACTGCACCTCAAAGATAAATACATATATGTTGCAGAGAAAATAGCAACATTTCATGTGTGAAAAGCAAAAATATGAAGCAGAAATAAGATTTTGATTGAGTAGATAAGCACACTGGGATCAGCTGTAATTTTTGTCAAAATGCACAAGTTGTATTCTTAATTGCATATGCGATCAGGTGTATAAGTGAATCATGGTCAGTCTTGCACAGAGAATGGATGATCCAGGTGCCCAACCGCATGCTCCACCTTAGGTTTGGACCTGGGTATGGCCTTGCAGTAGAAAACCAGAGCTATGACATTTTAGTCATGTGGTGCATTTCTCTGTTCATCATCCAGCATGTGGGTGTGTCAATGTTCAGGACCCCAGTGGCTGGAGAAAGTAAAGGGGAAGCCCACTTTTCACCTGACTATGGCAGTGTGACAGTTACTATTGAGAGATGGCAACGAGCTGGTAGTCTGCCTGTGTGGCTGCCATCCAGGACCCAGAGTGATTCCGTGTTGTGGTGGATGCAGCAACACATGGTAAAGAACTTGGGGAGTGACATCATTTTTGTAATTTTGCCACTGTAATCCACCATAATGGAGTTGAAATATTGGTGGGAAACAAGCAGGAGAAGACTTTTAACTTTAATACCAGGGGTTTAACAAAAACATTGCATTAACCCTTTCACAATTACAGCCATTTGCAAATACAAATGTTTTTTGTTTTGTTTTACTCAGAACAGAAAGAAAAAAGCAAATTCTAAAACCCATATGAGGGTTTATGATGGATCCAGTTCACATACCTGGTACATTCAGAATGCCAATAATGATGTTACATCTCCTGTTTGACATTAGTGAGTAAGGCGTTGTACACACTAAAGATTCTAAGTGCAGCGTTCATGCCTTACTTGGACAGCAATATGACTGAGTGAGTGACTGGATGCTTCCATCTAGCCAACTGGTGTAAATGAAAACTCACAAACAATCAATGCTGTTATGTTGTAATTCACCAAATTATAAAAGAATGGATAACAAGGACAGAATGATTACTTTGTGATGAATTTTGCGGTAGCAGCAATCCCAAAGGCAACTTCGTCTTGCCTATGTCTGTCCCTTATGTTAACATCAGCTAAAGCCTCACTCACAACCCACCACACCTGTGGTGGACATACACATGTCACAGGTTGCAGCCACACTGCATCTGGGGTAAAATTTATGAAAGAGTAGCGGCGTAGTACTTGTCACATACAGGTGGCATGGCTTTCATGCACAAATTAAACAAATACTGTGCCGACTCCCTGTGTCAAGGGTATGTCTGACACATGCGATCAGTGTGTGTGCAGTACTTGTGGAGTGCATGTGACTTGCAAATTACCACTCCTATAAGCCATGAATACAGGCCGCACCTGTGATGCTGGTGGTCTGCGCGAGTAGCGTGTGATGCAAGTCAGGAGTGCATATAAAAGCATGGAGATCCCAGACCCTCAGACATTGTGGTGGTATGGTGACAACCATTGCCGCCATCAGCCATAATGCTGCATATGCTATGTTTACATTTTTGTCACAGCATGAAAATCACTCAATAGTACAACAATGAAAAAAGATTGAGTGGATATGACACATCCTTTTGATATGAACCTCGAGGCTGCGCCACTGTCCAAGGTGCTGAAAGAGTGAAAATGCCCACTGTGGGTCTATGTTGCATTATAGCGCAGAGCTCTGGCACTCAATGCCACAGAGGTTGCATCTGATCACATCTCCTCTTTTTTAAAAAAAATAAACACCCGTGCATTAGATTATCTGGGGTGGGGGGGTGGTGGGGTGTCTGATGCGTACTATGGAATATAATCCTGGTGGCGCCCTCTTCATCCCTTCTCCAATGCAGCATGCTGTACAAGCTCTCAAATATATATACTCCAAGTCTTGCCACTTGTGTCATGTGTGTTCCATGTTTGCCACACATAGGGGTGGAGAGTGAGATGTACTTCTGTCATGCAGCGTGTGCAAATAGCAAGTGTGGAGTATTTGCATTGTAATTCTGATGCACGGCACCCGTGCAGTAACTGTACCATCATTGCAGAGCACCTGCTAGCCATGGTCCTGACATGGGTCAGGCGTACAATGGCAGTATGTACCCTATATGTGTTATACGTGTTTTTAATTTTGTATGTGCATGTCAAAAATCCTCTACAAGTAGTTTGCCACCTCCTAAGACTATGAACCTATGCACGGTTTTGCCATTTTTCCCCTGTAGACTGCCCGTAGTAGCGTACAGCGGGTTGTGAGTGAGGCTTAACAAGTGGAGTTAAGCTAGAAAATAATGCTCAGTATGTGGGCAAGCAGAACTACAAAGTAGAACCTGAATTAAAGATCGAACGTGTGGCTGTGGATGTCAAAGCATTTTGTTGTTACTGAAAATGAGGGCTAACTCAGAACACTGCTTTGACAAGGAAAACATCACAGCATGAGTGAAAATATTTAGAAGAATGGGAAAGTAAAACTGAAATTAAAGAAGAGATAAAATTGTTAGCATTTTTATTTGCAAGCTTAAGTTTGGGTTGTTTTTCTTTTCTCCCCTTCCCAGGGTTTGATGGAACGGGCCTCTGGGGGGGGGGGGGGGGGGGGGGGGGTGTTTTGGTTGTTTGTGTTTGTCTTTTTTGTTTTATGACTAATCAGACTGTGAACATGGTTGGACAAAGGCTGACCGCACAGGTTCAAGAACTCCTGGCCACACCTGTGCTAATTGACTGATAGAAACAAGGGCAAAGATGCAGCCAGAGGAGAAGACATCTACCGTTCTGTTAGATGAAGATTCTGTTGGAAGATGAATGCGGATACGGTTTCCAGCCATGGTCCCTGGAGGGGGGTGTTTCTCCTGGGCCAGGTTTGTGTGGTCGCCGGGAGGCTTCCCGTGAGGGTGGGGTACTGTTGTATGGCTGGGGGGCCTGGCTGCCTTTTTGTTTCTGTCTTTTGTTTTTCCTTCCAGGGGGCTTGCATTTGGGACTGAGTGGCTGTGTAGCTGAGTTTATCAGGACCTCACCCTGATCACCTGCGGCTCATCAGGACTCACAGCTGTGGTGCATCTACATGGATTGGAACATGGTGGCATTTAAGACTGGAGTACACAGTGTGTATTTGCCAGAGACTCGACCTTGTGACCAGACGGGTGAGATCGTCGTCTCGGGAGCCATCTCATCATCAGTGGATGCAGAGAACGTCCAGGTTTGATGCATGGTCTGTGAAAGAGGAGAGGGTGAGGTCTCACGCTCGTCAGCACACTTCCTGAGGTACGTTAGATTTTGTGACTAACATTTATACAGTCAGTAAATGTGGTGTCCCTCACACCTTATTATATTGAGCTGTATGTTGGTCGTTTAAATCAGCTTCCACTGCAGTGGAGTTTTGTGAACTGGATGTTCCATGCCTGCAGGGTGGGAAGCTGATTAATAATTAAGCCAGGAAGTGTTTGCTGTTTGTGCACCTTTGAGCGTTCTCTCTGTGTGTTGAGTGTGGACTCACATAATGATTCCTTCTTTCACAGACTCGGTTTGTCGCGGCCACCTGAGGGATGTCGGCGGGGTCCTTGGGTCTGAACCAGTTCTGGCTCCGGACCGTTAGCGCTGCTGGGAGCGCACCGCAATCCACCACGCCAGACCGCGCACTTTTATAGTTTTCACAGCACTGTTATGTTCATTAAACTCTGTTATCCTTTGTACCGTGCTCTGCTTATTTTATACTGGGTCCTTCAAACGCTGGTCGGTTCTCCGGGCTGCGTCCGACACAACAAAAATATGCCAAAAGTTTTCATGTTGCTGCAAACTAACGATGACTAATTGGAAACACTGCTTTGGAATGTTTTGAAAATTTTAAACCTCCAATGTTTCCAACAGTGTTTTGGTGTCCGTGTGAACAGGAAGACATCACACACTGTACTGCCACGTGATCAACACTGGCACCTTTTGAACAGTTCAGGCTTGTATTTACAGGCTACAATCAATGCAGCATCACAAGCACGTACACTATATGTTTCATCTGAGACAGCCAAAAAAAAGGTCAAAACTGCACACTTTATGGGCCTTAAGGGAATGTTTTCCCCAGAATGTTTAATAGTTATTATTTACTCAAACTGAAGTACTTAAAGTGCCTATCATGAGCAAATAAAATGTCAAATGAGCTGACTATTCAAAATAAATAAAGAATTATGAAAACATTGTATTTTGCTTTATTTTTGGTGCCATATGCCCAGAGAAATTCAGTCATAAACATGTGGAAATTAGCTTGATTTCACCTGCTACTGATAACGGCTCAGAAACCTCAAGCTGTGAGGAATATAAATTTGGGTGACATCATCTCACATCATGCCCCTAAAATGAATGGGGGGAAACCAAATTTGAAATCAGTGTTTTTTGTGTACTTTGACAGTTGAATACGTCAAAATTGTTCAAATGTGGATTTTGCAAGGATGGAGTCACATGACTATTGCTGCTTATAGGTGGACAGGTTTTCCAAAGATAATATTTTGAGGAGGCAAGTGAGCGTTTTTTTTTTTTTCTTTTTAAGTATTCTCTCTGGGACAGAGCAGAAGTGAAGCTGACCACAGCGTGAGAATGATCTTCAAAAAACTGATCTAACAATGGATTTTATCCCTTCCCTTTGTGAACTGTGTGTTTCCTCTCCCGAAAGCATGCAGCCAGCCTCGTTTGCGGTTTGTACCATGACGTCACGCTAAATTATGCTAAGCTAAGATGCCACATGTGGGACACCTGCGGGTCTCGCTGACAAACCCGCTTCTGTGATCACAAGTCGAATGACGGTTACCAGGAGAACTGTGACGTGGATCAGCTTCCAGACATTTTGAGTTACTGGCTAAGCTGAGCTAAACTGATGGCTAAGCTAAGTGAAGCTACCGGGAGATGTGTAAAGAAGGCTGTAAAGGAACGATACTTTCCTGTTGAGAAAACACAGTGCCACACGGTAGAGTTCTACATGGCTCTGTGTGCGAACACAACGGGAGTGAAATCAGACACCACTTTCAAGGTATGTAATCATTATTATTCAGTCTTATTGAGACGTATGTTGTTGTTGTTGTTTATTCGGCTGCTCCGGTTTTGTTCGGGGTCGCCACAACGGATACAGCCAGATCCGTATTGGCAACTGGCACAAGTTTTATGCCGGATGCCCTTCCTGACGCAACTCCAGTTTTACTTGGAGAAACACACACAGCCGTTAGTGTTCCAAAGAGGTCTCCTATCCAAGTACTAACCAGATCCTGCTCTGCTTAGCTTCTACTCAGCACCTGAGGTTATGTCACTTTTATGGCTAAACATATCTCGAAATCTGTGTGTTTTTCAGACGCTGTATGGCTGAATTTATTTTTATCAGCAACATCAGGACTTGTGCAAATTAAAGAGTTCGAAGTAATTATTCATAATCTGGCATATCATTTTTTAAGAGTGTTGATTGGAGTGAGATATGCCCTTTAAGCAGTCCATCGTTTTAACTAACCAACTCACAGTGCGAATGAGAGGCTTAATACATGCTAAGACGGTTCCGAGCTCTGACAAGTTGAACTCTGACACAACTTTAGCCAGCAGTTGACCCTCTTGTCACACACATGACATTAAGAAGCCAGATATGGCTGTACAGCTGGCTGGTTAACTCAGTTTAAATGAGGATTTTAAAAGTTGAAGATGCTTAAAGTTAATCGGGTGCAGTTTGATAGGCCACTCTTGGTTTTGTTTTGTGCTTTCTTTGACACTTTCCTTGTTATGCTGTTACTATATTGATTCTGGCTGTAACACTGGCGTCTTGACATCATTCAAATTCCTTCTCACCTCAATCATGTGATACAGCGCAGGTCGTCCATCTTTTAGTCTCAATAGAAGGAAAACAATGAGATTTCTATCTGTAATACTATTACCAGCCGTAATAGGGTTCGAGCTGGTCGGGTTTACTTCGGTAAGGCAGCGCAGAACTTTATTAGGTTTAAGACCTTTTGCTTTTCTACTTTTTCTGCTGCTACTGATACATAAACCCTGGAGAAAGGAAGGTATCAGCTGATGGGGAGGGGGGTTAAAAAAAGTTTGAGATGGCCCTTTCTCTCACTTCTACTGCGCCACAAACAAACCGTTATCTTGCATGGGGTGGAACCATTTTTTTCCCTTCTTTTTTCTTTTACATGTTGACGGGAGTGGTTTTGGTGTGGCACGGTGCAGCTGATTACAGAGGGAGTCTTAATCAGGTGGTGCAGTCTGCTCGGGGCCCCTGGGGCCGAGAGTGTGCTACATCCTGTCAGACTGCACAGAGAAACAATCAATCATCAGAACGGCTCCAAGACAGCAGAGAAAGAGAGAGAGAGAGAGAGAGAGAGAGAGAGAGAGAGAGAGAGAGAGAAAGAGAGAGAGAGAGAGAGGGCAGAAGATAGGAGACATGGAGTAAGAAAAGAGGGGAGGGAAAGAAGGGCAGAGGGGGAGATAAACAAAGGAGGGGAAGAGAGAGGGAGAAAGTTAAAAGGAGGCTTTGCAGAGACTTAGAGCTACAGATGCGAGGATGACTATGAAAATTCAATGAATCTCCTTACAAAATGCGCATCATAATAGCAGCATAATAACTAATAGCTTACATTTTCATTTCTTCCTATAAGCTTGATTCTACCACAGGAACTCACAGGACATTTTAGGGAGTCCAACACTTTTGTTTTTTGTCTCCACAGCAGGGACCACTCATGAAAGCTGATTTTTGGGTCCTTTTTTTCAGGTGCCAGATAAGTTCCTGCTCTGAGGTAGGTATGTCTGTGTGGGAGTGAGGTTCAGCACTGATTGTCATTAACTCACGTAAGAGTAGATACTATTGACTGATTGATTGATTGAGTTTATTCAGTAAAATAAGGTACAAAATACAGATTAATGTACATTAAAATACACGGATAGCACAAGAAAGTGAAAAACACTTATTTCCATTGTGGCCCAGAGATCACACATCACAGCCAGGAACATATAATTCACTAAATAGGCCATCTCAATAAACAGAAAAGCAGCACCCATCTTGGCTCCCTCCATCGTGAAAACAGTTATTATTGTTTTCATTCGTACTCAGAATTCTTATTGTGACTGAAAACTGTCTCAGAATTCTATCACTTAATGCATAGCTCCATGAGCCCGGTGGGCCTTCACCACAGTAGAGATGCAACAGCTGATAAGGCCATTAGACTGATGCTATAAAATGACCTCTCAATGGCTCAGTGCAAAGTCCCACCTCTGCTTATCAGCTCAGGGGGGTAAACTTCTGATTCACCTTTGAAAACATGTTTTTTCCCCAAACAAATGTTTCACAACTACCTATGTAATATTGCTTCAATATATTTCTGTAGGATTTTTTTTTATATTCAAACAATTTTTGAAATTAAAACTTTACCCTTCCATCATTTATTATGATCGCTCAATGTTTTTGTACTTATGTATCAACACCACACTATTCCTTGGTAAAATGATGCTCATTCTGACCCAAACTGTTGTGACGTTGCACTAAAATGCACGGAACTGAGTAATTTATTATATGTGCACAGCAAAAACATCTACAAGACTGTAATATTGACAAACAAAACTACTTCTTGGAACCCCAGCAAACTTGTTTACAACACGGCTTCCTCACGATGACAGTATGACTCTTACCTGGTGTTAAGTGCATATTCCATCCAAAACACATCCATCTTCCACTGACACATCAATAGCGACACTGTACACCTTGTGTCATAGAGGCCATAACTTTAGATTTCAGGTGGCATTTCTTTCCGTCACTGGGATGAAACGGGATCTTATGCACATATCCTTCACAGAAGAACTTGCACGGTTTCGTGTCGTTGTAAGCACAAACTGTTAGTTTGTTAAAACTTTCATCTTTGTTCTCCACATACATATGGCCTTGTAGTCTGAATGTCATTTCTATGTTATCCATAAGTTCAGTCATGTTGGCATCACCTATGTGGAGGTGATGCCACCTTTATGCCCCAAGACACGCTGCACGAGTGACTTCCGGAGTGCTTGTCGCACATGCACCAAACCGTATAATGTCAGTCTGTTACGGGGCTGTTTACATAAACATTTGTGACATCTGAGAAGTAGGTGGTGTTCCGATGGTGGAAACAGACCTGTTGTCTCTCTAACCTTCATCTACATCTTTGCTCCCCTGTTCTGGTAAGTCCATCCTCAGTGTGTTTGCATTATGGTCATGGCTTCAAATGACCTCACATATAAACACTACATCCAGGAGGAAAAGGAATCAAGGAATGAGGAGGAGTGAGGGATTGAAGCCGGGACTGTTTTAACACTGTCTGGGCTCAGGCTAAGTGATGTGTAATGATGCTGCCTTTTAAAGAATGACTTAAATATAAGACCAGAACAATCCTCACTGACAGGTGGGATTCTTTATCTAACAAAGATGGACGGATAGCGCTGGGCCAACAAACACACACACGCACCTTCACATGCACATAATTTTGATTATTGCACATTTAAAGGCATACGCGCAGACACGCATAAACTACAGCAGTCTCGACAGAGAGGATTTCCTGCTCTGTCCACGTGAAGCAGAGGAGTTGAAACAGACAAATAGCAGATCCCATAAAGGTGATTTATAGAATTTAAAAAGTTGTGTGTTCTTGGCAAAACATGAAGGACATTAAGTGCTCCAAGGGAGGGTTCGGACACAGATCACCTCCCGAACCTTTTAATCTTGACAGTGGAAAAAACAGAGATCATCTTGAAATGTCTCAAAAATAAATGTGTACTTGTCTGCGTGTGTGTGTGAGAGAGAGAGAATGCATGTGTGATCTGAAAAGAGCCTCATGTCCAGTGTTGTTCTAAGTTCGGCTTTCTTGGCTAGGCCAAAAGTGGAAAAATGTTTGGCTCACCTCTTGCCCCATCCCCCAGGAGAAGACATTCCCACCATCTGGAGAGAAAGCAAGAGGGAGAGAGAGAACACACTGAGTAACCCAGCAGTCTGCACAAAACTCAAGAGAAGCAACAACTGCAGGCCTGGGGTTAAAACAGAAAAGGAACAGAAAAAAAAAACAAACAAACAAAAAAAACCAAAAGCGGATGGAGAGAAGGGAAATGCACAGCTGACAAAAGTGGCTCAAGCATCATACATCAAGCACTTGTTACCTCTCCCGGTGCTTGTGATTGCACATGACTGCAAACAAGTCAGTGATAAAAATCTGAAGAAAGATGAGACCGATCGGGCTGGCTTTAAAGATCATCAATCACGGCCCTGTAAGCTCAGATATTATTAGTTCAAGTAAAGCTGCACTCTTCCATTTTATGGACATCATAAAAGACTTTGGAGGGGGTGGAGTTGGAGTGGAGGAGATCCCCCGGTGTTTTAACTAGGACTGGGATGGATGTGTTTGGAAAAGCAGACCAGATGGATGGACAGCTCTAATGTAGTACCGCTAACTGAATCATTCACAGTGCACCGGGATCCCCGGGGGAATAGATCTGGGATGGGAGTACAATTCCTTACATACAACAACCTTAAAGTAAAAGTGTGTGGCAAAAAGGGGAGTGTGTTTTTTTAGTAGGTGTTTGGGTGTATCCTATTTAGGCACGACTAGATGTGTTTGGCACTACATCTCTTTGGAGGATACTTGGGTATTGCTGGAATGACTAGTGAATGAATGGTTACTTAGAGGGACTCAGATGAGGACTATCACTTGCACTGTGAAGGAATGCTAGCTCCGACATTTTCGCCATGTGCCACATTTGTCTGTGTATGATCCAGCACCTGGGTGCCTCAGTGCTGACGACCCCACTGGCCGAAGAAGGCCAAGGCAATGCCCATGTTTCACCTTGCTGCAGCAGATGGATGTTTATGTTTGAGTGTTGGAGATGAACCAATTGTCTGCCTGACTGGTTACCCATCGACGACTCAAGGTGGTTCTGTCGTGTGGTATGCATAAATAAATGGTACTACTGCATAATCCCACACCAGACCAGACCAGGGCCTCAGTTGATTGTTTTATAGGTCTCAGCTGGAGAGATCAGGAATTCATCATCTGAAAGAAAGTTAAGTGTGATTTTCTTGATAGACCTCTTGACATATCAGATTCAAAATGACAATTTTACTCTTTTTCAAATGTTTTGCTTCCTGGAAAAAGACTGTGGTAGACCAGTCCAGCTGAATGCAAAAATAATTTCAGATTTGATGTATTGCATCAGAATTTGGAGAAAAATTAAGATTGTTCATTGAATTTAGTTGCATAAAATCACGTTTAATTGCATATTTATGCAGATACATTGCGTTTGTTCAACTGAATCAACTAAATCCTCTTGTTGCTTGTACTCAATATGCTGTTGTCTGAAGAACATGTGCATCAACATGCATCCAAACTGCCAGCTTGCCAACACGTAACCTGGCTAAGTATGCTTAGCCATGCCTAAGACAACATTTGCATAACACCAACACTGAGTGGATGCACCCTTTTTTTTTGCTTGGACTGAATAAAACAGTTTGCTTTGTGGCCAAGACACCAGTCAAAAACACCAGAAAACAGAACAAATAGAGGGATGATTCTCCCAATTTGCATTCTGACCAACTAGCTGAAATTTCATGTCTTTTTTTTCTTGAAATCTTTCTCTATTCCACTTTACCATGACTCCAATAAACAACAAAATTTGTGGCATGCAAATAGAGCCAGGCACATGGGGAGTGGGGGCTGCTTAGGGCTGCCATGGGGGTCTTGGTGTCTTTCATCAGTTGTCTGCTTCGTGCATTGTCAGTTAGTTTTTGTGAACTGCCTACGACTGACTGATGAAGTCCAAAACATATTCACATTTTGGAAATATTCATGTATCCATTCCACTGGTTGTCTGAAGAAAAATGGCTGCCAATTCCACTAATCTCAGCAGAGCTCCTTCCCGTTTTTCATGTTATATAAACTGTCAGTCATTTATGTAGAATTTCTATAAAGTTTGTCTTTGTGTCATCACACACACACACACACACACACACACACACACACACACACACACACACACACACACACACACACACACACACACACACACACACACACACACACACACACACACACACACACACACACACACACACGTGGCCATGCTATTAACCAACCAGTTATATGAATGCAGCACACAATGTTGGAACAAGTTAGAAGTGAGCATCTAAAGGTCCATTTCCACTGGCAGAACCTCCTTCCCAGATGTTGCAAACATTTAGAGGAAGGCCTCGTAGTTCACCTTCTCAACCATGGTAAAGACTCACTGGGCTACATATGCAGTGACATAATAATTTGACAATAGATTTGTCCATAATGCAGATTTTGTCATTTCTCCTGAAGGCCTCGAATCATTGCTAAACCTTGTTTGTCAAGAAGAAAGCCAACAACGTTCCTCCTCCTTAGTCCATCTGTCATCTTTGTTTGGTTGCAATCCAGGAAATGGAGTTCTGTGCTTCTGCTCTTGCTCTTGTTTCAATAGTCTGACTCGTTGCTTGTTGTTATCGTCTTCTCCCAAGCGAGTTCACAACCAATCAGAATCGAGCCGCGCCAAACGGTTTTTCAGGGCCACTCAGAAGGACCTATCCTGGACAGGGATTTACCCCTGAAAAAGGCCCAGAAAATCATCTTTCATGGGAGGTCCCTGCAGTGGACACTCACAAAGGTATATGCAGGCTCCCCAAAAATGGCCAATGATGTTCCTGTGATGGCAGAAATTTACACAAACAGTGGGACCTGATGAAAACATGAAATCTGTTCCTAAATATGACTCAATTCAGTGAGTATGTGTTGCAAAAATAAATCAGTTTTACACTATTATCTATGCAACAAGGATAATCTTGATCACACAAGCATTTTAGTGGACAAATCTGCATCTTTAGTTTGCCTACTAAAATATTTAGCTATCCACACCACTCCTCCCCGGGCAACCTCTGTTTTCTGCCGCACTTATTCCTCACAACTTTTCTTCTTTCTTTCTGTTTCTCTCTTGGCCTGCCAGTGAGCACATAAAGGCTAGTGTGAAGTCCATCACCGCCTGGTGAATAGCTGCCCTTTGTGCCTTAGAACTTAATTCACAAGCTGAAAGGACCCCGGCCCTGCCATAGCACCTCTGTGTAATGCCTGTTTTCAAACAGACCGTATGTCTACCGAGATCGGCCTAAAAGACCCAGGGTAGCTAGAGTGGGTTTTCGTGATTGTAAAAGCAGTGAGATGACCAGCATGGAAACCACATTTTATATTGTAAATTATTGCATATAATCACTTCCTGGTGCTAAGATCCCAGACATCTGCACTGCTGTTCCAGAAACAAATGTTTTCATAATTGCAAAAACCATTATTACCCAGTTTGTTTTGTCTGAAACAGGAGGACTGTAGCGGGCATCACTAACAAACCAGGCTCCCTCCATATGTGGGGCTGTGTCTCACTCTCACAGAGACCTTAGCAGCCTTGTTAGTTCTGACACTGGCACCCAAGTGAACAAAAGGATTGCACTGCTTAGGGCTGCCCTGGAATGTCAGCGGGTTCACATTTCACATGCAGATGCGTGACCTCAGAGCCCTTGAGTAAGAAGGTGCGCTTTAACCTCACAGAGATGCGGGAGGAGTGGATGGGGTGGAAAGGGGCACCTTAAGGGGAATATGGGCTAGGGGGAGGGGTAAAAGTAAGGCTTTCTGAGTTTACCCTGCTTGCATCTGCCTTTATAATACTTTTTGTATATCTTCTCTGTGTTGCTCTCCTTAAAATGTGCTGCACACTGTTAAATGCACCCACACCTTATACAGTAATTGTCGACTTTCGAAAAACTTGACAGTGACATCTCTTACGTGTAATGATACCTCTTCTTCTCAACACATAAAAGCATTGACTTTTAAAGTGCATACTTAAGATTTTTTCCCCAAAATAATTGAAAGAGCACAATGGGAGGGGTTATGTAAGGCAAAACCACTGTGAGCGCTGTAAAAGAAACCAAAGCTACTGTCATCTGCTCTCTGTAGACCCAGGGAAGCACCGTTTCAACTCAAGGGCTTCGCACTTCTATAGTTTTTGTTCCCTCATTGCTCTCCCTAGTCTTACGCTTTCTACACCCATTTGCCTCTCCTCCTCTCCTTTTCTCTCGATAACAAAAACTTCAAAGACAACAAGATCTTCTGCAAAAGCCCGGAAACTTCCAGCACATGTGTTTGTTTTGACCCCAAGCCCCTTGCTATAACCCTCCATTTCTGACTTATAAATCCTGCAACCTACATGAGGGAGTAGAAACCAAATCCACAGCCACTTTGGTCCTGTACAACTCCAACCCACTTCCATTTGCTACCATTCTGCTGTTGTGTAAATTTTGTAGTTTGCAGATGTTGCAGTTTCTAAAACTGATTGCTCTTCTCAGAGTCTAGGATATGTTAAGGCAGAAAAAGTTGAACTGTCTGTCCTTTCTGTTGGATTTCTATGCAGCTTTCATCATCATTCATCAGTCATCAGTGAATCCTGATTGAAAGACTTAAAGTAGACCTGCACTGAAATAAATGCAGTCAGATCTTTGGACCAAAAAATGACATATTTACACATAAGATCCTTCTGAATGTAGTAAAGTAAATCTGCAAGCCCAGATCTGTCATTCAACGGAGAAATCTTCATTTAAAAATGAGAAATTTACAGCTAAAATTTAGCCCTCCGCAAAACTGTCAGCACATCCGAGACGCTGCCGAGACATCAGGGAGAAGACCCTATCCCAGCATGCATTGCGTGCGCCAACTGTAATTTGTGGATTTACGTCAGTTTGCATCTGCACCTTTTTATTGTCTTATACGGAAGGATCTACTTTTTTAAAACTTCATATTGTCTTGCGGTACGCTTGGTGAGTACACATTTCTTTTATTTGTGCTTGAAAATTATTTTTGGGAACTTTTTCATAAGCCCGTTTGATTGAGTGGTGTCACAATGAAAATCTATTGTCTTTAGCCTCCTGTGTTACTGTCGCGGGGTACGGAGGTGGGACCTGCAAAGAATTCAAGTCATTAGAAAGATATAAACCTCTCTCAGCGGCCACGGAGCTCTGCGGCTCCTATTACCGAGATGTGCGGCGCTGCGGATTTTGCCGCAAGAAGTCTGTCCTTGCGATTTCTCCGCTGAATTACAAATTTGGGCTTACAGATTTACTTTACTGCATTTACAAAGATCTTATAAATACATATCAGCTATTTCTTTCTGAAATCTGACCACATTTATTTCAATGCAGGTCTACTTTAAGGAGTGAGTTGTGCTTTTCATGTCAGTCCCGGAGTCTGTTTCATTCCACCGATTTCAGAGGCATTTTTTTCAGTTGATGTTTCTCATTATGTGCCCTCTTCTGCTTAGCTGTCCTATAGTGCACCCCAAGGTTCTGTCCTAGGACCTATTTTGATTGCTTTGCCTGAAAAACACTTGACTCATGCCACTGCTATGCAGATAGTCAGTTATAATTCAGAAAGTTCCTGAATTATCTAATCTATGTGACTACAATCTGTAGGACTGTTTTAAGCCACATATTAACAGTTTGTCAAATAAATCAAGGCTGTGAAACCTGTTTTTTTTATAGAAACAAAAGTTTTTTATATCAGGCAAGGAACAAATCTACATTTCTGCCAATGATTGATTATGAGACTGCAAACTTCAGATCTGTGTTTAAATTCAATGGATAGCATTTATCACAGTGCCTTGAGGTCCATTACAGGTTGTAATTACAGAACTCTGCACTGTGACCTGTATGCTGTGGTTGGGTAGCATTCCTTACAGCTTGCTGGTTAATGTCCCCAGTTTGTCAAAATGGCTGTGGCTGAAGATAGAAAAAAAAAAAAATCATTTTAGGTCTCAAAGGTCAGAAGTGAACTTGGCATTAAAGCATTTTGGTACACTGCTCCCACCTCAAGGAATACACTCTAGATATTTAATTCTATTCAATTTACTTTATTAATATAGTGCCAAATCACAACAATGCTGCATAAAGGTACTTCACATGAGTAAGGTCTAACCTTACCAACCCCCCTCAGCAATCACACAGGCAACAGTGGTAAAGAAAAACATTGGTGATAATGAAAAGAAACTTCAAGCAGACCAGATTCAGGGGGTGACCCACTGCTAAGGCCATTGTAATACCCCATCACACATACACCGATTGACGCCGAATGGCATCAGAATGACACATCCGGCCACAATCTGGAAATACTGACCTACGGTCCGAAGACCAACGGACAGTAGTCTGTGAACATCTACATATTTGGTCCCATTCGCTTGGCTGTGCTGAGTGTGTTGCACATGTTCAAAACACTCTTGGTGTCATCAGCATCTGAAATGAACTAATCGTGATTGATTGAGCTCTGAGATCAATCAGTCACAGCAAAGCCTGCCGGCATATTGTGCCATGGATGTCCACCTCCACTGGACCCTGGCCAGGGAGGGCAAATGAAATGTTGATATGTAATAACATGTATGTGGCACACATTAATCATATACAGTGAATGTGAACAGTGCACAATCAAACCAAAAGTACCGTGTGCCGCTGTGCCTCTCTGTGGTCTCATATGCACTAATGAGTCATAGTGCACATCAGGTACGGAGCTGAATGGATCTCACCGCTGTAATATGCATATTATTACCTGATCACCATGTATACTTCATAGGGGGTGTGATGTGGAACTGAATCCCAGGCAGTGACGTTATTAAACACAAAACTCACTTCCAGCACAGAACCATGATCCTTTCACAGCACAGAGCACACAGGAACAACACAACAACCTGTGGTGAAAAGCCTCACCCTGGCTGCAAAAATTAAATCCAATGTGATAATCCAACAGACATCATGGCGTACAGAGTTGCATTGTGCTCCTGAAGTGAGCAAAAAAGAAAAAAGAAATTAAAGTCCGCTGGAAAGGCTGCATCTGATACATGGTGCAACTGCTTAGCCCACTGCCCGGAAACTTTCAGCAAAGGTGTTCAGTGGTATGCGTATGCGCGCACGCACGCACGCACGCACGCACGCACGCACGCACGCACGCACGCACGCACGCACGCACGCACGCACGCACGCACACACACACACACACACACAGCTGAGTGATAATTTTAGCCCCACTCGCATGCACATGTGCGTGTGGAATATAGCGCAGCCTCCCACTCCAGTCCCATGTTTGCCATCCAGACGTTTGGACATCGGATGGTCTGTGTCATCTAAACTATTGTCTACATGTGCTTTGGATCTGGATGTGTTCTAACACTGCTGACCACGCCTCTTTTCCTCCTGACTGCGTCCGATGATTGTAATCATGATTGTACTGTAATTTCAGCCTGGTTCTTGCACATTCTTGCTATGTGTGACGGGCTTAACAGTTACAAGACTTTTACAAAATCAGTGTACAATATAACACACGAAGGGCATCATGCTCTAACAAATATTTAACTTTATTAATAACTGCGAGACTTTTGGAAACTTTACTCTGTATATATCTAATGTGCTTTTTCCATCTTATTTTTACATCTATTATTACACCAAGAAATTTATATTCTGATACTTTTTCAATTTGAACACCATTTATACATATCTTTATCTCAGAATTTACTTTGTAATTTCCGAAAAACATAATTTTAGTTTTATCTAGATTTAAAGATAATTTATTTGTGTCCGTCCAACTTTTTAGCTTATTCAATTCCTCATTAATAATACGGGTAAGTTCACTATAATTTTCATTTGCATAAAATATGTTTGTGTCGTCAGCAAATAAAATCATTCTCATCATTTTGAAGATGTTAAATATGTAATTTATATATAAATTAAATAATTTTGCTCCCAAAATTGAACCTTGGGGTACTCCGCATAAAATTTATGTTTTACATCAAAGTTATTTGATGTAAACTCACCCATTTTCACAAACTGCTTTCTCTCCTTTAAGTAACTATGTATCCATTGCAATGCAACTCCCCTAATACCATACATTTCAAATTTTTTAATCAAAATTGAATGATTAAGAATATCAAAAGCTTTCTTTAAGTCTATAAAAATGCCAACTGCATATTTCTTTCTCTCCATAGCATTGGTTATCTCCTCTATCGCTTCAATTACTGCCATTGAAGTGGACTGCTTACTCCTAAAACCATATTGACATTCATTAAGAATTTCATACTTTCCAATAAATGACTCTAATCTATTGTCATATAGCTTTTCCAAAATTTTAGAGAATTGTGGGAATAGAGAGACTGATCTATAGTTTGTAAAAATGTGTTTATCTCCACTTTTAAATAGAGGAACAACTTTAGCCATTTTCATTTTGCTTGGAAATTTTCCCGTTATAAAAGATAAATTACAAATATAAACAAGTGGTTTAACAATACTTTCTATTACTTTTTTAACCAGTATCATGTTAATATCTTGAAAATCAGTTGAAGATTTACTTTTAAATTTCCTAACAATAGTAATAATTTCAAGTTCATCTACAGGAGCGAGAAAAAATGAATTTCTATTTCTCTCAATAAGTATTGGAGCATCAGGACCTTTACCAGAAATTTTATTGGCCAAATCCAGGCCAGTATTAACAAAAAAAATCATTAAAATAATTTACAGTTTCACTCATATCACAGTTATCTTTATCCTTCTCAATAAAATAATATGGATATATCGTTGTTTTTCTCCTTCCATGCTGCATATGAGCTTTTAATATTCCCCAAACCTTTTTGGTATTACATTTATTCATTTCCAGTTGTTTTCTATAATATAATTTTTTACTAGTTCTTAATATCTCTGTTAGTTTATTATTATATAGTTTATATTTGTTTTCAGCTTCCTTAGTTTTCATTTTAATAAATATTTTGTAAAGATTATTTTTCTTTCTACATGCATTCTGTAGACCTTTGGTCATCCAAGGACATTACACAAATCTTTTTTTACAACTATAGTCTTAATTGGAGAGTGTGTGTCATATAATTCCATAAATATCTCCATAAACTTACTATAGGCCCTGTCCACATTTTTCTCATTTCTCATTATGACTTTATTGATTATATGTAACTGTTGCTGTGTCTGTGGTGTTGCTGTCTTGGCTGGGTCTCTCTTTCAAATCAGATTTTGAATGTCAGCATGATTTTTAAAGGAATGAAATGTCATAAATTTTATATATATATAGAGAGAGAGGTATTTGTTTAGAAACAAAAACATCGGACTTATGCAATCTAGTGGAGCCAATGGGGAGGATGCACCACCTGAAGAACTTCAAACACTGGAACAAGTTACAAATTTTTTATATCAAAAAAGTGTTGTCATCCATCAAGACACTATATAAGACTGTCATACTATTTCATCCAAAGATAGAAAAAATAAACTATCTAACATTATTATATGATTTCAAAGCGGAAAATACAAAAATGAATTATTAAGACAGGCAAAGAATCTGAAAGGAACAAGTGTCTATATAAATGAGCATCTAACGAAAAAAAAATGCAGATATTGCTAGGGAAGCAAGACTACTAAAAAAACAGAAACACATTGTTGCTGCATGGGTCTGGAACTGTAGGGTGTGGATTAGAATGAAAGAAGGAACAAATGGTATACAAATTAAAAACATGGAGGACCTTACAAAATACAGACCTGAATAGACAATTAAATATGACGCCAGTTGGTAATTTGACCAACAAAAAAATCAAATCAAACATGTAAATAGATGATAAAATATATGACATAGACACTAACATTGATGAAAGTATATTGACTTAAAAACAATTGGTTGTGAGTATTATATGGAAGAACAGCTAAATAGTGAAAAAAATTACAGAAGATACCCTGTCACTCATACATATAAACAGCCGAAGCTTGTATTGTAAAATGTCAAAAATAAAAGATTATTTAAATCAGTTTAAAAATAGATTTAGCATTGTTGCAATCACAGAATCTTGGCTTAAAGATGACCTCATGGCTGATGTTCAAATGGAGGGATATGAGCTGTATTTTGTAAACAGAAGAGATAAAAAAGGAGGAGGTATTGCTCTGTACACAAAAACTGATCTGACATGTACAATTGTAGAAGAAATGACAATTATAGATAATGTCATAGAAATTGTAACAGTGGAAATTGTACATGAAACATCTAAGAATATTCTAATCAGTTGTGTATACAGAGCACCAGACTCTTGTGTTGTGAAATTTACAGATAAAATAATAGAATTATTCCATAAAATCAAAAACAAAACGCTTTTTATGTCTGGAGACTTTAACATTAATATATGAAGCTCCAGTTGCCAAAGAACAAGTGATTTTGTGAATTCAATGTATATTTTGGGGTTATTCCCCTTGATAACAAAACCAACCAGAATTACATTGCAAAGTGCAACGGTAATTGATAATATATTCACAAATAGAACAGATTAAATTATTAAGAATGGGATCTTGATGACAGATCTTAGCGATCATTTACCAGTTTTTTCAATATTTAAATACAAAAATAGGTACAAGAAAAAAACTGTTATAAACTTTAAAAGAGATAAGTCAGTAAAAGCCTTAGAGGCATTAAATTATGACCGTAAAAATCAAAATTGGGAAGAAGTTTATGTCGGTGATGTTAATGTAGTATATAATTCATTTATGAAAATACTTACAAAATCATATAATAAAAACTGTAAATTAATAAAAACTAGTAAGAAAACAATAAATAAACCATGGTTGACTAAGGGAATAAAAAAATGCTTGTGTAAAGAAAAACTATTTATATAGGTGCTTTTTAAAAAAGCAAACAAAGGAAACAGAACACAGATACAAACAACATAAACTATTGACAATAATTAGGAAACAACAACAACAACAAAAAGATTATTATAGTGAACAATTAAATAAGAGTAAAGATAATATGAGGGCAACATGGGGAATTATAAATAGTGTGATTGAAAGTGATGGAGTGAAATCAACTTTGCCAAATTACTTTGTCAAGGAAAATAAAGAGATATATGACACAAAGGAAGTTGTAAATGAGTTTAATGATTATTTTTCAAATGTGGGATCAAGTCTGATGGAAAATAAACTAATAGTAGAAGATAAATTAAATACACTTGTAAATATGGTCAATAGTATTTTCCTTGACAGTGTTGATAAAGATGAAATAAGAAATACTGTAAAAAACTGTGTAAGCAAAAGATCAACTGACTATGAAGATTTAGACATGATGACTGTAAAAAGTATAATAGAAACTGTTATTGAACCATTCACTTACATTTGTAATCTGTCTCTGTCAACAGAAATTTTCCCAGACGAAATGAAAATTACCAAGGTAGTCCCATTATATAAAATTGGAGACAAACATAATTTTTAAAATTACAGGCCAGTGTCATTGCTTCCACAGTTTTCTAAAATTATGGAAAAAGGTTTTGTGACAAGGTTGGACAAATTCATTGAGAAACATCATATTTTAAATAATGCTCAGTATGGATTCAGAACAAAACATTCGACAGCTATGGCAGTTATGGAATTAGCAGAGAAAATATCAACAACAATAGATAATAAGGATTATTTTGTAAGTATCTTTATCGACCTGAAAAAAGCTTTTGATGTTATCGACCACTCAAGATTGCTTCACAAGTTACAACAATATGGAATTAGAGGTATTGCACATCAGTGGGTAAAAAGCTACTTAGAAAATAGAAAACAGTTTGTTCAGATAAATAATACTAAATCAGAATTGTGTAACATTATTTATGGTGTACCACAAGGGTCGTTACTTGGACCCAAACTGTTTATTTTGTATATCAATGATTTTGTGAATGTATCTAAAGTACTTGGCCGCATATTATTTGCTGATGATACAACATTATTTTACTCTGGATCAGATATACAGGAAGTAGCACAAGTGATAAACACAGAGTTGGAAAAAGTTAAACATTGGTTTGATATAAACAGATTGTCACTAAATCTTAATAAGACAAATTTCATATTATTTAATGACAGAGTGGGAAATAATGATGTGTCATTAAAAATAGATGGAATGGACATACAAAGGGTAAAAGAAACGAAATTTCTAGGAGTCATGATTGATGAAGATCTTACATGGAAGTCACATATAAATTACATAAAAGGAAAAATAGCGAAAGTCATTGCTGTTTTTCATAAAGTAAAATTTTCATTAAATAGTTATGGTTTATTAACACTGTACAATTCTTTGATTGTCCCATATTTAACTTAATGTGTAGAAATCTGGGGATCAACATGTACAACTTATACACAAACATTATTTATTCTGCAGAAAACAGCTTTAAAAATGATTAGTAATAGTCGTTTTAGAGATCCATCTAATCCATTATTTATTAAGTACTAAGAAAGGAATAGAAGTCTTTAAAAAACCAAGATTCAGAAACAAAGTAAAGGAACGGAGTATTGCAGAGAATGGTGTAAAATTATGGAACAACCTCAACAAAGAAATCAAAGAATCAAGGCCGCTCAAATTATTTAAAAAAACGTATTAAATTAGATGTACTATATGTATATATATATATAGATATATATATATATATATATATATATATATATATATATAAGGTTAGCTGATCATAACACACTGTAATCAAACACAAAGTGTGGATTTTCCCCTAAGGTGCTCCTGGATGAATGTCCAGGAAGGGGCACCAAAACGAGACGTGTCTCGCCCCCCTCCAGACTTCAAGCCTGCACTCACACAGCCCCACCGACCACTGAGGGACAAAGAGGTGCTCACTCCCATCTGGGCACATGCCAGACTGGGTGACCCGTGCTCCACCTCCCTGGAGGAATTTGTGTGCGCATAGAAGTGGTGTGCGTTCACAATGCAGTGTCGGCGGTTACAAATTGGCCAATTTTCGATTATGACTCAGGAATTCTCATGCTTGTCTTGACTAAGGGACTGGAAGTACGGAAGCCCATTGTACGGAAGCGATTACAAAAAAAAAAAAAAGCCTGATCTCATAATTATGAGATATTTTCTCATAATTCCGAGATTCTGATCTTGTAATTATGACATCTTTTCTCGTAATTATGAGATCTTTTCTTGTAATTATGAGATCAGAGGTCTAATTTTTTTTTTTAATCCTGTGAATGCAATACACTTCTGTAAGTACACCAGTCAATTTAACTAATCTGTTTTAGCCTACTGATGTTCATTCATTTCCTATACACCTTTTACTGGAGCCTTGCCCAGTGGTTTCCCCTAGTATAAACAACTCATTTCTAATCAGACATACTTTTACTGTCTTTGTAAAACCCCAATTCCAATAAAGTTGGGATGTTGTGTAAAATGTAAATAAAAACAAAATACAATGATTTGCAAATTGTCTTCAAGCTATATTCAATTGAATACACCACAAAGACAAGATATTTAATGTTCAAACTGATAAACTTTATTGTTTTTGTGCAAATATTTGCTAATTTTGAAACGGATGCCTGCAACACATTTCAAAAAAGTTAGGACGGGGCAACAAAAGACTGGGAAAGTTGATGATTGCTCAAAGAACACCGAACTGGAAACAGACGAGTGTCATGATTGGGTATAAAAGAGGCATCCCCAAAAGGCTCAGCCATTCACAAGCAAAAATGGAGCCAGGATCACCACTTTGTCAACAACTGTGTGAAAAAATAGTCCAACAATTTAAGAACAATGTTTCTCAATGTTCAATTGCAAGGAATTTAGGGATTTCATCATCTACAGCCCATAATATAATCAGAAGATTCAGAGAATCTAGGGAACTTTCTACACGTAAACAGCAAGGCTGAAAACCAACAATGAATGCCTGTGACCTTCGATCCCTCAGGTGGCACTGCATTAAAAACCGACATCATTGTGTAAAGGCTCTTACCGCGTGGGCTCAGGAACACTTCAGAAAACCACTGGCAGTTAACACAGTTCATTGCTTCATCCACAAGTGCAAGTTGTGGATGAAATCATGGACGTCCACAAATCATGGACGTCGTGTCCTCCGGACAAAAGAGAAAAAAGACCATCCAGATTGTTACCAGTGCAAAGTTCTAAAGCCAGCATCTGTGATGGTATGGGAGTGTGTTTGTGCCCATGGCATGGGCAACTTAGACATTTGTGATGGCACCATCAATGCTGAAAGGTACATCCAGGTTTTGGAGCAACACATGCTGCCATCCAAGCATCATCTTTTTCAGGAACGTCCCTACTCATTTCAGCAAGACAATGCCAAGCCACATTCTGCACGTGTTACAACAGCGTGGCTTTGTACTAAAAGAGTGCGGGTACTAGACTGACCTGCCTGCAGTCCAGACCTGTCGCCGATTAAAAATGTGTGGTGCATTATGAAGCTCAAAATACGACAACGGAGACCCTGGACTGTTGAACAAATGAAAGAATTCCACCTACAAAGCTTCAACAATTAGTGTCTTCAGTTCCCAAACTCTTATTGAGTGTTGTTAGAAGGAAAAATGATGTAAACATATCAATGTCACAACTTTTTTGAAACGCGTTGCAGGCATCCATTTCAAAATGAGCACATATTTGCACAAAAACAATAAAGTTTATCAGTTTGAACATTAAATATCTTGCCTTTGTGGTGTATTGAATATGGGCTGAAGAGGATTTGCAAATCATTGTATTTTGTTTTTATTTACATTTTACACAATATCCCAAATTCAATGGAATTGGGGTTGTACATTGTACAGGCAGATGCACGTTTCCCAAACAGAATATCCCCGGTTCGAGGCTGCCCATGCCCCATTCTCCTTCTACAGCAGGGATTGAGTCAGAAAGCCAAAATCAACATGTTACTTTCCATACCGATCCTCCCGTGGTCTCCCAGAACTAAATAGGAAAAGCCCAATGAAATCTTACTGAGTAGGATTGAAATTTCACAGAAAAAGTAGCTTAAAAGCAGCCTGATCATGTGAATTCAACAGAAAAAGGCTGTTGTTTAGTATTTTAAAAAGTATTTTTTCTTTCCTTTCTTTCTTTCTTTGTAAATTACAAGAGTTTTGTACAGTAAATTTTACAGGTCATTCAGTAAAGGTACATTGGTTTATTATATTTTTTTACATATTTATTCTGGTAACCCCAGCTGCCAGTTTTTACCCATTAAAAACCCAGATTAAATTTTTTTTTTTATTTACAACATACATATTTGATGGTTTTGCACATACAAGTACACTTCTGATGGTTCAATACTGCAAGTCAACGAAAGCCTCGATTGGTTAGTGGAAGATACTGGTAAATGAGTTGTGCAAGAGTTTCCTTGAGGAATCTAGTATTATACTTCTTCATAATCATAAGTTTTACAGATACCCTCTCTACTTTTAAGATTAGGCTTAAAACTTTCCTTTTTGCTAAAGCTTATAGTTAGGGCTGGATCAGGTGACCCTGGACTATCCCTTGGTTATGCTGCTTTAGACGTAGACTGCTGGGGGGTTCCCATGATGCACTGTTTCTTTCTCTTTTTGCTCTGTATGCATCACTCCGCATTTAATCATTAGTGATCGATCTCTGCCCCCTTCCACAGCATGTCTTTTTCCTGGTTCTTTCCCTCGGCCCCAGCCAGTCTCAGCAGAAGACTGCCCCTCCCTGAGCCTGGTTCTGCTGGAGGTTTCTTCCTGTTAAAAGGGAGTTTTTCCTTCCCACTGTAGCCAGGTGCTTGCTCACAGGGGGTCGTTTTGACCGTTGGGGTTTTTCATAATTATTGTGTGGCCTTGCCTTACAATATAAAGCGCCTTGGGGCAACTGTTTGTTGTGATTTGGCGCTATATAAAAAAAGGTTGATTGATTGATTGATTTAGTTTTAAATTCATTATTTCAATTCCGATTTATTTTCATAACCCCCAAATTATAGACTGTCTCTGTGCTTTTAATTGTGCATAACATACATCCCTGGAATTCTTGAAAGGATGAATACAACTCCATTTAATCCGAATTAACAATCAAAACACCATTGTGACAGCTCCATCACATTCCTGATTTTACTGTCAGTTTTAGCGCATATTCAATTCAGATCTTGTATTCCACTGGGAGGTTGATCTATATTCATGTCATAGTGCCTGATTGTTAATCTGTGTAGTCTATACTGTGTGTGCACGTTGTGTGTTTGGCATTTCTGCCCTCTAATAGTTAAGACATCTATAGCATCCACAGCAAGGCCAGGGGAGCAAGGGAGCAATCCATAGGCCTGTGTAGCCATGGCAACTAAACAAGGAATAGGCTAGATGTCAGATGAGCATGGCTAAATTACCCATTAGAGAAAGCAGCAAGGGGAGAGAGGGAATGCTGGTCAGGGCACAAAGGGCTAATGGGGAGATAAGATGGCCAACATATAGACAAAACGCACACATGCATAAATGCACAGAAAGGTGCACACACACACATACGCACTGTGGAATGCATACATGAAAAAATGGACAACCGTGTGCACATATGTACAAACAGATATGCACATAAATATGCAACTACATGTGTGCACATAGAGAAACCAAAAAGTAATTTGAACATCCACACACAAAGACACACAGCCACAGACACAAAGGGCACAAAGGCAAGACAAAATGGTTTTAATAAAGATGCCCTCTTGGAGAGGTTGCTTGTGAATGTGAGGGAGATGTATTTATAGGAATCCTCCTGTGAGATCCTCTCTGCTCAGCCTCACATTCATGCACGGGAAAGAGTGAGGAAGGGAGATAGAGATTGCTATTGCCTGTATTCTTCATCCTAATCCTTGATGCATGGCCCACTCCTAGAGTCTATACTAATGAATAAAACAATGAAGAATGTATGCAAGCATCGGAACCGCTGCAGGTGCACCACGGTGAAAAGGTAAAAGTGAATTGGCCTGGTAGTTTGCCCCTGATAGCTTCATTTTTTTAAACAGGCAGACACATTCAAGTATCCAGGCAGGCTCACATATGCTCGGAAAACACAAGTACATGCACACGCTGACTCCACACAGTCAGGCTCCTCCTGACTTTAATGCTTCGCATTCATTTGCATGTGCCATAATTAGCGTCAGGCACACAGAGGCTGGTCCTGGGGGAGCTCTATGATAACCGCTTCCCCTTCTATTAGGGCTCTCATTCAGAGAGTGTCAGACATTGCACATCTTCATTGCATTGCGCGGCCTGCAGCACATTTTGCTCGGCAAATCTCTGCTGCCGCGATCGCTGCAGGACCACACCAGGGGGTGGTGTTGGTGGTGGTGGGGGTACAGGACAACGTGGACACAGGACGGTAGGGAAGGTGTCGGGTGCCGGATACATTGGGTGGGTGGGGGGTGGGTAGAGGTTTGGAGAGGAGCAAAAATGAGAACTGAAAGATGTAAAGACAGAAAAGGAACGAGGCACTGAGTTTGGAAGACAAAGAGAATGAGGGGAGGACAGACAAAGAGAGGTAGCGCATTGCAAAGGCGGGGTTGCACATTGTGCAACAGCCAGACGTGGAGACAAGCTGGACAGAGGTAATGAATGCAGTTATTAAATTGTTTCAGCTGCAAAGAGGACTATTCTTATGCCATTATAAAGGGAACAATTTATCCCCACTGATCGGCCCTGTCTACTTTCTCCTCGCTCACTTTGATCTGCCAGCATATTGCCTTGATGTGTCCTATTCAATAGCGAATCTGGGGCAATTTTAATGCTTTTGTACCTCGCCACCGCTCCACTTCTCCCTCCCTGTTTAAAAATAGCTGTTAATTATAAGTGCAGTTTAAATGTCTCTAGTGACCCAGAAATGCAGGTTGGAGTGAGAAGAACGGGTTGAGCATCTCCAAGTTTTAAAAGAGCAAGACTCCTTTTCTTTATTGTGCTTTCTTCAATCTCTCCTTTCTCTTCTCAGCCCCACCACTCCTTTGTCTTTCCCAATTCCCCCCCTACTTCTCCATTCCTTCAGTGTCCTTTCACATATCTTTTTCTTGGTCTCTCCCTCTCTCCTTTTCCTCTGTGGCATTTGTTCAGCTCGGTGGGAGTGAGCAGGGCTGGAGGATAGGGGAGGGGATTCGGATCTTATTCTGCATCATGCAGAACTGCAGCAAGACATTGGAGACCATGGCTGTGAACCGCTTCAGTGTGCAGATTGTATGTGCGTCATAAGTCTTTGTATCGCTCTGCTCAACTTCCTCCTCTCATGCAGTCGTAGGAGTAGGATGTTGAAAGGATAGGAATGCAAAGGTGCGCTAGGTAGCACACTGTGAGGCAGACTATACCTGTGGGGCTGTGCAGGGACCTGAGGTGGGCATCTTGGGGGTGCATGTTATAAATAAAGTATTAGCCTCTTGAAGGGAACAGAGATGTGAGGGACTGTCTCTGCAGCTGTCTTTTCCGCACTAACTCTAAGTAACAGTTAACCCGCAGGCATGTACATGTACCCGTTTTATCAGAGAGGAGAAACCTGTAACAGTACAAAATCACACAAGTATGTAATGAAACACTGGTGTCAAAATCAGGGCACTCCTCTTTTTGCTGCTGAGGTCAAGCAAGAACTTCTATCTCCTCAGTGATGGAGACACTGGCTAGTATTCAACATCTGAAATAATATTTATGTAGATGGCATATACACGTATTTGAATGCCCACTCAAGCATTGGCCCATCCCCTTTTTTCATGAAAGTTGGTTAAATGACCACCCTAAATAATATTTTCTTTTTTTTTTGGAAAAAGTTGATGAAATGCCCACCCTAAAATAAATGAATTTCATGATGTTTTTTTCATTGCTTCCAAGTTTGAACTGTGACAGTGTCATCAGTGTGTGCTGCTTCCATAATTGTACGGGGTGACCCACAATAACTTTTGTTTTGCATAGAAATTTTTTTTAATTCATTATTATTATTATTTTTTTAATGTATTTTTTTTTGGTTTTGGACTTATATTACCAGAATGCAATGGTTATTTTTTTTAATGAGTAGAAGTCACATGACAAATTATGTCAATATGAGAGTTGTGCAGAAAAGGTGGAATGGACCTGGTACCATCTGGCACTAAATGGATGACTTTGTGATGAAATCAGACATTTTGCTGAAATACTATGGACCAGTGGGTGTTCAGACAAATGTAATATTGGCGGTATGCTCATGTATCCGCCTACCCACATTTAAGGCAGAATTTAGGCAGAATGCCCAGGACTTTCTGACACATGGATACAGTAATACATATGCAATTCCATGTAACTGTGTTAGTTTATTGTGCAGAACCACATGAAATAAAGGTAAGAAAGGAAAAATATGATGGTGACAGTGGAAAGTGTAAGAGTAGTAACACCAAATGTCTTTACACAGTAAATTTTGCAGAGTAAAATTGGGATAACATTTGGTGCCAGTCCAAATAGAGTTAAATATACTCTATTATAGTGTGAAATTAGCTCTATCACAGCAAAATTTACTGTGTATGTGTAAAAACGTTAATGTTGCTGCCAGCCTGAGCCTATCTGTGTTATCCTTAGAAGAACCTTCCTGCCCACAGTGCATACTGATACTCCATGAATTGCAGGTAATTGGAGTTATAATTGTGACAAAGATATAGTCGCCATAAAAGACACTCCTAGTTTATAACTGATGCAGCTATCATTTTCATGCGCAGTGCCCACTGTAGTTTGCAAATGCACTTGCACTAATTTGTACACCCATGGTTGTCAGATCTGGGAGCATGCACTGGGGACAATCACATCCAACACACTATGAAACTGCACTGAGTGCTGGATGGCAACCACATAGGTACACGACTGGCCCATCCCTGCCTCTAGGAAAAAGCCACCTATCGTCCACAACCAGGTGAAGCATTTGTGTCCCCTTAGCCCAGGGGTGGGCAACAAGGGCTGAGACACTGCAGGTTTTCCTTGCAACCAATCACCTCAGAGGTGATTTGCTGATGAGCTTCTGTCCTGAACATAAACACCTGATTGTCAATTAAATCACCTGCTGAGACACCTAATCATTAATGAAATCACCTGCTGAGGTGACTGGTAGCAACGAAAACCTGCAGTGTCTCGGCCCTTCATGGCACATGACTGCCCACCCCTGCTTAGCCTTTTACAATTAGTGTGGTCCTCAACTCTGAGACATCTGTGTGCTGGATCATATCCAGAGGAGTGTGACACATGGCCAAAATTTCATTGCTGATGCTTCCCCACAATTCAAGTTGCATATCTCATATGACAAAGTGACAAAGTGACAAAGTTTTTTAATTCGGCACACAAAATATTCAAATAGAAAAAAATGAACAATTCCACAAACAAACACAGACAAAACTAGTGAGTCCGAAAGGGTGTGGGCTGAAGCAAAGCTTATTAGCGCCCACCCCTGCTAGTACAAGTCCAACAATTCTAATCAGTCATATTTACATAAATATACATTCACTACTACGTCGACACACAGACATACACATCAATATACTATTCACTTATAATTATATTTATATAGTACCAGATCATAAGAAAGTCAAATCAAGGCACTTTACGCCAGTAAGGACTAACCTTACCAACCCCCAGAGCAAGCACTAGGCAACTGTGGTGAGGAAAAACTCCCTATAAGGAAGAAACCTCAAGCAGACCAGGCTCTTGGGGGTGACCCTCTGCTTGGGCTGTGCCACATATACCTATATACATACGTATATACTTTACAAACAATATCTCATGTAAGTCTCCCTAAGTACCTCTTCATTTTGCACAGAGCCATTTCGGCATCACCCAAGGATGCTCTGAAGAGACTAGGTGTGGAGGAAAAAAATTATGTTTTCCTCATGTCTGTGAGGCCAGGCGTAATGGCCCAGGATCACACACGTCTTTGCTGTGTTTCTCCAATTTTACTACTAAACATCTAATCATGGCCCTGACTAGCTAAAGGCCATGTTTGTATTATAATTTTGTTTTTGTCACAGTGGAGGTCCATAAAATGGTTCTCTGAGAATGGGAAGACAGAAGGCTCTGGCAGTACATTGCATGCTGTACCCTTTTGGAACTTTTCCAGGCACATCTGTTTCTGCTTTGACCAAAAAAATAAATGTCTCTGCATCGATATGTCTGACTCCTGAATGGTCCTTCATCACTGGTTTAATTGTGTCATTTTATGCTGACATTAATCACATTCTTTGGGTCACAGGGTAACATCCAAGTCTGACAACAAAAGACAGGAAGCATCAAGATCTTAGAGTCCTGTCAAAACATCAACTGTCAAACACATTTGTCCAGGGACCTCAGGACTCCAGAAGTTCATCCCAGGTGTGTCTGGAGCTCAAAGACTGAGGATCCAGAGACATGAAAGCAAATGCTGAGTAAACACAGTTGTTTAACAATAAATGGCTTTATCCAACCACTAACCATGAGTGAAAAAAGGTTTTTGTGTTATCATTCATATTCTCTGAAAAATGGACAAAAAACAAAAATTCTGCCAGGGTATGTAAACTTTTGATTAGGGTCATTTAGGTAGTTTCTGTTGTCATTATGATTTAAACTGAGTAAACACAGTTGTTTAACAATAAATGGCGTCACCCAACCACTAACCATGAGTGAAAAAAAGTTTTTGTGTTATCATTCATATTCTCTGAAAAATGGCCAAAAAAAACACAAAACAAAACAAAACAAAAAAGACAAAATTCTGCCAGGATATGTAAACTTTTGAGCACAACTGTAGACTGCAAATAAGTCCTGCCCATGGCTATGTTGGTCATAAAACGAGGTGTGGTTAATGCAGTGTTGGTGCATTGCTATCATGAGGCAGCAAAAAGTGAGTGAGTCACAAAAACCTGGCTTGAGGTTAACCACAGTATGCTGTGCTTTTGGTATTTATATTGAAGAATATTTAGATGTGCTGTCCATACATGAGTTCAAGACATGCATACACCCCACATGACAAACAATGAAATTGAAATGAAAGACAAACAAAATGAAAGTAAAAGACTTGTGCAAAAAATCTAAAACTTCATTGTACTTTATTGCACTGCTTCGCCATGGGAAGCTTTGGTAGCTGCTCCCTGCTCCCATATTTTGACACTGCTGAGGGCCCCATCACACTTAGCACGAATGAGCATGATTGAAGTATGAATCAGCCTGAATGGGAAAAACAGCCAGAATGGAAGCCACATTCATGAGGGACAGACATTCGTACGGTCGTGTACGAATATCCAGAATGTGTGTGTCAAAGCTGCCTCGAATAATTCGCGTACATTCTGAGTGCAGCAGCTCCGGAATCCAGGCCAATTACCCAGAGTGCAGGTTGAATGCAGACACAAACCCGGCACAAAACATGTAAAAATAAAAATAAAATAAAATTTAAAAAAGAGAAAGAATAAAACCAACACAGCATGAAAACCCACATTGCCAGCAGAATGCAGCAGGAATATACAGAATGCACCTCCAATGCCGTACATGCCACCTGAGGTCTGGGTGGAAGGCAAGCAAGGGGAGGGATGTGGCACAGCAATCATTGTGGTCCGCTGTTCTGAAGACCTGCTGTGCCCCACTGCTGGATGTCGAATGACATCCAACCCATGAACTGAGCTCCCTCTCTCTCTCTCTCTCTCTCTCTGGACATCAGCTGTTTAGTGGACAGCCGGACACCCTGCTGACCAGACGGGTTCACACATGAGTAGTAAAGAGATCAGATGATATGTGCACAGACACACACAGTGGGTGATTAGAACATCCAACCTGACACACATGCAACGGTTCAATCAGCTGTTCTGACCATGCACACGCACAGCGAGGTCTGTGGATGGTCCAGCCTCATGCACGCGAAGTGGTTCGTTCAGCTGTTCTGACCACACACACACAGTGGGGTGTGTGGATGGTCCAGCCTCATATACTTGCAGCATTTTGATCAACTGTTATTGGACTGAAAGGTTCAGCAGGGCCACAGGAGGCCATAAGATCATTGGAGGCCTTTCCCCACTTCGAATGCAGCTCGACAGTGGTGTGCATGTGCTCTGCATTCGAGTTGACCGCACGAATGTGTGTGTGGATTGCAGAGGTGGGAGTAAGTCACCATCAAGTCACTCTCAAGTCATGAATCAGCAAGTCCCAAATCAGGTCTCAAGTCATAATGACCAACAATTGTTTGCAGGCTGACTTGAGACTTGACTTGGGACTTGCACACTGGTGACTTGAGAATGACTTGACAGCCACTTACTCCCACCTCTGGTGGATTGCACTCAAGAATGCTGTACGAGGATTTTGAATGCAGCTTGGATTTGCCTCAAATTTGCCCGAATGGCATATGAAACCTCATTCGTATGCCATTCAGGCTCATTCGTGCTCTAGTGTGACGGGGGTATGAAGTCGGTGGGTGAGCTAAGATGGTACTACTCTGGATCCCACTGCACTGAAAGATTTATTTGAAGAATAACATAACAGATAAGCTCTCACTTGCGTCTGCTTTATAAATAGTCATGTGCCAGGAAATGACAAGCTTGTAATTAGCAAAGTGGAGTTGGACATGCCCCAAATGGACTTATGCTGTGTCCTATAAACTGTGCCCAAAAGATTATAAAACCAAGGCCTGTTTCATTCCATATGTTAACCCCATTTCTGTAGATATCGTGCTGTATTTCAGGAACTGGTAGTCTTAGGGTCTTGATATTAGTGTCAAATTATTTTCACAATTCACACTATAGGTTTTTGTCAGCACTTACTGAATACTTTCACAAACTGAAGCATTACAAAAGCATTGGCTCAAGTACAATGAAATTCCATTTCTACTCCAATCTCAGTAACTACTGAGGCTACTGAGCAGATGTTGGACTTATATTACCAAGGGACCCCAATTTTCTGTTTCCTCCAATAAAACATTTTTTCCAAAAAAGGAAGAGGAGCAGCTGTTTTGATCTCTGTCTCCACTCACTGTATCTTAGTAACTGCTGTTGGTCTCTGTTTGTTCCAATTATCATTTCTGCTTGATTACGAATTTGAATTCTTCTGTTTCATTGATCTTGACTGATTCTTAATCTGGAAGGTCATTAAATGTGTGTGTGTGTGTTTACTAAGGTAGACAAAGATGCATGTTTTTTATATATCCCAACATGCTAAGCAACAGTAAAATCCCTTCGGCTGCTCCATTGTTTTCATTTGGGGTCACCACAGCAGATCCCAGGTGGATATGCATGTTGATTTGGCACAGTTTTTTACACTGGATGCCCTTCCTGACATAATTCCACATTACACAGAGAAATGTGGCAGTAGTGGGGTTTGAACCAGGAACCTTCCGGCGTGAAACCAAGTGTACTAATCACTTGGCCACCACCCCTGCTTGACATGCTAAGCCAAAATTTCAAGCTGAAAGGACTATATACAAATTGAGTCATATTTACTATTTTTAGTTAGTTGATGGACCATTAGTTGAACCTCTGATTGAAGAGGAATAATACGAGTTCAATCCTGGTCATGGAACAACTGACCAGCTCTTCACTCTCACAAGGATCCTGGAGACAGCCTGGGAGTATGCCCATCCAACCTACATGTGTTTTGTGGACTTGGAGAAGGCGTATGATTGGGTGCCCTGGGAGATAATGTGGAAGGTGCTGCGGGAGTATGGAGTGAGGGGGTCCCTTCTCAGGGCCATTCAATCTTTGTAGCCACAAAGCGAGAGCTGTATTCAGGTTCTCTGCTAATTCGGACTCGTTTCCGGTGGGGGTTAGCCTCCACCAGTCACCAATCTTGTTTGTAATATTCATGAACAGGATATCGAGGCATAGTTGGGGGAGGAGGTTTTTCAGTTTGCTGGGCTCAGGGTCTCAGCACTGCTTTTTGAAGATGATATGGTCCTGTTGGCTTCATCGACCTGTGAGGTCCAACAGTCACTGGATCGGTTCGCAGTCAAGTGTGAAGCGGCTGGGATGAGGATCAGCAACTCGAAATCTGAGGCCATGGTTCTCAGCAGGAAACCGATGGATTACCTACTCTGCATAGAGAATGTGGTTTTGCCCCAAGTGAAGCAGTTCAAGTACCTGTGTCTCCCTTAGACATAACCTGACAAGCGTGGTCATTCGTGAAGAGCTTGGAGTACAGCCCGTGCTCCTTCATGTTGAAAGGAGCCAGCTGAGGCGGTTTGGACATCTGGTAAGGATGCCTCCTTGGCACCTCCCTCAGGAGGTGTCCAGGCATGGCCTGGGAGTAGACCCCGAGGAAGACCCAGGACTAGGTGGTTTCACACTGGCCTGAGAATGCCTCGGTATCCCCCAGTCAGAGGTGGTTGATGTGCCCTGGAAAGGGAATTTTGGGGTCCCCTGCTGCAGCTGTTGCCCCAGTGACCCAATCCCAGATAAGTGGTTGAAGATGAGTGAGTAATGAGTGATGGACAATTAAGAATTAGTGCAATGACCTTCCAAAAATGTAAGTTTTTTGAAACAGTAAGTGACCAAATTTAAAAGAAGTAAGTCCCTTTGCCTGCTCCTTTGTTTTTCACACAGCAGATCCAAGGTGGAGCTGCATGTTGATTTGGCACAAGATTTTACACTGAATTCCCTTCCTGGCGCAACTCCACATTACATGGAGAAATGTGGCAGGGGTGAGGTTTGAGCTGGGAACCTTCCACACTGAAACCAAGTGCATTAATGATTTGGCCTGTGTAAAAATTGTGCCAAATCAACATGCAGGTCTACCTTGGATCTGTTGTGGTGAGCAGCTGAAGGGACTTACTTTTATTAATTTAGAAACATTAAAGTTGTGTTTGATCCAACTGAGCAAATTTCCTGTTTTATATTTGATCCTTGTGAAATCAGCCCTTGCTATATTCCATGAAAATTCAGTAAGGTATATCTTATATATTATATTCCAATACTAAGGTGAAACTATGCTAGTATACTAAGGTATATTTAAATATATAAAAAGGAAGCGCAAAATAGTAGAGTAGAAAAGAGTAGAGTAGAGCCACTTAGGTGCCTGGTCTTGAGAACCAGGGATGGGAACAGGTCAGCAAAATAAAGCAAACAACACAGAACATAAAGAATCTCACTTAAATATGTATTGGTCAACCCGCACAACTAATGCTGAACGAAAATTGTTTTGTAATAATTCTAAACCAAACAGTGTACAACCACACCAAGTCAGGCAAAGTGCAACCCCCATTCCAGTGAAGGGACGTTGTGTAAAATGTAAATAAAAACAGAATACAATGATTTGCAAATCCTCTTCAACCTATATTCAATTGAATACACCACAAAGACAAGATATTTAATGTTCAAACTGATAAACTTTATTATTTTTGTGCAAATATTTGCTCATTTTGAAATGGAATTTCAAAAAAGCTGGGACAGTGGTATGTTTACCACTGTGTTACATCATCTTTCCTTCGAACAACACTCAATAAACATTTGGGAACTGAGTACACAAATTGTTGAAGCTTTGTAAGTGGAATTCTTTCCCATTCTTGCTTGGTGTATGACTTCAGTTGTTCAACAGTCAGGGGTCTCCGTTGTCTTATTTTGCTCTTCAAAATGCGCCACATGTTTTCAATGGGTGACAGGGCTGGACTGCAGGCAGGCCAGTCTAGTACCTGCACTCTTTTACTACGAAGCCACGTTGTTGTAATACATACAGAATGTGGCTTGGCATTGTCTTGCTGAAATGAGTAGGGACGTCCCTGAAAAAGACGTTGCTTGGATGGCAGCATGCGTTGATAGTGCCATCACAGATGTGTAAGTTGCTCATGTCATGGGCACTAACACACCCCCATACCATCACAGATGCTGGCTTTTGAACTTTGCGCTGGTAACAATCTGGATGGTCTTTTTCCTCTTTTGTCCAGAGGACACGACGTCCATGATTTCCAAAAACAATCTGAAATGTGGACTCATCAGACCACAAAACACTTTTCCACTTTGCGCCTGTCCATTTCAAATGAGCTTGGGCTCAGAGAAGGCGGCAGCATTTCTGCATGTTGTTGATGTACTGTATGGCTTTCACTTTGCATGGTAGTTTTAACTTGCACTTGTAGATGTAGCGATGAACTGTGTTACCCGACAATGGTTTTCTGAAGTGTTCCTGAGCCCACGCAGTAAGATCCTTTACACAATGATGTTGGTTTTTAACACAGTGCCGCCTGAGGGATCGAAGTTCACGGGCATTCAATGTTGGTTTTCTGCCTTGTCTCTTACATGTAGAAAGTTCTCTTGATTCTCTGTCGATGATGGAATCCTTAAATTCCTTGCAACTGAAAGTTGAGAAACATTGTTCTTAAACTATTGGACTATTTTTTCACGCAGTTGTTCACAAAGTTGTGATCCTTGCCCCATCTTTGCTTGTGAATAGCTGAGACTTTTGGGGATGATCACAATTTGTGTCCTCAGTTCCCAAACGCTTATTGAGTGTTGTTTGAAGGAAGGGTGATGTAACACAGTGGTCAACATACCACTGTCCCAGCTTTTTTGAAACGTGTTGCAGGCATTCATTTCAAAATGAGCAAATATTTGCACAAAAACACTAAAGTTTATCAGTTTGAACATTAAATATCTTGTCTTTGTGGTATATTCTATTGAATATAGGTGAAGAGGATTTGCAAATCATTGTATTCTGTTTTTATTTACAATTCACACAATGTCCCAACTAACTTCACTGGAATTGGGGCTGTAGGAAACAAAATCCTGGGATACAATTAAATGCAATCTTCAAAGATTGTCAGCCTTGGTGGTTGTATGAATTGTCTGAGTACCCCTGGTGAGCTTTAACTCTGTTTTTGTCTTGTCATAGGGCATGTCGTTCAAAGGCAAGATGGCATTTCTCAAGTGTTGCATTTAAATCCATGGTGTTGACTGGACATGCTTTGTGTAGAGTACACTGAGCCCCTAACACGTGTGCGTGGTTTAACACAGTGTTCCTACCGTTAATGTTTCTCACTGTACTGACCTTACGTGAGCTTCTGTTTATAGCTTGGTGAGGCTCCAACATCAGTGCAGCTCAGTCATCTCAGGGTCAAGGTCAGAAAATTAAATGACACTTTTATTGTCAAACATTTGTAAACTTTTCCCAATTTTTTTTTCTAAAACATGAACACAGCAACACAAATGTCTACACAAATTGGTCAGATGACTGTTAGTAGATGAGCTTGTCAAAACTAAAGAGTTAACACGGGTCTAGTCAACAAATAATTTACATATTACTCGGCTCCTGTTCGACCTGATACTGAGAATTTGCTCTAATGTTCACACAAATCTTGATGCAAACAATATCATGAAACTGATTAGTAACACTTTTATAGAGAATGTGAGAATATAGTGGAAATAGCTCTAAGCCAATTAACTATTCTGTTCCCAATACTAATACTCTTATCTCATGTTTTTCTCTTCCTATCCTCAAGGTGTGCATGCCTAAACCTGTCACTATCCATTTGAAATGCGACAGGGAATTGTATTATTTTAGTGACGAAAATGATAAGGTAATTTGTATCCTCTGTCTGCTAATAATATGTCCAACAGTACAGATAAGCTCTTTATTCAGTTATAGCAGTTTAGCTTCAGCGTTTTTGCTTCCTGATTGTTTAGAATGCAATCATATCCAAAATTTCTGCAGGCAGACATACTGCATGCTCAGCACAGTGGTATCATCTCAAACTGAAAATTAGCATGACCTATACACATCTCCAATGGCAGCTCTGGCAATGAGATACAGTATGTCACCATCAGTACCCATGGTGTGTTCTGACAGTGAAAATATGTACACAACAGAGCTGTGCAGTGTTGACAAAGGCACTCAGTGTGGTCCACTCACTCAAGCTGGGTGAACACTTGGTAGATAAATGACACCAATGTAATAATTTATCCATCGACATGCCAGGAAAGACAGAATTCATAAAACAAAGCATTAACACTGTCCTTGCTAAGTTAGAGGTAATAGTCAATAAAACGTTGAGTCAAAGCAAATTATCCAAGGCTGAACATTTCCATAACCTGAAAAAAAAAAAAACTACAGACAAGGCAGGTAGTGAAAATCTGTGATGTGCATTCTGCAAAGAATTTTAGAATGGGAGAAACAACATGGCTGCTCTCTGTAACTGCAGCTAAAACTTAAAAAAAAAAAAAAAGAAGTCATAACGCAAATGTGTTTTGTTGAAGACACAAGAAGACATGTTCTAGTTTCACTTTTTGGAAAAGAAATCAAATATCTGCTGTATTGTATAGCAGTGGTGGGCACAGTTAACTGAAACGTTAGCTTCAACAACCCTAATCTGGCAACCAAAAAGATAACCGCTAAAAGATTTAACTGGGTTGGCAACATTAGACTTTGTTGTGATTTGGTGCTATACAAACTAACTGAAGTGAATTGAACTGAAGCTACCAGTAACTGCTATCAATATGTGAATTTAGCTTTGGTTAGTTTTTTCTTTCTTTTTTTTTTTTTTTTTGGTGCTAAAACCCTGAAAACATACCAAAAAATATGTGGAGGTTCCCAAAATGGTTCAGCATGCCAAAATCAGATGATCATCAAGATGTACATACGAGTTCTGTGAGAAAAGTATCGTACCTTTTTATTTTTTTCAAAAACTATATGGATTTGATTCATATGTTTTTACGTCAGCCAAGCTTGAACCTTCGTGCGCATGCGTGAGTTTTTCCATGCCTGTCGGTTGCGTCATTCGCCTGTGGGCAGGCTTTGAGTGAGCACTGGTCCACCCCTCTCGTCGTTGTTTCATTGCGAGGAAATGGCGGAATGAGTTGAGCTTTTTTTCCATCAGAATTTTTTCAGAAACTGTTAGAGACAAGCAGCTGGAAACCATTCGAAAAATTTATCTGGCTTTCGGTGAAAAATTTTACGGGCTTCACAGAGAATAAGGACTGTTACTACAGCTTTAAGGACGCCCCACAATGGCGCACGGTGCGCCACGCTCCCAGCCGCCATCGAGAGGAAGAAACCACCACATCATTTCTAAACGGATGGCTGTGTGGAGCCGGGACCGTCGTGTGCAATTTCTCTGGTTATCACAAGAGCTGGACATCAGCCATTTTCCGGCAGATTTCACTTTTAACAAGAGATTTTGTCATGGAAAGCCGCGCGGAGGCTTCGCGCGTCACGACCGATTCGCTGATTGAGCGAGACAAAGGAACACCTCCGTTTCGGAGTGCCATGGGACAAGTTGGGACGTGCCCAGCTCTCCACAATTTCTCTTATACTCACTGGGCTGGTAAGCACTGAAAGCCGAGATAGGCATGTCCCAACTTGTCCCCTGGCACTCCGAAACGGAAGTGTTCCTTTGTCTCGCTCAATCAGCGAATCGGTCGTGACGCGCGAAGCCTCCGCTCGGCTTTCCATGACAGAATCTCTTGTTAAAAGTGAAATCTGCCGGAAAATGGCTGATGTCCAGCTCTTGTGATAACCAGAGAAATTGTACACGACGGTCCCTCCACACAGCCATCCGTTCAGAAATGATGTGGTGTTTTCTGCCTCTCGATGGCGGCTCGGAGTGCGGCGCGCCGTGCGCCATTGTGGGCCGTCCTTAAAGCTGTAGTAACACTCCTTATTCTCTGTGAAGCCCGTAAAATTTTCAGCGAAAGCCAGATAAATTTTTCGAATGGTGTCCAGCTGCTTGTCTCTAACAGTTTCTGAAAAAATTCTGATGGAAAAAAAAGCCCAAATCTTTCCGCCATTTCCTCACAATGAAAATCCGACGAGGGGGCTGGATCACTCCTCCCACAAGGCATGCTCACTGGCGAATGATGCAACCGACAGGCATGGAAAAACTCACGCATGCGCACGAAGGTTCAAGCTTGGCTGACGTAAAAACATATGAATCAAATCCATATAGTTTTTGAAAAAAATAAAAAGGTCCGTTACTTTTCTCACAGACCTCGTAAATAATTAAATGAACAAATGAAACGGGAGTTTCCATTCACAGTACAGAAAGTATTAAATGAACAAGAAATATTATGATATATATGCACAAGATATTTGTATTTATTTAGAATTTATTATTATTTTAATTTCTATTAATTTATTATTACTTCCTACCCCTTCCAAGGAGATAGTTGTTGCCTTCACACGTTGTATCAGTTTTGACTATTGGATTAGTGTACAAGCTCCAAACGGAACAAGCATCTGTTTTAGACTTTTAGTCTTTATTAAAAATGTCAGCTGACTTGAAATGATCAGAACTAAATTTATTGACAGCTAATATGGCTTTCAAAGTTATTTGAAAAGTTAATTGACACAAATGGGAAACGTTTGCTTAATTTATTAGCTGTTAGCATATTAGCTTAACTGTAACCACTACTGAGTATATACGTATATACCAGATGATAGCTGTGTGCTTGTGTACCTGTAATACTGGGGTTCCTGGAGTCCCCCTTAACTTCAAAATGACACATCTTGTCAGGATTTCATGTTTGTGGTCTGTTTTTGCTCTGTGTTTTCTCTTCCTCAGTTCTCTCGTTTGGACTGGCTCATTATTGACACCTGTCACAGCCTGCACACCTGAGGCTCATCATTATCAATCTTTCAGTATATCTATCTTGGTTTCTCAGCCCACCTTCACTAGATTGTTCTTTCTGTGTGGTACATATTGGATCAGTAACATTCAATACTATTCTGTTCCAAGTTGATTCTGTGTTTACTAGTTTCCCCTGTACCCATTTGTTAACACTGATGGGTGTCTGTAGGTACTCCACTGACATTTTACCTGGTTTCCCTGCATCTGAGTGCTTTCTTCTCTGTGCTTCTGCTGAGAAACTGTGGACACTCTTCAGTTGTGCATTGTGCATTCACTGTACAATAAACCTGACTAATCAAACCCAATCGCTTAAGGCATTTAAGACATCTCTATTTTGCAATCAGTTTAACATTTCTCCTTGACATTTGACACAGTGCTTTATCTTGATGTTAGCCAGCACATACTACATTTTCATCATGATCCAAACAGAACTGTAAGTTATTTGTACCCAAATTATCCTACTTTTACCCTATAGGACACAAAGTTTGCCAGGATACCAGTTTACAATGCATCTCTGAACAGCTTCATGTAGATGTTGCCCAGTGCATGCTCATTTTTCATCATAAACCCAAAAATTTATTGCAGCTTCCAAATAAAGAAACAACCAAAACTAGATTTTTCCTATGGGTCAGATCTCCTAATTAGTGACACAGTTTCACCTCAGCCCAAGCCAGTGTATCCCACAGGTTTCTCCTTGTGCTATCATGTATGACAAACAAGATAAGAAAGAAAAACATTGTTCAAATCTGTGCATTCAAGAAGTTTTTCTCGTCTACTGGGATCTATAAATAAGTCCGTTTCCACTGCCGGAACTCGACGTACTTCCCAAATGTTGCAAACAATTACAGGAATGGCCACATAATTGGCATTCTCAGCTGTTGTGTCTCAACAGACTGTTGTTACATTGTCTGGCGCATGTGCACTGAGTACTCCACAAGTCGCTCATGGAGAATGTCATGGGAGCAGATCCTTTTAAAACGGGCATGCAGGTTCCGTGTAAATACACGGACATGACTGAATCTATGGATGTAATCCTGTACACACTGTGCACACATTTTTGTCATCATTCAATATTACAACAATAAAAAAAGCTTGTGTGAAACTGTATTTGTTTTGATTGAAATGTGCTTCACATAAATGATAACTGTGTTTCAGAGGAAAGTCGGAAAAACAGCGGACTTTTCAGTGTTCTGAGGCAGATTGCAGAAGGCTATTAAAACACAACGTTCCATTCATTTATCAAAAACATTCAAGCGTATTGCTCCTGTTGTCATGAAAAAACCCCACCAACTCAATATTTTTGGGTGTTTAGAAACAGTAAAAGGAACACTGGACGCAGGTAAACTTGACCGGACTTTGTCACTGCGCTCGGAGGTCTCGGGGTCACTCAGCTTGTCCTCGTCAGTCCCCAGCAGCTCTCACACAACTTCTGAATTTAGCATAAACCAAAGTGTCCATATCACAGGGCCATTGGTCTTGAATCTGGAGGGTATTAAAGTTTGTTTTGAGCCTCAAATTCCAGTCTAGGCCCAACTTGAACCCAACAGACATTTTAATGTTTCTGTCAAAACCTGTTATTTCCATCCAAAATAAATCCCTGCAAACAGGAAGAAAGGTGTTAGATCCTGTATTTTCTTTCTTTCTTTGTTAATTAACAAAAATGGATGTTTCTCTCATGTGAAACAGACCTGCACACATATCTTTTAATCTGACCTGTTATTGTCTCCTTTCATCTGGATTCATCATCACAGACACACTGGTGTCCAAGTAAGACGTCCTTGTTTTGGAATTACTTTAATTCCTTATTGTGGAAAGTGTTTGTGAATAAATGCAGCATTTTTGAAGAAGTCCCTCAATGTAATATGATGCGTTTTCCGTCCCGCTGTTGCTTGGTCTCACCACCGAAAAAAAAAGTGTGTGTGGGGGGGGGGAATCACTTCTTTTAGTAAGCCAAATCACAACAAAGTTGCCTCAAGGCGCTTCACACAAGTAAGGTCTAACCTTACCAACCCCCGAGCTACAGTGGTAAGGAAAAACTCCCTCTGAGGAAGAAACCTCAAGCAGACCAAACTCAAAGGGGTGACCCTCTGCTTGGGCCATGCTACAAACATAAATTACAAAACAATTCACTAACGAACATACAGAAAATGTTGCCGGTGTACAGGATGGTTTCTGGAACAGATATCACACCCCTCTCTGGATGGAGCCACACCTCAAACAGAGAGAAAAGAAGAAAAAAAAAAAAAGCAGAATTAAGCATCAGAAAGATAAAGTGTAATTTGTCAACATTAAGCAACAAGAAAAACAGAAGAAATACTAAGGTGATCCCCGGCCACTAGCACTAAGCTTCACTAAAAGACCCAGAATTTCGATAAAGTTGAGGCTGCGGCATGCTCCATTTCCTAATAAAATGAATTAAAAGAGTAAAAAGCATAGAAACATACTATGCCAGTACGGTAGCCATAGGAAAGGGAAAATAACTGCGTCTTAAGTCTGGACTTGAAAGTCTCTACAGAATCTGACTGTTTTATTGAAGCAGGGAGATCATTCCACAGAACAGGGGCATGATAAGAGAAAGCTCTATGACTCACAGACTTTTTATTCACCCTTGTTGCTTGTCATCATCTTCTCCCTTATTAATGACCATTCAACATCAGGCCATGTCCAAGGGGTTTTCAGGGCCCCACAGGAGTACCTACCCTGGAGGAGAGACTTACCAAAAAAGCTCCCCCCATCCCAAAACTACTTTTCACACATGATGGAGACATGCACAAAAGTGTCAGACTCTCTAAGAGGTTCCTGAGGTGGAAATGGGTTTCATGCCAATGTAAAGCCAATTGACAGGTTTAACCTCTTAAACTCCAGAGTCCCCAGATTTGGGGACTTGCCCTGTTTTGGAACATTTGAACACTCATAACTAACCAATGCTGACACCAACATACACTTATTATACATCAAAATGTCAAGCGAGGTCTCCTCTACAAAAGTATCCACTTCAACCACATATCAACTAACCACAGCTGAAACGCCGAGCAAATAAAGACAAACTGGAATTCATTTTTTTGGGAAAAAACCTCATTTACGCCTACCATGTATTATTTACTTTCAATTTTTTTTGCATCCACAACATCCCCAAGCTGAGAAATAAATCATAATGTATGGGTATGTGAGTTTGGTGAAATAGGCTCTAGGGCTTAATTAATATGTGTGTTTTCCACCAAATAAAGTTACTCACAAGTAATATATTAGTGCAAACGTTTTCAAACTGCACCATACACCACGAGGGTGCTGGCCATTCCTTTTGACTGTATTTGTGTGGCAAATTAACCTGTATGTTGAAAATAGCCATTTCATGAACAATGCATTTACTGTGTGTGAAATAAAAATTGACAATACATCACAAATGTTTTCTTTCTGAAGAAGACCAAAAGTAATTGAAAGATTCAGATTGGCGAAACAGAGAGATGTGCAAAGACAGAGTAGAGATGGGAGTAAGAGATGCAAGTTAATGACCTTGATAAGACCAGGGACATGGAGAGCCCTGGGAGAAGATGTGATGTGCTGCCATGTGGAGCAGCATTGGTGACAAGTGGAGATGCAGAGCCTGCAGTTCTTGGCTGCTGTTACACATTTGTGTTGTTGTTACCCACGGGCATTAAATGTGTGCGTGCTTGCATTGCGAGGTAAGAAGACATCCCGGTCGAGGCCTTGCATGGTGACAGAGGCTGATAGCAATCTAATGAGATAAGAAATGTATGCAAATGAACCTGGCCACAGTTCATACTAATCAGCTTAACGTCTCGATAGATAGCAGCTATCTGTGGCATCGCACGCACGCACCCATGCACGCACGCACACACTCACTTGTGCATGCATACATACAAGGCCCCAGAAGTTAGAACACTCGGTAAGAGGATTTGTCACGCTATGTGCAAATACAAAAATGCCACATACATGCACTACGACAACAATCACAAGTTGTACTCTTCTTCACACCTGTAAACCTGCAAGAATGTCTGTTGAAAGGTTCCAGCGTTACTACTGTGTTTGGGTTATTAAGCTCCTCAGGTCATATCGTTGACAGGGTAGATGTTAATGAGGGGGACACATCAGGGAGGCATGCAAGAACCCAAAGTAACTGAATGCAACACTGTTCACCAGGCAGACAGAAATGACCTGAAAATGATACAGCAATCTTTATGGATCTGCAGCTGCAAACATCTTTTTAGTCAAATAAGAAGCAACATCCAACAACATAATGGTTTGCACATTGGACTAGGACACCAGCGATCTGGCTTCGCTTCCCGATTGCAGCCATGCTCCCAACTGGCACTCTCAACAACAGTGTTGGGTAGGAGTGAGAGACACGTGTCGTGGGCCCTTCTGGAAACAAGTTTTGTGCTTTCGTTGGCTACCCACGTTAAATACGAGGGCTGTTAGAAAAGTATCCGACCTTTTTATTTTTTTCAAAAACCTGATTGATTTGAATCACGTGTGCTTGCATGAGCCAATCTTGAACCTTCGTGCGCATGCATGAATTTTTTCATGCCTGTCGATTGCGTCATTTGCTTGTAAGCAGCCTTTGTGTGAGGATGGGTGGAGTCTGAATAATCCGAATGGTTTCCACCTGGTTGTCGCCCAGTTTCTGGCAAAATTTGATGCAGTCGCGCTGCTCCAGTCGTTCCGCCATTTCCTTGTCGATTGTGTCATTTGCTTGTAAGCAGCCTTTGTGTGAGGATGGGAGGAGTCTCTCGTCGTTTATTCTTTGCAAGGAAATGGCGGAACGACTGGAGCAGCGCGACTGCATCAAATTTTGCCAGAAACTGGGCGACAACCAGGTGGAAACCATTCGGATTATTCAGACTCCACCCATCCTCACACAAAGGCTGCTTACAAGCAAATGACGCAATCGACAGGCATGAAAAAATTCATGCATGCGCACGAAGGTTCAAGATTGGCTCATGCAAGCACACGTGATTCAAATCCATCAGGTTTTTGAAAAAAATAAAAAGGTTGGATACTTTTCTAACAGACCTCGTATAATCCCCTTCTTCTCTTCATCCCAAAATTAGATTTTCATCACCATTTGGGTGCTACTACATGTACGGACTGGATCCCAACTGATATGGATTTTCTGGGGGCAGATCTGAAACTGATAAGAGGAAGCCAAAATTTACGATACTGATATATGTGCCAATATATTCACAAGAAAATGACAGTCATTCCTAACATTTCATTATCATGCCCTCATGACAATTAAATGCCATTGAAACTTCATGTTTTACAGTTTAAACAAACTTTATTATAAATATCTGGGTAAGGGACACAACTGTAATTTGATTTTTGGCTGTTAGCCCATCTTATTTTCACCAGTTAACTTCTCAAATGAATAAATACTCAAGACCTTGCTGTACATTTGAGCAGCTTTTGTCTGCATTTAGCAGGTGGATGTGAGTGTTTCAAGGGTTCTGGTACATTTCCGACATGAAACCCAAAATTTAGTTAAAAAAGGCATTTATAAATGTCAGAAATGCATGATCTATTTGCACGCAGAGCTTTGACCTCCCAGCATTAATGTGTAAAAATTAAAAATTTCAGAATTTTATTGTTCTTGAGCTTTAAGATATGAAAGTTTGCCAGAAGGATATACAGAAGGATGGGAGTTTTCATGACAACACAACTTACAGTTGTGAATAACCAACAACCATGTGCCGCCACCACCCTGCCTTCACTCAGATTGGCAGTCACTGTGTTGTATCATTCAGCATTTGCATAAAATAGACTTGTCTTTTTTCGGCACGGCTAGTGGGTGGAATAGTCACCACTGTCTTTTATCGCTGTAACACACCCACTCTGACTGAAAATGAATGGCAGCTGGGCTCGGTTTTATGAAGTGGTCTAATCTTGTTTCATCGACTAAACTCACTTAGTTGATTAATCTTTTGACATTAGTCGCTGCACAAAGTGCTTAGTCGGCTAAAGTTTTGCGTTAGCCGACTAAAATTCTTAGCCTGCTAAAGAGGAGGCTAATCTTATTTTAGTTGACAAAACTTCAGTGTCTTACCTCAAAAATGGCAGCTATCATGTACCACCACTTGACGGAGCATGAAGGAAGGAGAGCCTTGTGACAGGAGCAGGTGTTCCAGGACTGGAATAATCCATTGGAGATGTTTACGGACACCAAGGTTAGGGTGCAATTCTCTGGTGTGACAGACTCAGCCATGGTTGTAGCAGATGACCAACCTGGAAGTAAACAAAACTCTCGTGCATGGAGGTTTCTTGGTAATGGCACTCACATGGCCACTTATGCCGGTGAAAATCGTTGACTAACATTAGATGGCTAATCTACAAGTTCGGCTGTCTATGTGGAACGGAGATTAGACGGCTAATGTTGGGCGACTAACGTTAGTCAATGAAGTAAGTTTCGTAGACTAAATGATTAGACTGCTTTATGAACTCGGGCTCTGGTCGCTTTGCCTCTGTCCCAGCCATGCTAGCCCGACAACCAGCCCTGAATTGGGCCAGATACTGGCCTCTCTCTCCTAGCCTGTGATTCGTTGGTGGCCAAGACACTGACGTCAGCCCATGCGTCAACCTCACGTTGATGTGGCGTGAGCGCTGCTCTCCTATTGGTTGTTTAGGAGAGGGAATTCCAGCGCTGCTCTCCTATTGGTTGTTTAGGAGTTTGAAATCTCACGCCAAAATGGAGGCCAGTATCCGGCCCAATTGATAGCCGGGCTGGGTTGTCGGGCTCCACTCATGCTTGACAGAATTGTAAACAATGCTGTCAGAGTGCCTTCTGGTGTACAAACTATGTAATGACACCATTTCCATCAGACTACTGGTGGTCCTTGCACCACCAGAGATCTCACGTTGAAATATGCTCAAGGAGCTATTTTCCCCTGAATCTTGTTTTGCAGGTCATAGTGGCGAAATACGGGAGAATGTCATGCATTAACATGAGAGCACAACAACATGTTGATACGTGAGACCTGACGGGACCACTTTAAATATGTGAGCCTTACGCTGAATCCGTGAGTCTGCACCACTCTTTGAGAAAGATTGTTATTGAACATTCCATTCCCCGCTGAGGAAGTCCATAGCTTAGGCGGATCTTTTAAAATTTTTTTTTGCTGCATAAAGAAGTGTCTTCTGAATGCATTTCTCCATTGCATCTGATCTTAGTGCTTAATGAATGCTTGGTATCTTGTAGTCTGACCTCTATTCTCTGCTCTCAAAGTATTCAAACCATGAATTCTGATATAACTGTGATATAAACCCATTACTCTGTTTTTATTTTTTTGTTCATAGTCAGCAGTTGTTTTCTTTGGAGGACCCATTTGGTGCCTGTTGCTGAGTACACTTGTGGGTTTTCATATGCAACTGAACAGTTAACTACTCATTGTGGCATCACTGTTTACAGTGCTATATGTCACTGTAAATTTCTTGAATAGAAAAACAAAAGAATCAGTCAATGAAATCCACTATATTTATATCTTGATGTAAGAAGCTGTTCACCAGAAGTGTCCTGAAAAAAAAAAAAAGAAAAGAAAGAAAAACAGACGACGGCAGAATTCTCTTGGTGAAGGTCGCATGCAAGAAAACACAACATTCAAAATTGGGATTTTCATCACACTTTTTCAGAATGTTGCACAGAAAAGACATACAGTATACGAGGGCTGTCAATAAAGTATAGGTCCTTTTTATTTTTTTCAAAAACTATATGGATTTCATTCATATGTTTTTACGTCAGACATGCTTGAACCCTCGTGCGCATGCGTGAGTTTTTCCACGCCTGTCGGTGACGTCATTTGCCTGTGAGCACTCCTTGTGGGAGGAGTCGTCCAGCCCCTCGTCGGAATTCCTTTGTCTGAGAAGTTGCTGAGAGACTGGCGCTTTGTTTGATCAAAATTTTTCTAAACCTGTGAGACACATCGAAGTGGACACGGTTCGAAAAATTAAGCTGGTTTTCAGTGAAAATTTTAACGGCTGATGAGAGATTTTGAGGTGACACTGTCGCTTTAAGGACTTTCCACGGAGCGAGATGTCGTGCAGCACTCCCAGGCGCCGTCGTCAGCCTGTTTCAAGCTGAAAACCTCCACATTTCAGGCTCTATTGATCCAGGATGTCGTGAGAGAACAGAGAAGTTTCAGAAGAAGTCGGTTTCAGCATTTTATCCGGATATTCCACTGTTAAAGGAGATTTTTTTAATGAAAGACGTGCGGACGGGTCCGCGCGTCGGGACGCAGCTGGCGCGGTGCGGCGGCACAGGAAAAACACCTCCGTGTTGATAACCATTTGTAAAATCCAGGCGGCTTTTGATGGCTTTCAGTGGAGTGAGTATATGAGAAATTGTTTAACAGCTGGACATGTTCCAACTTGTCCTTAAGGCTTCCAACGGAGGTGTTTTTTCTGTGGCGGAGCGTCGCGGCGGCTGCGAACCGACGCTGCAATCCGTCTGCACGTCTTTCATTAAAAAAAATCTCCTTTAACAGTGGAATATCCGGATAAAATGCTGAAACTGACTTCTTCTGAAACTTCTCTGTTCTCTCACGACGTCCTGGATCAATAGAGCCTGAAATGTGGAGGTTTTCAGCTTGAAACAGGCTGACGACGGCGCCTGAGAGGGCTGCAAGACGTCTCGCTCCGTGGGAAGTCCTTAAAGCGACAGTATCACCTCAGAATCTCTCATCAGCCGTTAAAATTTTCACGGAAAACCAGCTTAATTTTTCGAACCGTGTCCACTTCGATGTGTCTCACAGGTTTAGAAAAAATTTTGATCAAACAAAGCGCCAGTCTCTCAGCAACTTCTCAGACAAAGGAATTCCGACGAGGGGCTGGATGACTCCTCCCACAAGGAGCGCTCACAGGCGAATGACGTCACCGACAGGCGTGGAAAAACTCACGCATGCGCACGAGGGTTCAAGTATGTCTGACGTAAAAACATATGAATGAAATCCATATAGTTTTTGAAAAAAATAAAAAGGACCTATACTTTATTGACAGCCCTCGTATACAAGGACATGATGTCAGATGATTAAAGCACACACACAAAACAAAATACTGTAAGCAGGTCTACAGCCTGTTTCATGCTTTACTGATAAATTTGCAATGACTGTGTGTAGCAGTGTGTCAGGGTGTAAATGTTAAATGCCATGCAGTCACCAGGCAGAGGGGAGAAGTCTTTCTCCAGCTGTACTCTTCAACACGTCTCTCAGCAGCTATTATTATCTATGAGAATCTGGGGCATCCTAATTGGTCCAGGGGCAAACTGGTGACCATGAGCAAATGACTGGTCCTGGAATACAACAGTTGCCCTTCACACAGCTTGTCCACTGCCCTTCAGTGATCCATATGCAAGGTAGTCTGGAGACTTTCAAGGTACACACAAGGAGCTTTTGATCCTCTGCAAGAATTTTTCTGCTTTTAATTATACAAGAGCTCTGATGTACCCATTTTTTTACCCTTTGTAATGTGCACAGAAGTGGGTAAGTCTTCAAGCACAGATACAAATCATAGCCTGCTCTGGGGTGGGGACTGATGAGGCTTGAGATGCCCATTTCAGTGCCCCCCACCACCCCCAGTACCCACACCCTCAACACAGAATCAATACACACACACACACACACACACACACACACACACACACACACACACACACACACACACACACACACACACACACACACACACACACACACACACACACACATATACATATATATATATACTACTACTACTGATGTTTTAGAAGCATTCATCACATCAGTCAGTAGCGTGCTTGTCTACCTTCTTAGTGTTTTTGGCATCCTCGGAGTTCAATATTTCCACCAGTTCCTCCTCTGTGAACTCAACAAACCTCGCTGGCAGACGATTTTCTGCTGTTGTTGACATGTTTGTTGCCATTTTTTCAACCAGCGTCTGTCAGCTAGTTCCTAACCTTGCCTAACTATGCCGCACTCTGATTGGCTAGCTGTTGGCAGTAAGCTCTAACGCTATTGGTCATTGGGAACCGATCCAATATAACTTTTGGTCCTAGCCTTTTTGGATCCTTTTGGATCCAACATAACTTTCTGGCACCAAGCATGCCAAAATACAGGTAAATGATGGACAGAAAGGCTAATCTGTGACTGGCTATATATATATATATATATATATATATATATATATATATATATATATATATATATATATATATATATATATATATATATACACACAAAATAAATGTTTTCCTTAAAATTCTACAGACAATACCCTATAATGATGGTGCAACACACTTGCACGCCACATGTGTTGCGGAGGCGGGGGGGAGCACTTGCACATCACATGTGTTGGGAGGGGAGCACACTTGCATGACATATGTGTTGCTTGGTTACGGCACACTCGTGGGCCACTTAGACATTATGGGGCCATCACCTGCTGAGAGGGGGTCGAATGGGCACTCGCAGGGCACTCGCCGTCTTTCGGCCACTTGCGTGAAGGCTGCCTTGATCACGTCATTCAGCCACAGTGCAATGTGGGTGATGATTTTGTGCAGCATATTGTGCACGATATGTCCAACCTGTGTACAACATGCCATGTGAATGCTGCGAACATGATCAGCTGACAATACGACCTCATCTTGCCCACCCCTGGAATGGGTTACAGGCGTGAGCAGCACACAAATCGAATGTAGAGTGCATGTGCTGTGCACGAATGGTTATGGCGACAGCTGTACAAGGCGTTCGAGGTGGCTCCGATTTTTCACAAGGTGAATCCTCCTTCATGTGCCAGTCGGCCTCAAACATGTTATGTGTGAAGGGGCCCTAATATTTGAACATTTACTACAAATCGTTTTGCTGTTTCACCAAATAATCATGTCCCTACCTAAAAAACCTCTGGTGTTGCCATTGGCACAGGTACAGCTTTCCTTATTGTAAGAACTAAAAGTGGGACTGTCGACTGTACAGCCAAAGTTACATCAATGTATTGAAATGACAAATACCATTCATGCATAGCTGTTGAGTGCATGTGTGTAAAACAATCATATAGTTATGTCAACAGCTGCAATTTTGCGATGAAGTTATGAATTTTTCATCTTTCCATATTCCTTGTGTTTGCACCATCTTCTTCTATTTGACTCCCACTCTCTGTTTTTTGCTATCTGCCTGTTGGATCCCCATCTGACATTTACAGCTAAGGTACCAATTTCATTCGACCTATTCTTTAAGCAAAGCTGGGCCGAGACATCTTTATGGAAATCACTGTTCTGGGAGTGTTGATTTGCAAAGGGCGTAGAAGCTGTTTGATCTTTGCCTTACCCTCTGTCATGTTGTAGAGGGACAGGCAGAGCAGGTGGTAGAGTGGCAGACAGCGACTTCCACAAATACAGTGATGCCCACGAAGTGATATAGAGAGCACCTTGCTATAACTATATTGGTTGGCACCAGTATGCTGGCGCACATTGGATTTGGCGTGAGTCCCACGCAGCATTCATCTAATGAAAACCTGGCTGGCTGGCTGTCTCATCAAGACCCATTGCCAATGATTCTTCTCCTCTGCATCAAAGTCACTCTGCTTTAATATAGCTTTTATCAATAGCCAAGAAAAAGCAAATAACTTCACTAAAAATTTGAAAGAAACCTTAAAAGGGACGCTAAAGTAGAGATGAAGGGAGATGGCTGAAGTAGTTCTTTAGGGGCATTCAAGTGCACTTATTGAAGCAACAATAAAATGAAAGGAAGTGTATTTATGATGCCAACACCAAAGTGGTTATGCACGCTGAACACAAATGCACGTACAATTTCACACCAACCTCGTCTCATGCTTTTTTGTACTCCTGTCACAAAATGAATCACATTTTCATGATGCAGTGTCTTAAAATTTGAATATTTCTAACCTGAACCCCTAACCATAACCGCAACAGACCCCTTCGCGTCACCTCGCATTTCGTCTTCCCGTCACAAAATGAATTTGTGCTCCCATCACGAAAATGTGGCAGTTTTTGTGACGATATTGCGAACCGATAGATTAATGTACTTTTTGTGATGCCATCAAGAAATGCTGTGAGATACGGTTGATGATACACATTCAGGTAGACTGAATGTACAAATACAGATGTGCCTTAAAAAAATCATTACCAACAACATATAGGATGCATGGTACTCATACCCAACATAACAGACACTGAGCAATTCCCAGGTGTCACATTTCAGTAGAGTTTTAAAACTGTTGGCTGGTGATAGCTCAGAGACCACAGCCAGACTACAGCAGCATCCAGTGCCCCCGGTGGATGACTGGGCTCTGAATATGAGCTCAGTCACTGTAACAAGTCCCACTTAGTCACTGGCTCTATTGCAAGCTCGCTCTCCACAGAATGGAAACAGGCCACTTAAAAACACTAGTACTGGGAGATTGCTAAAGCTTTAGTAAGCAGTTCTGAAGTGGTACATGTGAGAGAGGATGAAGAGGAAAAACAGAGATTTGATGAAATGAAAGAGGGATTTTAAAAAAATGACTGGAGTGGAGAGTACACAAAGATTGGTAGTCATCACACTGTGGAGTAGACATCTACATAAATCAGAGGTAAATGCAACTTATTTGAATTTAAAGGGTGAAGATGACACAGAAACTAAAGCCTGTAGTCCTGGTTAACATTACTAGCACCCCTGAATTTTAAGTATAGGATTTGAAATGCAAATGTACCAATTTTACATTACTAGAATATTGAATAAAATGTCCAAACGATACTGAATAACAACAAAAACATAATGCTTTCATACACTGCACTAAAAATACAGACATATTATTTTTTCTCACCACAATTACTGGCAAGCGTTTCTGCATTTACCAGAAATGGAACACATTTCTATTGTGTTATTCCATTAGATGCTGATGCTCAAAGCACTTTACAGTGATGCCACACACACACACACACACACACACACACACACACACACACACACACACACACACACACACACACACACACACACACACACACACACACACACACACACACACACACACACACACACACACACACACATAGATGTCAGTGTGCTGCTATGCAATGCAACCTGCTCAGTTGGAGCAATTTAGGGATTAAGGGCCCTCCTAAACGGACCTCAGTGACTTTCCTGTTTGACTGGGAACTGAACACAGGATCCTCTGGTCACAAGTTCGCATATCTAACCTCTACACAGTGTTTGCCAGACTTTTTAGGTCACACACCCTTGTGTACATCATAAGTTACCCCCCCCCACACACACACACCAAATAACAGTAATCAGTAATAACCACTGTTGTCTCCTCTCCAGTCAATGGATATTCTTGGCCTTCATTTACACAAGTCATAAAGAAATACAAACAGTATGCTACTGTATGGTGAATCTCTCTGGAGTAGACAGTTCTCAAAAACACTGAGTCACCATGCATGAAAGAGAGTCATGAGGGAAGCCACCAAGACACCCATGGTTACTCTGAAGGGGTTATAGATGTCTGCAGTTGTTTCTTTCATTCATTTTCAACCTGTCATCCAGGTCTGGGTCACGGTGGCAGCAAAGCAAACAGCTTATCCCACACTTCCTTCTCCTTGGCCAAGTCCTGTAACTCTTCCAGGGGGACCAAGGCGTTCCCAAGTCAGGTGGGAAATATAATCTCTCCAGCATGTCCTAGATCTTCCCTGGGGCCTCCTCCCTGTTGGACGTGCCTGGATTACCTCCCTAAGGAGATGATCGGGGGCATCCTCACCAGGTGGCTGAACCACCTCAACTGGCTCCTTTCGATGCGAAGAAGCAGCAGGTCTTTATGATTGACACAGTTAAGTATGGAGTCACCTCGCCCAGATTAGGGAGGGGGGCAAGTTGCAGGCCTTGTAGGCCAGGTCTACACTCTAAACATGAATGTTTAAATTAATTAAAAAGATTAAGTAGTGTAAACTCAAAGTTTTAAGAAAACATATGACTATTTCAAGTTTGTGTAACATGGTCTTGTTTTGTGAGTAAATTAAACTCAGAATTTTTGATTGACTTGAACTATTGTATATTAAGTAAGCAAAACTTCAAATTACAACTAAAGCACAACTTAAGAGAATTAAGTAATTATATATGGAAATATTTGACTTAGTAAAAACTTTAGCAGGGGTGGTGGCCAAGTGCGTAGTGCACTTGGTTTTGGTGCAGAAGGTTCCTAGTTCAAACCCCACCCCTGCAACATTTCTCTATGTAATGCAGAGTTGTGTCAGGAATGGCATCCGGTGTAAAACCTGTGTCAGGTCAATATGCGGATCTGCTGTGGTGACCTGGAGTGAAAAGCAAGGGAGCAGCTGAAGGGACTTACTTTTACTGAATGAACACTTTAATTTAATTGTAATCATGTGGGACTCAGTCGGGCTCAGCCCAAAGAAACAACACAGTGCCATCTCAATGTGGCTCACCACCTGCAAGGAGTGTACAGAGGGTCTGGTGCTCTGTTTTCTGGCAGTGGACAGGAGCAAATGCCCACACAGACTGACACGCACTATCACTAAGGGCCCTTGGGCAAGGTCCTTAATTCCCAAATTGTGTTGTGAAAGAGTAGGAACACGGACCCACAACAGGGGGCGTTAAATGAACGGGCAATGGATAAGCCAAACAGTAACAATTTAATGTTGTGAACAACGGAATACAGACAAATACAGTTTTGGTAATATAGACAATTATATGTAGAGTGACGTGTGGGCAGGCTTGAGGATAGAAGACGTCCGTCCAGAACCGAGCCTGATCCCACACGGCCCTCACCGCCAACGGATCTGAAGAACACCGGAGCCGCCAAGTCCTGGATCCCCAGGTGGCCACCGTCTCCAGCTGTCAGACCTGGTACTGCTGGCAGAGAACAGAAACAGTGTAGATGAGTGTGAGTTCGCACACTCAGTAATTCTACAGTCTGTGTTCTTTTGGGAGGGAGCACCTCCACCTCCAATCACACACTCGTGCAGCTCCTGTCTAACCACTTATCTGGTTGGGGTGTGAAGCGAAGACGTCGCTGATCACACCAAACGCCGATCCCACAGATAAGGAAAATACCACAGGAAAACGGCTGCAAAAGAGTTCAGACTATTATTCAGTTTTTAAGTCAGCAGAGAAATTACCTCTTACGGTAGCTGATTTCTTGGCAGGGAGGTGGAGTTGCAGTCCGGCTTTTATGGTGATGTGGATGATGAGTGACAGCTGGTGCTGATGATGAGTGACAGCTGTCACTCTCTGTTGCTCCGACGCCCTCTCGTGCTTGAAGCCCGCACTTCAAGCAAGGCGCCATCTGGTGGTGGTGGGCCAGCAGTACCTCCTCTTCAGCGGCCCACACAACAGGACCCCCCCCTCAACGGGCGCCTCCTGGCGCCCGATCAGGCTTGTCAGGGTGACGGGTGTAGAAATCGGCCAGGAGGGCCGGGTCCAGGATGAAGCTCCTCTTCACCCAGGAGCATTCTTCAGGTCCATACCCCTCCCAGTCCACCAGATACTGGAACCCCCGACCCTTCCGACGGACGTCCAGGAGCCGACGCACAGTCCATGCCGGCTCCCCGTCGATGATCCGGCGGTGTAGGTCCAGGGGTGCAGAGTGGTGAAGCGTGGTGAGGTTTGAGGCGTGACACATGGAAAACCGGGTGGATCTGCAGTGAAGCTGGCAGCTTCAGCTTCACTGCGGCCGGACTGAGGACTTTGAGGATGGGAAATGGTCCAATAAACCTGTCCTTGAGCTTCTGTGAGTCCACCTGAAGAGGGATGTCCTTGGTTGACAAACACACCTCCTGCCCAGGCTGGTATGCAGGGGCCGGGGAACGCCGGCGGTCTGCATGGGCCTTGGCCCTCATCCGGGCCGTTAACAGGGCAGAACGGGCGGTACGCCACACCCGACGGCACTTTCTGAGGTGGGCCTTGACCGAGGGCACCCCGACCTCTCCCTCTATGAGCGGGAACAATGGGGGCTGGTACCCCAAACAAACCTCAAACGGGGAGAGGCCGTGGCAGACGAAACTTGGCTATTGTGGGCGTACTCGATCCAGGCCAGATGTTGGCTCCAGGCCATCGGATGCGCGGAGGTCACGCAGCGGAGGGCCTGCTCCAAGTCCTGGTTAGCCCGCTCTGCCTGTCCGTTCATCTGAGGGTGGTACCCGGACGAGAGACTCACGGTGGCCCCCAGTTCCCTGCAGAAACTCCTCCAGACTTGTGAGGAGAACTGAGGACCACGATCTGAGACAATGTCTGATGGAATCCCATGCAGACACACGACATGGTGGACCAGGAGGTCTGCAGTCTCCTGGGCCATCGAGAGCTTCGGGAGGGCCACGAAGTGGACCGCCTTGGAGAACCGGTCCACTATTGTGAGGATGGCAGTCATTCCCTGGGACGGTGGGAGGCCCGTGACGAAGTCCAGGCCGATGTGAGACCAGGGGCGATGAGGCACGGGCAAAGGCTGGAGGAGGCCCTGGGTCTTTTGGTGGTCCTCTTTGCCCCTGGCGCAGGTGGTGCAGGCCTGGACGTACTCCCGGATGTCAGCTTCCAGAGACGCCCACCAGAAGCGCTGCTGGGCAACTGCCACGGTTCTTCGCACCCCTGGGTGGCAGGAGAGTTTGGAACCGTGACAGAAGTCCAGGACTGCAGCCCTGGCCTCTGGTGGGACGTACATCTTGTTCTTCGGGCCGCTCCCCGGGTCCGGGTTCCGTGTCAGGGCCTCCTGGACGGTCTTCTCCACGTCCCAGGTGAGGGTGGCCATGACAGCGGACTCGGGGATAATGGTTTCAGTCGGGTCTGACAGCTCGGTCCTGACTTCCTCTTCGTGCACCCGGGACAGGGCGTCAGACCATTGGTTCTTCGTCCCGGGGCGGTATGTGATCTGAAAGTCAAAACGCCCGAAGAACAGTGACCAGCGGGCTTGCCTGGGGTTCAGACGCTTAGCGGTCCGGATGTACTCCAGGTTCTGATGGTCTGTGAAAACCGTGAATGGAATCGAAGCTCCCTCCAACAGGTGTCTCCATTCCTCCAGAGCCTCCTTCACTGCAAGAAGTTCCCGATTGCCGACGTCATAATTCCTTTCCGGGGTCAACCTGCCGGAAAAATAGGCACATGGGTGGAGAACCTTGTCGGACTCCCCGCTCTGGGACAGCACGGCTCCTATCCCTGAGTCAGAGGCGTCCACTTCAACTATAAACTGGCGGTTTGGATCGGGCTGCACCAGAACTGGTGCAGTCGAGAACCGGCGTTTCAACTCCCTAAACGCAGCTTTGCACCGATCCGACCAGGTGAAGGGGACTGTCAGGGCTGTCAGGGGGCTAACTACCTGACTGTAGCCCTTGATGAACCTCCGGTAGAAATTTGCAAAACCGAGGAACTGTTGCAGTTTCCTACGGTTTGTGGGTTGGGGCCAATCTCTCACCGCCGCAACCTTGGCCGGATCAGGGGCGACGGAGTTGGAGGAGATTATGAACCCCAAGAAGGACAAAGAAGTGCGGTTGAACTCGCACTTCTCGCCCTTCACAAACAGCCGGTTCTCCAACAACCGCTGCAGGACCTGACGTACATGCATAACATGAGTCTCAGGATCCGGGGACAAAATGAGTATATCGTCTAGATATATGAAGACAAACTGATGCAGGAAGTCCCGCAAGACATCATTTACCAAAGCTTGGAACGTCGCAGGGGCGTTAGTGAGGCCGAACGGCATGACCAGGTACTCAAAGTGACCTAACGGGGTGTTAAATGCCGTCTTCCACTCGTCTCCCTTCCGGATCCGAACCAGGTGGTATGCATTTCTAAGCTCCAGTTTTGTGAAAATTTGGGCTCCATGCAGGGGCGTGAACACTGAATCTAACAAGGGCAGAGGGTATTGGTTGCGAACCGTGATCTCATTCAGCCCCCTGTAATCAATGCATGGACAGAGTCCGCCGTCCTTCTTGCCCACAAAAAAGAAACCTGCACCCATCGAGGAGGTGGAGTTCCGGATCAGCCCGGCAGCTAACGAGTCCCGGATGTAGGTCTCCACTGATTCGCGTTCAGGACGTGAGAGGTTGTACAGCCTTCTGGACGGGTACTCAACGCCCGGAATCAAATCAATGGCACAATCGTATGGACGGTGCAGGGGAAGGGTGAGCACCAGATCTTTGCTGAAAACGTCAGCAAGATCATGGTACTCACTTGGCACCGCCGTCAGATTGGGGGGAACTTTAACCTCCTCACTAGCTGTCACACCAGGCGGAACCGAGGTTCCGAGACATTCCCGGTGGCAGGTTTCGCTCCACTGAGCCACAACCCCAGACGGCCAATCAATCCGGGGATTGTGCTTTATCATCCAAGGATAACCCAAAATCACACAGGAGGTAGAAGGTGTTACATAAAACACAATCTCCTCCTTGTGATTACCAGACACCACCAAAGTCACTGGCTGTGTCTGGTGTGTGATTAATGGAAGAAGGGTGCCATCTAGTGCCCGTACCTTCAAAGGTGAAGGTAGAGCCACTAGAGGGAGCCCGACCTCCCTTGCCCATCTGCTGTCCAGCAGATTCCCCTCTGACCCCGTGTCCACCAGTGCTGGGGCGTGAAGGGTTAGATCCCCACTCAGGATCGTGACTGGGATGCGTGCAGATTTACGGGGTTTCCCCAGGTGGGTATTATGACCCACCCTTAGCCCAATCTCTAAGGACGAGTGCTGCTGTTTTGACCATTTGGGGCTGTTTTCTACGTGTGCTCGGTTGAGCTGCAGTGAAAACACTCCCCACTGACCAGCCTCCTTTGTCTCTGATCTGATCGCCTTTTGGCCCTGCTCATTTCCATAGCAACGTCAGCAGGGGGAGCTGTCGTCACGTGGAGTGCCCTGGCTGTGGAGCGTGGGGAAGACGGCTCCCTTTCGGACCCGGGAAGAAGAGGGACGGCTTGTGCCTGACCACGCCCGTCGTCTCGCTCCCGTCGGTGTTCTGTTAATCGGTTGTCTAACCGTATAACTAGGTCAATAAGCCCGTCTAAATCCCACGGCTCGTCCTTCGCCACCAGGTGCTCCTTAAGGACCAGAGACAGTCCGTTTACAAAGGCGGCGCGGAGTGCAACAGCATTCCAGCCGGCTCGCGCTGCCGTGATGCGGAAGTCGACTGCATATTTCGCTGCGCTCCGACGCCCCTGTCTTATCGAAAGCAGCACGCTTGAAGCGATCTCGCCTCTATGAGGGTGGTCGAACACCTGTCGGAACTCCCTCACAAACCCAGCGTATGTCGTTAGGAGCCGTGAATTCTGCTCCCAGAGCGCCGTAGCCCAGGCGCGTGCTTCTCCTCGAAGCAAATTTATAACGTAAGCCACCCGGCTTGCGTCTGACGCGTACATGACGGGACGCTGTGAAAAGACGAGTAAGCACTGCATTAAGAAGTCTGCGCACGTCTCAATACAGCCTCCGTACGGCTCCGGAGGGCTTATGTATGCTTCAGGGGAAGGTGGGGGGGTTCGTTGAACGACCAGCGGAATGTCTGTCTCAGGCCTCCGGTCAGCAGGGGGAGGTGCTGCAGCAGCGCCCTGAGCCTGCGCTTCCACCTGGGTGGTGAGAGCCTCCATCCTCCGATTGAGAATCACATTCCGCACGGTGACTAAGTCCAACCGAGCAGTGAAAGCGGTTAAGATTCGCTGCAGCTCACCTAACACGCCTCCTGCTGATGCCTGTGCACCTCGCTCTTCCATTGGCTGTTCAAGCGATGGTTGACGCCCCTCGGGATCCATGACGCTGGCCGAGAAATCCTGTTGTGAAAGTGTAGGAACACGGACCCACAACAGGGGGCGTTAAATGAGCGGGCAATGGATAAGCCAAACAGTAACAATTTAATGTTGTGAAGTGCACAACTGAATACAGACAAATACAGTTTTGGTAATACAGACAATTATATGTAGAGTGACGTGTGGGCAGGCTTGAGGATAGAAGACGTCCGTCCAGAACCGAGCCAGATCCCACACGGCCCTCACCGTCAACGGATCTGAAGAACACCGGAGCCACCAAGTCCTGGATCCCCAGGTGGCCACCGTCTCCAGCTGTCAGACCTGGTACTGCTGGCAGAGAACAGAAACAGTGTAGATGAGTGTGAGTTCGCACACTCAGTAATTCCACAGTCTGTGTTCTTTTGGGAGGGAGCACCTCCACCTCCAATCACACACTCGTGCAGCTCCTGTCTAACCACTTATCTGGTTGGGGTGTGAAGCGAAGCCGTCGCTGATCACACCAAACGCCAATCCCACAGATAAGGAAAACACCACAGGAAAACAGCTGCAAAAGAGTTCAGACTATTATTCAGTTTTTAAGTCAGCAGAGAAATGACCTCTTACGGTAGCTGATTTCTCGGCGGGGAGATGGAGTTGCAGTCCAGCTTTTATGGTGATGTGGATGATGAGTGACAGCTGGTGCTGATGATGAGTGATAGCTGTCACTCTCTGTTGCTCCGACGCCCTCTCGTGCTTGAAGCCTGCACTTCAAGCAGGGCGCCATCTGGTGGTGGTGGGCCAGCAGTACCTCCTCTTCAGTGGCCCACACAACAAATTGCTCCCGGGGTGTAGTGAGGGCCTTTCATGGCAGCACCCGGACATCAGTGTATGAGTGTGTCTGTGTGAATGGATGAATGCGAAGCATAATTGTAACGTGCTTTGAGCTTCTGAGATGGAAAAGCGTTATATAAAAGCAGTCCATTTACCATTTACACTCTCTTTTTGCAGCTGTGATTGAAGAAATTGTGCAGTTTTTTTTAGCATCATCAGTCACAGCTTCATCTTTAGGATTCAGTTGGCCAACTCTCTTGGGATCCATAAGATGTAAGTTTACTGATGTCCAGAGGGAGATGGCCTGGAGATAAGAAGTGCATAATTCTTTTTCCAAACTCTTGACTGTCCTACAAACAGCACCAAACACACCACACACCAATTGCCTATTGGAACAACATCATCTCCAGACAGTGTCAACAGTATGACCAAGAAGTCAATTGTATGAGAAGAGTCATTATTTTACCCTTTAGTAGTTGCTCCTGTTTATATTTACAGTAGTCGCAGGCCAGCACATGCAGGCACTGACTGAAATTCAAAGTTTAAACAACTACTGTGCAGCAGTGATCAGGGTGTACTAGCCAAGTGGTTCCAGAAAGGGCCAAGAGGGTGCAGGTTTTCTGTGCAATAACCCACTCAACCAGGTGATTTCACTGATTAACATCACTGAGCAGATCACTCACTCATCCATCTTCAACTGCTTATTTGGGATCGGTTCGCGGGAGCAACGGCTCCAGCAGGGGACCCCAGACTTCCCTTTCCAGGGCAACATTGACCACCTCTGAATAGGGGATCCCGAGTTGTGTCCAGACCAGTGGGGAGATATAATCTCTCCACCTAATCCGCCTTGGGGCAACTGTTTGTTGTGATTTGGCGCTATATAAATAAAATTGATTTGATTTTGATTTGACCTAATCCTGAGTCTTCCCCGGGGTCTCCTCCCAGACTGACATGCCTGGAACACCTCTCTAGGGAGGCACCCAGGGGGCATCCTTACCAGATGCCTGAACCACCTCAGCTGCCTCCTTTCAATGCAAAGGAGCAGTGGTTCTACTCCAAACTCCCCACAGATGACCGAGCTTCTCACCCTATCACTAAGGGAGACACCAGCCACCCTCCTAAGGAAGCCCATTTCAGTTGCTTGTACCTGCGATCTAGTTCTTTCAGTCATGACACAACCCTCATGACCGTAGGTGAGAGTAGGAACCAAGACATCATCTCATCATCTGCAAAAAGCAGTGATGAGACCCCGAGCCCACCAAACCGGCAGCCCTCCTCCCCCCGACTACACCTCAATATCCTGTCCATGAATATCACAAACAGGATTGGTGACAAGGCGCAGCCCTCCCGGAGGCCAACCCTCACCGGAAACGAGTCCGACTTACTGCCGAGCTCCCGAACAAGCTCTTGCTTTGTGAGTACAGAGATTGGATGGCCCTAAGAAGGGACCCCCTCACTTCATACTCCCACAGCAGCTCACACAGTATCTCACGGGGTACCCGATCATACGCCTCCTCTAAAAGCACAAAACACATGTAGACTGGATGGGCATACTCCCAGGCCCCCTCCAGGATCCTTGGGAGAGTGAAGAGCTGGTCGGTTGTTCCATGACCACGACAGAACCCGCATTGTTCCTCTTCAATCAGAGGTTCAACTATTGACCGAATCCTCCTTTCCAGCACCCTGAAGTAGACCTTACCAGGAAGGCTGAGTAGTGTGATGCCCCTGTAATTGACACACACTCTCAGATCCCACTTTGAGCAGATGGAATCAGTTAATCAGTATAATCACTTGGTGGAGTGGGTGGTTGCAAGGAGAACCTGCACCCTCTCAACCCTTTCTGGAATGAGTTGAATGCCTCTGCTTTAAATCTTTGCCTGCAGACACCAGGTCTTCCTGGGTGGTTGTCAGTGGGGACACCATGGCAATTCAAGGCCATTCTGGGAGCATGCACTGGCATTGCATGTCACCACATCCACAACACCACTTAAATGCCTTGATTCCTGGATGGCAATCATCTAGGAAGACAACCAATCCCCAACTCTTGAAAGGAGCCAGCTATCTGCCACAGCCAGGTGAAACATGGGTGTACCCTTGGCAATCTGCAGCTACTGAGATAATCAAGATCATGCACAGAGAGGTGCACTACATGGCCATAATATTGTAGCAGATGCTCCTTTACATGCAAGTGGTAATTCGAATCTGAGTTTCCCTACTGTATGTAATGGCTCGTTTGACCCAAAGTTATTCCAACAGTACAGAAGGATCCTCCGAAGAGACCTCATACAAACACATCTAGTCATCACCTTTGGTCAATAATAAGTGACCAAGTCTCGTAACCACATAATATGACAGAAGGCCCCAGGACCCTAAAGACTTGGACCTTTGTTCTCCAGCAAAGTTATTCACATTGCCAACCAACTTTGTTCATCAGGTACCAGCTCATGATCCATACTTGCATTTTTAAATGTAGACACTAGCCAGTGACCTCAGGTGATGAGTTGATGTCTTTGGTACAAGGTCTGTTTGAAGGATCCTTGGGTACCACTGGAAGTACTTTGTTTCAAATTAATGGTTACTTCAGCGAGACTAAGATGATAACACTACTTACATTTGTGAGGGAATGCCAGCTATGGCCTTTTGGCTGTGCGATGTGTTTCTTTGGGCATGATTCAATATACAGGTGCCCCAGTGTTGGAGAAGGCTAATGGGACATCCATGTGTCAGCTGCCTGCTGCAGACAGATGGTTGTTGTCAAGACGTAGGGATAGATCACTTATCTGCTTGGGTTGTTGCCAAAATTTGAAAATTCTATATAAATTTCTATATAAATTTGGTTAATTCAAAGTAAATTCATTGGGTAATTATATACACTATGTTTTTCCTCCTGCTACGATGTATGCATCTTAAAAAAAAGACTTTGGACTTTGCACTTTTAATAATCCATAAAGTATTTTGTATCTTTGTTTTAAGAGTACAGTTTTTGGCCTCTATGTTTGTTTGTTTGTTTGTTTTTTTTCAGTAGGGGCATGAGGGTGAATGAGTTTTGATAAGACAGACTGTCTGTGGGTTCATGTGAGAACGCTAAAATCATGCTTAACCCAGATGCGTCACACACTGACCCATAATCTCCCATCTTCGTGTCGTCGCTCCCGCCCTCTGTCACCCTCAAGTGTTGCCTCCCCCCACCCATCTGTCCCTCGTCCCTCTCCCACCCCTTCCCATCTTTCTCTCATCTCTCTCATCCAGCCTTTCATCACTTGTTCATAACTTCACAGCAGTCACTAGATACAGTCACAGTTTCCATCAATAAGAATGGATAATTTTAGGCAGGGGCTCGCTTTGAGCAGGCTTTCCACTGAGGATAAAACCATGTCCAAACATTAATGTAATTTTACACAGAAGTTGTGAGGTAAGCCTTCCTCGCTAGCTCTCTCCCTGCTCATTTTCTCTCATCTTTTTCTTTCTCAGGGGGTAGTTGCACCATGACAGCTTGGTAACTGTATGGGTGTACCCCCCACTACCTTCAGTGCCCCTTGCTGTCCTCTAGATGTGCGTCAAGCAAGAGACCAGATTGGGAGTGGGCATGGGTGTGTGCCAAAATATTCTGGGAAGGGCTCCAAAGAACATATTTGTTGAGCGGGGAAGAGAGCGGAAATGGCTGGGTGTCTGACAGGAGGCACAGCTGAGAAAGCTGGGTGAAGCTAAGGTGAGAGACACTGAGTGAGACCGGAAGCTGAGTCACCGGGTAAAACTGAGGTGGTTCTAGGAATGGGAAGGTTGCTTATGTGTTGGGACTGAGTCATCATGATTTATCTATTCAGCTGTGCAAATCTTCCTACATAATCCTGTGGGGAAGAGATGCAATAAAGTTGCTTACTGTTGAGGTTATGACCCAAAATGGGATTGATCGATGCACAAGTGGGGTTGGAGAACATTTCTGAAGTAAATGTTTAGCATTGGTAGATGTTAGATGTGTCTGCCATTCTCGTACAAAAATGATACAAGATAAAAAATGACATAAGGGAGACTAAAACATAGTCATGCAACAGCTTGATTCATATAAAAGCTTTGTAGCTGATGTGGACATGATAATTTAGAGAAAAAAACCTGAAAAACAAGATGAGATATTCTCAAATAATTCAATCATGTCAAATCTTAACATAGTGGAAATATGGTTTTAAACTGACAAAAAATAAATCAAAGTATCTACTTGGCTTGAGTTTTAATTTCAGGATGTTGTAATAATTGTAACAATTCTGGGCCAACTGAGGCTATTCCAGACCCTGTTGGTCAGTAAGATGTAGTCATTTTTTATTTTTAGCTGAGATCAAAATATGGCCATCAGGTATTGCGAAGGCCTTGCGTCCGTCCGTCTGTGCTCGGCATAAGTCCAGTCCTATTACTCTCAACGTCTTCAAATTCACAAGGAATATTCTTGGGACACAGACTTTGGACAAGATAAAGATGACTAATGCTCCAGGTGTGTAGTGTATTGGGGTGAATATGAGGGTAAATGTGATGTGATGTGTAAAGCGCTTTGAGCGTCTGATGCAGGTGGAAATGCGCCATTTAAATGCAGCATAAATAAAGCATAAATGCTTATTTCCATTGTGGTCCTTGTGAAATTATCATATGGCAAAATAGAGTGGCTTGATTGAACATGTACAATTATAATAACTAATGTAAATAAGTATATATATATATATATATATATATATATATATATATATATATATATATATATATATATATATATACTTTGCACTGGGATACCAATTAAACAAGTGCAAATTATAAAAGAAGACAATAGGATCTTAATAATTCATGTAAATATCAACTGTATACCTAAAGATATACAACAACAAATCTAGCACCGAAATTAGGACTAGAAAATCAATGGATTAGAAGTTAGGCTAAACATTTGAATTAAAATTTACATCAGTGACAAATAAAATGGTTGTATTCTTCCCTTAACTGACTGAATAAAAATGACTAATTTTATTTTAAAACTTACCTTGTTGCTTATGGCTAAGTAAAAAGGTTGCATTCTGTTTCCTATTTTTATGCCCATATGGCCCAGGGTATTTTAGCATTGCATTATATTTTTAAACTCTCACCCTGCCAAAATAGTGGGGCAGATATGTAACAAAAAGTGCCAGAGATGTTCACATCCAGCAGAAAGTATGTAAATTTGCATACACAATCTTCGAAGTATGCTGATTTCAGACTTTGCCAGATCCAAGCACTTTTCCCAAAGGATCCAATCTTTGACACCTCATCACCTTTGAATGTCAGTCGGACAGTATGTCAGCTGGAGCCAAGATAGCTCAGTGGTTAGAGTGTTGGTCCACTAATCCAGGTAAAATGCAGACTCTCCTGGGAGACCGGTTCAAATGAAATGAAGCAGAAGTCCTGGGTAAACATGTTAACAATATGAAACAGGTTTTAATCTGTTGGTTTTGATGAAATCCAAATTATACGAGGTCTGTGAGAAAAGAATCGTACCTTTTTATTTTATGCAAAAAATATATGGATTTAATTCATATGTTTTTACGTCAGCCAAGCTTGAACCTTCGTGCGCATGCTTGAGTTTTTCCATGCCTGTCGGTTGCGTCATTCGCCTGAGGGCAGGCTTTGAGTGAGCACTGGTCCACCCCTCTAGTCGTTGTTTCATTGCGAGGAAATGGTGGAATGATTTGAGCTTTTATTCCATCAGAATTTTTTCAGAAACTGTTAGAGACAGGCAGCTGGAAACCATTCGAAAAATTTATCTGGCTTTCGGTGAAAATTTTACGGGCTTCACAGAGAATAAGGAGTGTTACTACAGCTTTAAGGACGGCCCACAATGGCGCACGGCTCGTCGCGCTCCGAGCCGGACTCGCTGATGGAGCAAGACAAAGGAACACCTCCGTTTCGGAGTGTTAAAGGACAAGATGGGACATGTCCAGCTCTCCACAATTTCTCTTATACTCACTCGACTCTTAAGCACTGAAAGCAGAGATAGGCATGTCGCCTCACAGCGAGAAGGTCATGGGTTCAATTCCCGCCTGTGGCCTTTCTGTGTGGAATTTGTATGTTCTTCCTGTGTTTGTGTGGGTTTCCTCCGGGTGCTCCGGTTTCCATCCACATCCAAAGACATGTGGGTTAGGTGGATTGGAATCTTTAAATTATCCATAGGTGTGCGAGTGGGTGTGAATATGTTTGTCTGTTTGTGGCCTGGGTACACCCAGGACAGACTGGTGTCCTGTCCTGGGTGTACCCTGCCTCGCGCTCTATGACTGCTGGGATAGGCTCCAGCCCCCCGCAACCCTTGATTGGACTCAGCCGTTGACGATGAGTGTGTGTGTTTGAGTATTTTAATGGCGTAGGATACAATTGAGTACATTTACAGGTAAATTAGGCACACATTTTACACTTAAGACTGGCTGACATACCTTAACCTGTCATTTTTCTCAGTTTTCAGGTGGTTGTTCCTATGTGAAAGGCTTGTTAAAGAGTCTGTTTCAGGTTGTTGGTAATACAATAATATTTTTGAAGGTAATTGAAGCTTTGAATAATAAGAGGCCTGACACTCTTCTTTCCAATAATTTTTTTCTAAACCTATGTTCTTTATTTTTCAGGACTATTGGTGATGGTATCTGGTTGCGGTTGAAATGCAGAGTAGAATTAAATTAACTGTATTATGAATTAATAACTAATGTATTAATACTTGATGTATTAATTATTATACATTAATAACTATTATTAATTCAGCATATCAAAATACCCTTGTGTACCAAAATTCAGGCAGCCTGTGTCCCAAGGTAGTGACTATCAATGTTTCAACATAGTAACCATATTGGAATTTAAGATGGAAGCCAACCCAATGGTTAGACATCTTGGATCTGGCAATTTTTGAATTCAGCATTTGAAAATACCCGTGTATGCAAAATTTCACACTTTCTGCTACAAGTGAACACCTTTTTCACATATCTGCCCAACTAAAATGTCCAATGCAAAGAAGAATTCCCGTAGATTTTTTTTTCTTCCTGATCAGAAGGCTCTGTAAAACTCATGCAATGTCCCCCGGTGGTGAGCATGTCATAAAAGAACAAAGAGGTAGAGGTGAAATTTTACACAACTTAATCAGTGACCTCTAGGGATGATGGTGAAATAATTAACCGATTTCAGTATGCTGGCATATGACCAGTATATTTCAGATCTGTTATTTCTGCAGCTAAACTCTGAAGAGCACTATGTCTTCACACACCTCACAAGGTCAACAAAAAGTAACCTCAAACAGACTGGGGTGTCCTCGTTGAATCGATCTTTCTCATGTTGCCATTTTGTAGTGTGTGCACACACTTAAAACATGTAGAAGAAACTACTCGGTTGTTTAACAGAAGCACAAATATAATACAGAAACATACTCAGGTCCATAAGTATTTAGACAGTTACCATTTTCAACACATTGCAGTTGAAAGGAAAAAAAATCAAGATGTGCTTGTGGTGTCGACTTTCAGCAAGAGGTTTAATAAAAATTAATTACAGCCATTTTTACACACAGTTCCTCTATTATCAGAAGCTATACGTCACACGTAAACTAAATATCAGTATTATTTTTAATAAAAATAATCACTTTTACACCCATTCTTTCAACAAGTCAGATGATCAATATATGAATGTTTCAAAGTTACTGAATATATGTCTGGGACTTCTTTGGCAAAAGTCATTAAGTAATACAAACAGAATGACACTGTGTTGTTAATCTGACTATAGTGCAAGAAAGAGACTAGTGTGGGAAGCCATCAAGACACCAACATCCGAGGAACTGGAGATGGGAGAAGCTGCTCATAGTTCAGGTTTTCTCTGTTGCATCACTAGTTATGCAGCTTCTGTGTGCATGCTTCAAAGGAGAGGTGAAATTTCAGCTACACTTTGTCAGGAGTACATGAGAGACTTAAGATGAGATTTGATGTTTTCTTGGATGAAAATCCTTCTCTGTTCCACTTCACCATGAACCTGTGACAAGTGATGCAACAGACAAAAGTTGCACAGTATCGCCAATCACAGCTACAAACGATGTTGCCTTCTTCAGTGCTGTCATGGGTTTCTTGGTGGCTTCCCTCACCAGTTTCCTTCTGCCACTGCCATTCTATTTTTTTTAAATAAAGAAATCTGTGGGAGCATTTTCAAAGAAATCCATCTGAATGAATTGAGAGGAACTTCATCTTTTCATTTTCATTGTTTGATATCAAACACAAATGTCTTCAGCGTAAGACAGCAAAAAGAAATTAATTGGCCATGTTGTTTAAATACTATTGTTGGAACTGCACCCATGAATGAGTAAAATGCAGCCCGCTCTCAACACACACACGCACCCGCACATACCACTGCTGGCATGTGAGGGTCATGCATAGTGCGTAAGCTGAAAGCGACACCTTCATGTAAATTTTTCCCTCTTGACAACAGAGCATTCTCATAAGCTCCAGTAGTCAGCTGTCTGTTGCATTCTCCAAGGGGCAGGCATGATATTATGTTAATTTGGGGGCCTTAGGTGTGCAATGATGCCTGTGACTTTGTGTAACTGTGTGTTACTGTTTAGATGCAAGTGTGTCTCAAAGCTAAATAGAAGCGCACATAGAGAGTACATACCTCTGCCAAGGACAAAAAAATCTTCCAATTATATCTCAGAATTAACAAGTTTTTGCATGACTGCGCCCCCATTTCGCACAATACTGCAGCTTTAATAAATATACAGTGCTGTGCAAAGATTTTAGGCAATTTAATGTGAAAAAAAACCCTGAACTTTTTTACATAAAATCAGCCATTTTTCCGATATATTAGCATGTGTCTGGAAGTTTGACAAACTGCTTCTTTGCATCTGTAGGACCATTGTTCCTGCTAAAAGTCTTTTGGAGGTCATACAGACACACACAGATAACCCAAATAAATTAACCTACAACAGATAAATTGTGGTGATTACATAATCTTCCCTGGTGGAAGCAAAAATTAATATTCAAATAACAAAATCAGAAAAAACCTCCTCTCCACTCAGTTCTCTTCTAATTTGATGCAGTTACGTAGTTACACGTCTGTTGTTCTCACAAATGTCTGCGCGTCTTTATCCATCTGCATCAATCGAGTCCTCCCTGAGCAGCTACAAATAGATGTGTAAAGTGTCTTGATCCCGGCTGAATGTTTATTCAGGGAGATGGATTACAACAAAAACTACGTCTCCGTGCCTCAGCACCAGGCCGGATACCCCTGTAAGCCTGGCATTTCCTGAGCCATGAGAGCCATAATTAAGAGCAAACTGGGTGGCATCAGAGCCTTCTGGATCCTCCAGACCTTTATGTGGCTTCTGTTCAGCCAGGAGACAACAGGCTATAAAGAGGGGATAACAGGAACGGCTCCCGGACAATTAGAAATGCTAACACAGACACGCATGTAGCTCATAAATGATAGAGGTTCTTTGAATAAAAGGGCATTGTAGCACGCAACCGCTCTTGAGAAAATGTCAGTGAACATTGCATAGAGTACACACACCTGCCAGCTATCCACCTCGCACGTACACGCACGCGGTCAGAGTCAGCAAGGCGTTATTGACGTCTCACCGAGTCGCTTTGAATGTAATGCCTCGCGCAGTGAGACGTACAGTACCTCACAAGCAGCGGCACAGGGGAGGGCAACAATTAGCCTGTTGGTAAACAAGTCCATCAGTTCCAAACTCAAGTCCCCGCCTCACTGCTTAAATTGTCCCGCCCAACCCAGAAGGGGGTGCTTTGTAAGAGCAGGTGGAGATTGTCAGACCACTTGAAGCTCCACTTCAGAGTGCAGAGAGCGAGAGAGAGAGAGAGGGGTGAGAATGGGGTGGAGGGAGGTAGTGGTAGGTCCTCCTCTCTGAACTTGTAAGAGTTGTCTCGAGTACTTCAGATCAGAGAGGAGGAGATTGGAAGTGGCAAAATACCAAAAATGACATTATCGGGTGTTTGCCGTGCAGACAATAATGCAAGATGCAGCGTCAAGAGCCATGAAGGTGCAAGGAGTTAAAAGTATACAAGTGTGTTGCCCGTGGGGATCCATGGGCTCTAGATTAGGTTGTGTTTCTAAAATAGGTAGCTGACATTTTTCAGGGGTGGTACTAAATTAAGTAAAGAGCTGGAATAGTGTGTGAGTCCAGAATGTTTTTAGAACCTTAGACCTCCACAATTTTTAGAAGAGGAAGGCATCCCTTTTATTTCCTGTTAATTACGTAATTTTTTTAATGTTAATTTAATGTCTTAATGTATTTAGAAATTGTTTAGGTTGTTGTTATCATATACACACTATTATTATTATCATCATCATTATTATTTTTATTTTATTATTACTTTCTGTTTTGTCATTTGATTTTTAAATGGGCGACAATGGAAATAAGTGTTTTCGTATTTACAATTATACGCACTTACACTCATGCTTTGAATATAAAGATGATTTACTGCCCCTCCTGCTGGAAAGGCATGTGAGCCCAAAATGTAATTAGCAATGTTTGTTAATATTCGTAGCTTCTCCAAAACGATTAGTCCTATCAGTGTACCGTTTTGGTGCTGTTCATCCTTGACCCAAAACACATAAGCACACCAAATGGCAAATGGCCACTGTGCTCTGTTTGTCCCTGATGCATGCATGCACAGCTGTTTGTCTTTACCACATGCAGGTGCTTCTAATTTGCGACACAAACAACGGCAACACAACTAAAGTGACTAAACCTACAAACAACAAAATCACAAGAAATCAATAACACTAACAATACTGTTAAACTACCACAATAACATTTAAAACCCCAAAACCTCAAACTCCATTGATGCATTGCAGCACAACATCCATTGTATATTGGTTAGCTAAAATTGCTAATTTCTCCAAACATATTTGTCCTATCAACTTTCCGTTTTCGCAACATTCATCATTGACCCAAAATACATAAGCATACCAAATGGCAAATGTCAGTTTTCCCCGGTTTTTGCGTGATCTAAGCCATACACATGCACACACACACACACACGCGCGCACACACAGAGGCCACTTATAATATAGATTATACCCCTTCAAAGGTCACCGAATAACAGTGTCTTAAAAACACAAAGCCCCCCCACCAACAGTAACTGAATGTAGAAACCATAACAGATGCTAGTCATGGTTGTGGTTACACTTTAAGCGAAGTGGCGCTTTTTTGCATCACAGTTATACATATTTTCCTGAAGCCCTCATCATTTTTAAATGAAATCCAGTTTGTGATATTAAAACAGCAAACAACAAAACCTGACATTGCAATATTTTTTCTTCTTTCAGACATATTACAATGTGAAAAAAAATACAGCAATGTTCACACATATTAGTTGAACAGTTCTATTTAGAAAGAATGACTCCTTACCCAAGGCCAAAATATGGCTATCGGGTATTGTGAAAGCTTTGCGTCTGTCCGACCATCTGTCTGTGTTCAGCACAAGTCCAGTCCTATTACTGCCAGGGTCTTCAAATTCACAGGGAACATTCTTGGGACACAGGGCTTGGACAAGTTCAAAGATGGCTAAAGATGGCCTTGACCTATTTTAAGAGGTCAAAAGGTCACATTATTTCAGCATTACATTATATTTTTAGAATGATTAAGAAGATTCTGCAGAGAAGTAATGTTGCAGGTCAACACCCTCCTTCCTGTCTTTAAACTAATTCCATACAAACAATATAGATCTTGTTTTTGTGCACAATTGCTGTTTTTCATCTATTTTGCTGATTTTTGACAAATGATACCGCATCACTTCCATCCAATTAGCAATCAGCACTGCAGTAGGTTAACTTTGGTTATCTTTGGTTCATATTAGCTACTATACATGGCCCAGGAACAAGAAACTGTAAATGAAAGTACAACTGGACCCATGACCAATGGAAAATCACAAGTTCTGGCTTAAAGCATCAAGTAACTACCAAGTGCTTGGTCAAAGGGAAAGGGGCATACAAGGCTTTTGGTAAAGCAGGGTTGAGACTTTAATTGGTGTGCTTGGGGGATATGGGGGCATGCTCCCCAAAAATGATAAAAGTCTATAACCTTTTTCCTCCATTTTAAGGCAATCAGGGAAGCTAAAAAACTGACTCTATATTCATTGTTTTTCATACACATTTTTTTGTAATTATGCAAGCAGCAGAGTTTATCAGTCAGTTTTTGTTTATGCCGAAACCTTTTCCATATTTATCACACCTTTGGTCAGCAGCTTGGGGGGGTGCAACCCTTTAAATCCCCCCTCTAGATCTGCCACTGTGGTGGAGGAGCAGGGTCACAGTGTTCAGGAAAATGTAAGGTTATCCCTTAAGTGGAAAACTTTACTTTTTAGGAACATAAACAGCCAAGCAGTTGAGGAGGCACTGTTATTGGCTAGTGTTACACCACTGCAAGAGTGCCCTCAGGGTGCTTTGTGAGTGGCTTAGCAAAGCTGTGTGTTCATGTGCAGCAGGGTGGTTTGTTGCACTTGTGAGTGTCTGAAGCTATGCTGGCTGCAGCCCCGAACAGATCAGCGACAGGGAAAGACAGAGCAGATGCCTCTTTGCTGGGGTGCATCAGGCCTCCAAGTCAGAAACACTGAAGATCAAGCCCCAATTCAATTACAGGCCAGAACCAGCTGATGCACAACAGAATGCTTGTATGTGCGCAATCGGGTGTGTCCTTGAGGCCGAATGCATGCATCTGAAAGTGTGTGCATGTGTGTGCGGGCATGCGTAGCTGCTGTGTGAGCATTTCGGGGTTAAAGGGAAGGAGGATGGCCCTGCACAGCTGACAGTCAGTCATGCAGGACAGAACATCACAATAACACCCTTGTTAACCAGGAAATGGCACACCGCCCACCTGTTAGCCCTTCAGCCACACACAGTCAGACAGCTTCCACATGAGCACACACACACACACACACACACACACACACACACACACACACACACACACACACACACACACACACACACACACACACACACACACACACACACACACACACACACACACACACACACACCTTGAGAGAGGGATCCAGGCCTCATACTGGATGCTTTTTTGCAGTGGCTCATTTGAGTTGTGTCCATCCTTCATTTAGCAGTTGGTCTATTTTTCACTCGGACTGCTGGAGTAGTTCACCTCCTGGGTATTATTTGTTTATAATGCAAATACAATGGGCTAAAGCACACACACAAAAAAAAAGAGTCAAGTGTTCCTTGCCACCACGGAACAGACGAAAAAAACAAGAAGGTGCTAAATGTGTGTGGTTAGCTCACGAAATGTAAATCAGTTTTTAAAAATTGATTATACATTATGAAAAGATTAGAGCTTAAAACTTTACATTAAGAAGATAAGTGAATAATCCTCACACAGTGAATGAAAAAATAAAGATAAAAGGAAAATGTTGCTGGAGGTGTGCACTCTGTTTTTTATCTTTTAAAAACACATATATATATACTATATAGAGAAAGAAATCTGATACTTCTATTTAATCGGAAATGCTCAGTCATTTCAAGTTATGATCATCATTGGATCAACAGATCCAATGATGAAGGAAGATTTTGGGTTGCAATAATATTGTTGCTGTGCTGTATTGTGCATAGTACACATTCAAAGTGCATATATTATCCATTTTCTGATGATTTCACATTACTAGTGTGGATTATGGACCATTTCAAAAAGAAGCTCAAGACGTATCTTTTGATTCATGTTATTTTTTATTCTGTTACAAATTTGTTTCATATTACTTTTATCATCTAAAGCATGTTCGTGAACAGTGCTATATATAGTACAGCGCTAACTTAGTACTGAAATGACCTGAATCAGCCTTGCTTTTACCAAAAATGTGATACAGGTGTCACTGTTTGAAAGCAAAAATGTAGGTTACTGTGCCAGCTTTTCTTTCCAAAGACAGTAACTGAATTCATCAACTGTGACAAGCAAAAATAGCTCCACTGTTCCATGTGAGGTCATGAGTGCATGCATATGTTTGTACTTCAGTGTCCATATCCATAAATGTTTACGTATAAAAAGCAGGCACATAATGCTTCCTGCATACATTTTCATGTCACTTAAATGATTAAAGGACTACATGTTAACATCCATTCATGGCTAAAGATACAATTATAATGATTACAAATATGATGATTCCAATTCATGAAAAAGGACCATGTACACACATGGCTTTATAATATTATTGGAATGATTCTGCCTTATTTTCTGTACTTTCACTGCCTATCTGTTGGTTTGTGTTGTTTTTTGTGGGTCTGGTTATCATATGTGTGGGTCTATATATATATATATATATATATATATATATATATATATATATATATATATATATATATATATATATATATATATATATATATATATATATATATATATATATATATATATACACACACACACACACACACACACACACACACACACACACACACACACACACACAGACGGCAAGGCCTGTGCATACACAGTTTTAGTCGTGAAGTCATGAATCTCCAGAGGTTACTGCTTGTGTTCCCAGTTGTACAAATTCATCCTTCGACAATGTTATTATGATAGTTATGTATTCTGTGTTCCAGTCAATTCAATATGTCTTTGTGCTGCTGTGCTGCGAACAGCTCTACCATGAGAAACACTACAAAGACCAAATATGCGTTCCAAGAGGGAGACTGGCCTCTGAAGGAAGTGGTGAGTGAATGAGTGAATGAGTAATTGAGTGGGTGAGTGAGTCCGCCATCATGTCATAGATAAGACATAAAGACATGACCTGGTGAAATACAGGCTGAGTGACTAGCAATTAACAGCAAGAGACACGAGAAGCCAGACAAACGTGGCTGCTCAGAGATGATTGAGGACGTGGTGACTGTGATACACAGGCAAAGACAGTCGGGGACTTTGTTCTAAACTGGCAGAAGAATGAATTATAACAAAAGTTATAGAAGCTAAATTAGCCTGATTTTGAAGCAATAAAGATGACAAATATGATGCTGCAAGACAAGACTCTCCAGCTATGTACTCTGTGAACCAAAAAAAAAAAAAAAAAAAAAATCAAAAAAACACAACAACAACAACAAAAGGAAATGTAAAGTGGGAAATGGACATATATTCACCAGAATGAAAATAAAAACAGGTGATGTGCCTCAAACAAAATGTAGGTTAAAAGCAAAACAGGAGAAAGCCTATCTTGTGCTTTGATCTAGTGTCAGTGTTGTGACACTCTTGCGCAGCATTGCCAGATGCCAAAAACCAGTACTGTCATGCAAAAATTCCAAAACTATCCAATGCCAGAAAAACAAACAAACAATTACTCATTACATCCACCAAGGACGTTATGAAATTAACAGTGTTTTTATTTCTGATTTATTTCTGTCTGTCTGTCTGTTAGCAGGATTACGTCAAACCTACTGGACAGATTTTGAAGAAATTTTTCACAACAGATACATATTAGGCCATGGAAGAATACATTAAAATTTGGAATTCCGGATTCTGGATCAAAATTTCACTTTATATGCGCTTTGAAGGATTGCTTCAAAACTACTTCACAGATTCTCACCAAATCTGCACCACAGATAGATATTAGGGCATGGAAAACTCTGCTGGAAGTGATCCAGATCCGGACTGGTGGACGTCAGAGATCTGTGATTGCTCTTGTTCAAATGTATTTTCAGAGAATCTACAGACAATGTCTTTGACTTCTTGCTTGATTTGTGCTCTGATGTGCACTGTCAACTGTGGGACCTTATATGTAAATCATCCGAATCATCCAATCAACTGAATTTACCTCAGGTGGATTAAGCTGTACAAACATCTCAAGGATGATCTGTGGAAACAGTATGCACCTGAGCTCAATTTTGAGCTTCATGGCAAGGCTGTAAATACTTATGTACATGTGCTTTCTTAGTTTTTAAAATTTTTATTAAATTTGCAATAATCTAAAAAACAACACTTTTTTCACATTGTCATTATGAGGTATTGTCACTAGAATTTTGAGAAAAAAAAAAGAATTTCATTTTGGAAAAAGGGTGCAACACAACAAAATGTGGAAAAAGTGAAGCGCTGTGAATACTAAATACTACTACATTTTTTTCTGTATATGTATGGTCAGAATTCCCCCAGTCAGATCTCAGGGTACATGTGCACCCACTGTTTTCGTCAAAGTTTAAATTGAGATTCTTTGGTAAAACATGTCCCCACAATATAAGGGTGGGCCAAATGGGGCTTGTGGACTACAGCATGGGAAAGAATTCCACCTACAAAGCTTCAACAATTAGTGTCCTCAATTCCCAAATGCTTATTGAGTGTTGTTAGAAGGAAAGGTGATGTAACACAGTGGTAAACATACCACTGTCCCAGCTTTTTTGAAACATGTTGCAGGCACCCATTTCAAAATGAGCAAATATTTGCACAAAAACCAAAAAGTCTATCAGTTTGAACATTAAATATCTTGTCATTGTGGTGTATTCATTTGAATATAGTTTGAAGAGGATTTGCAAATCATTGTATTCTGTTTTTATTTACATTTTACACATCCCAGCTTCATTGGAATTGGGGTTGTATATGTGGAGGTGGAGAATAATGTCCAACATTTGTTATATTGATAGGAGTCAAAATCTGTGAAGTAGACGTCAGAATCTGACATCTGACACCTTCTGTTGAAAGCTCTGACTACTAACTTTAATGGCCCCTTCACACATAGTGCGAAGTTTGGACGGCCTTTGGATGAAAACGGTGAAACATCTCAAAACTGTTTGAAATTCACACACCACGACACATTGTGCCAACGGGCAGGCGTGCATGAACCCGGTGCGAGAGTTTGTGCATGTGCCGGTGTCCTTCAGGCAGGAGCACACAGTGCCACCTGCGGCACATCGTTTCGCTTATGTGGAATATAAAAAACAAACAAACATACGACCCACTGGACACGAACCCACGTTGTCCAAAAGCTCTGATTACGTCAGAGACTTTACCACTGAGCTACGGAGCTGTTCTTTAAAAGCTGTGGGAATCTGCCCCATATCAGGAAGGACATGGAAGTATTACAGAAAAAAAAATTACATCACACACCACATAAAAACACTGCATTTATCCAGCGAGCAATACAAATATGATCCGTTCAATTCCTCTGTAAATGATCACAGATATATAGTCATGAAATGACATGAATGAGAAGCAGTTCACTCGTCTCATTCATGTCCACATCTGCTGGCGCGTATCCAACGGCCGCGCGTGTGTGTCTTGTGGACGACATGCCGCAGGACACCGCGTCATGTGGAACAGAGCTCCCATGGGTGATGTGACAGTGAGATCGCCTGCTGCGTGTTCTGATCTGACGATGCGTTTCAACCTGGGAGCAGCCTGTCCATGTGCGTGCCATGCGTGCACTTGCTCGCTGCAGCACGTCGCCACAATGGTATATGTTTTTATTTATGTCCACTTGATAACAGCAAACAGACACTGATGCATCACAGTGGACAGTTGTTTGTCCATGTCCGTCCAAACACAGTATGTGGTGTCCAGCTGGATTGTCCAAATCCACAGATTTCCACAGGCACTTCAGTGGGAGGACACACCTCCTGTCATCTCAGTGCACACACACCAAAGCCACACTCATGTGGGACTTAGACAAATTTCTCTCCAAGTACGAAAGTGATTGTCTGCAGTCTGTTGTGCCAAGAGTGTGATTGGCCACACATTTTCTAAGTGCCATGAGAGCGGTGTTAGATGTTTGTGCACGTCACCTGGAATTTGGCCGGCACCTGCCGCGAGAGGGTGCGATGGGTTCGTACAGCGCACACTTTGTCTTTCAGGTGCTGGTGTGCGCAAATAGTTATAACAACAGGTGTATGAGGTGTTGGAGGCAGGGATGATATTACATGGTTTGCACATGATTCCTGCATCATATGCGCACTAAGCGTGATCTTCATCCAAACTTTGCAGTATGTGTGAAGGGGCCCTAATTGATGCACACAGCAGTGGGAGTTTTTAATGTTGCGCTACTGTCAGATGACCACTGGTAATATTAAAATATATATAATAAGCTGATTAGTGCACTGTCAAATCACTAAAAATAACAGTTACTCCACAGAAGATGGTTTGTGCGAAAGAATGTCAGAATGCTGTGGATGTGCTGAAATTATTACTGACATCCAAATGAATGGGTATTTGGTGGTATTTTTCATTAAGATTAATATTTTTGGTCTCAGAGGTGTTCTCATTGGCCTGGTGGTTCACCAGGCCTATAATACTGTAGGGGATACTTTGCAACTTACTACTCTGGGCCTGGAGGACAAAGCCATTACTTCAGAAAGTCCAAAAACAGATTCCTAAAGAAACAGAGAACTGATCAGCAGCGGTGAGGATCTGTAATCTCAGTCCGCTCATGATTTGTCTTTATTAGGAAGAATATTTCAAAATTCTAATGCGAGAAAAGTCCACTGAACTTGAAGAAAAATGAGTGCGTGAAGCCAAAGTGAAAAAGAAATTACACCAGGGAGGTGAGACTATTTGTGTGTGGCGTTTTGGGGGCAAGGGGTGCGAAACTGGGGAGTGAGCGAAAAACAAATTCACAATACCAGCCCGACTTTTAAAAGTGTGAAAATCTCTATAAACCCATCAGCTCCAATAACAGGCAGTCTGAATAGACGAAAAACAGAGGAGGAGAGAGAGGCAGAGCAGAGCCACAGAATGAACTGGCCTTCCCCCATTCACTTTTAAATTTCCTCCTCCACAGTCCCCTGCACACTGTTAATTACTGGCCAGGCATTCCCCTGCCACCTTTTCAGACATAACAAGCACACCATCCAGACCCACCGCTGGAATATGCCTGCAGCCTAAGGATCAAGACCAATTATGGCCCTAAGCTGGACCCATTTCTGCTTAGCCCAAAGGGGGGAACAGAGGGTGTTAAAAGAGGAGAGGAGGGGGGCGGCAAAGGTGGTGGAAGTGTTATTTTTCCCACAACATAAATGCGTCTGTTTATTTCTGTACTGCTTGCCCAATTTTCCATTTAAATGTAAAGTAAAAAGAAAGCGATGGTTAACTGACATTAGATCAAACACACAGACAGGCATTTACAAATGCCACAAGTGGTACTGTGTAAAACAATTTTGCAAAACACCTCTGCATGGAAGATTCTGTAGGTCACAATTCATGCAACACATTAAAGTGGTGCTGCAGTGAGGGTGCACGGTGTACGCTTCGTGTGTAGAAAGGATGTAAAAAAAATGCATTGAGAGAAAAAAAACATGCAAGAAGAGATACAGAAGCAAAACCAAAAAGGTAATTGAAAACTTACAGAAAGCGTAAGCCTTTACAGACATGTTGAAATTCTAGAGGGGCAACAGACGCATAGATTCAAGTCCAAAAGTTTTTGGACCTTGACATACGAGGTCTGTTACAAAAGTAACGGACCTTTTTATTTTTTGCAAAAACTATATGGATTTGAATCATGTGTGATTGCATCAGCCAAGCTTGAACCTTCATGCGCATGCGTGAGTTTTTTCACGCCTGTCGGTTGCGTCATTCGCCTATGAGCACGCCTTGTGGGAGGAGTGGTCCAGCCCCCTCGTCAGATTTTCATTGTCAGGAAATTGGCTGACCGACTGCCGCTTTGCTTCATCAAAATTTTTTCAGAAAGTGTGAGAGACAGCCAAGTCGAAACCATTTGGAAAATTCAGATGGCTTTCGGTGAAGATCTTATGGGGATCACACAGATTAAGGACAATTACTACTGGATTAAAGACGGCCCACAGTGGCGGATGGCGCGCCGCGCACCGAGCGTCGATCAACGGGCTCAAATGACCAGATCATTTCCAAAGTGAACGCTTTGTTGATCCGGGACGTCGTCTGACTACCAGAGAAATGGCAAGACAGCTGGACATAGCACTTTTTTGGCACATTCCACTGTTACAGGAATTTTTGTAATGGAAAGAGGAGCAAAGAAATTCGCCACAGAGCCGCTCATGGCGCGGGATGAAAGCACCTCCGTGTTGGTCTCACAGGACAAGCCCTAACATGCCCAGCTCTTGCACAATTCGGAAAATTCAGACGGCTTTCTGTGGCTTTTCAGTCGTGTGAATATCCGAGAAATTGTGGACGAGCTGCACATGCCACAACATGTCCTGTGAGGCTTCATCACGGCATTGCTTTTTGTTCTGTGCCCTGCGCATTCGTCCCGACACGCGAATTCCTCCGCACGTCTTTTCATGACAAAAAACTCCTGTAACAGTGGAATGTGCCGTTCATTTCCAAAGTAAACACTTTGTTGATCTGGGACATCGTCTGACTACCACAGAAATGGCAGAAGAGTATGACATCAGCACTTTTTCGGCATGAAAAGATGTGCAGAGGAATTCGCGCGTCGGGACGGAGGTGCAGGGCACAGAACAAAAAGCAGCGCCGTGATGAAGCCTCACAGGACATGTTGTGGCATGTTTCTCGGATAGTCACACGACTGAAAAGCCACTGGAATCCGTCTGAATTTTCTGAATGGTGCAAGAGCTGGGCATGTTAGGGCTTTTCCTGTAAGACCAACACAGAGGAGCTTTCATCCTGTGCCATGAGCGGCTCCGTGGTGAATTTCTCTGCTCCTCTTTCCATTACAAAAACTCCTGTAACAGTGGAATGTGCCGAAAAAGTGCTATGTCCAGCTGTCTTGCCATTGCTCTGGTAGTCAGACGACATCCAGGATCAACAAAGCGTTCACTTTGGAAATGATCTGGTCGTTTGAGCCTGTCAATTGCCGCTCGGTGCGCGGCGCGCCATCTGCCACTGTGGGTCGTCTTTAATCCACTTGTAATTGTCCTTAATCTGTGTGATCCCCATAAGATCTTCACCGAAAGCCATCTGAATTTTCCAAATGGTTTCCACTTGGCTGTCTCTCACACTTTCTGAAAAAATTTTGATGAAGCAAAGCGGCAGTCAATCAGCCAATTTCCTGACAATGAAAATCCGACGAGGAGGTTGGACCACTCCTCCCACAACACGTGCTCACAGGTGAATGATGCAACCGACAGGCATGAAAAAACTCACGCATGCGTATGAAGGTTCAAGCTTGGCTGATGCAATCACACATGATTCAAATCCATATAGTTTTTGCAAAAAATAAAAAGGTCCGTTACTTTTCTAACAGACCTCGTATTTCACCCATCACAATGGAGCTGAGATGAAACATACAGTATGTTGTTGTAGTGTAGACTTTTAGCCTTCATTTAATTTATTAAAACACTTTAATTAGTTTAAAATGTTTTAATAAAAACTAGCATGTTGCCCGTGCGGATCCTCATGCTCTAGATTGGGTAGTGTTTATAAAATAGGTATATGACATTTTTCAAGGGTGGCAATAAATTAAGCAAAGTTTCCATTGCGATTTTAGAAACTTTTAGTGAAGCTTAGAGATAGTGACCGGTGATCACCTTAGTATTTTTTTCTGCTTTTCTTGTTGCTTAATGCTGACAAATTACACCTTATTTGTTGTCTTTCTGCTGCCTGATTCTGTTTTTCTCTCTGTTTGAGGTGCGGCTCCATCCAGAGGTGGGAGTGGTTGTCTTCTTCTGCAAGCCTCCTTTCCTGGACACCAGCATGGACTCCCAAAAATTTCCTGTATATTCATTTTGTCAGTTGTGTCTATAGCATGGCCCAAGCAGAGGGTCACCCCTTTGAGTCTGGTCTGCTTGAGGTTTCTTCCTCAAATCATCAGAGGGAGTTTTTCCTTACCACTGTCACCTGTGTGCTTGCTTGAATTGAATTGATTTGAACTGAAAGTGCAGGAATTTAAAATGAGAAAGTTTTGTGAATAATTGTATTTATAATTTGGCACATTTAGTTGATGTCATGTTTTGTCAGAGAGCTTGTCTGGTTACCATGGACTGATTAATGTTAATAGCAACATCCATTGTTCACTGTTACGTAATATCCATAATTTCTCCAAAAATATTAATCTTATCAACTTTCCGTTTTTGTGGCATTCATCCTTGAGCCAAAATGTAAGATTATACCAAGCAGCAAATGTCAGCTCTCCCCAGTTTGTCTATGATGGACGTTTAAGAAACACACATACACAGAGCCCACTTGGCTTTTAGTATATAGAATAATTTAGGAAGTAGGGCCATTTGTATAAACAGAGCTTCTGTTTTCAGAGTCCATAAGTAACTGGCGGTAATTAAATATATTAAGTTCTTCTGGATTCTCACTTTTTTCTCACAGGGTTGCCACAGTAAATCCTATATGGATCTGCATGCTGATTTGGCACATTTTATAGCTCTGAAACAAGTGTCCTAACTGCTTGGCCTATGCAAAAATTATTTTTAATGCAAATCATGACTTTTACACTGCTACTTTTGTCTGTTTTATCATGTTATGGAGTTTCATGATGGAGTGGCACACAGAAGGATTATCTTAAAAGGTTACAGCTACAGGTGGCACAGCACATCAATGAAAAAAGTCCTTCTGAAATCCAGGACATTTTTCACCAGCTTTGTCCAGCTGAAGGCACACAGACTCTTTTCCTTGTTGCGCTCTGGCAGATGGTATAATATTATAGGAATGTGACATTCGACCATAATGACCTTCACCTCTGGATGACCTTGTTAGACCAGTTATATAATCCACCTAAATGTGTGAAACATTTGACCGAAATCGAGTTGAAAATTTGCTAAGATGCTGACCCTTGTTAAATTCAGCCTTGCTGGTCAATTCCAGAACCCTCTCTGATATGTGTGCCAAGTTTGGTGGACATTGGTGGGAAATAATAACTTTGACCTTTGATCATACTGACACTGACCTATGTCACAACAAAAACGTTTAGGACAGTTTTTAATTGACTGTCATTCACAAATCATATTTTATGGAGTTATAAGTAGCAACAAAATGACATCTCATCCCAATGACCTTGACCTTTGCCAAAACAAACTCCCTTATCTGCAATTCTGGGGTCAACCTACATTGCATTCACATGTACACATCTTGATTGTTTCATTACAACACCTTTGTGGTGGTGCACAGAGGCAACATTGCAAAAATAGCATCAGTGTCCAAATACCTATGGACTTTACTATACTCTACAGAATCCATGCATGCAAATTTGAACATAAAATAAATGGATGAATGCACATGTGCACGCAGACATGCATTTTCACATTACTGCTCTGAGAAGCCATTAGTTTCCCATATAAGCAGACCTGCTGATGAAAGCTCATAAAAGCAGCTATGTAAATAAAACAAATGAAAAGCCAGTGCTTAGAGGTGAGAGAAAAGGAACCCTCAGGGACTTATTGTTTGTGAAAGCCTGTTCTATTTACTCTGGCCAGTGGAAGGAGTGAGAGGTGCCACCTCGGGGGTATCATTGAGCATCCTTTAATGGTTTGACCCGAAAACAGATCACAACCAACCCTTCGACGTGGCTCACACAAGCAGGTGAAAACCACAGGCTCAGTGAGGCTACGACCCTCTCACATGCTGCGCACAAGGCTGACACATAAAAACAGACATAAATCAAAACTTTTACTGATTACATCAGTATCAGGAGGCTTTTTGACATGAGTATAAAGAGGTACCTGAAAGATTGTAGCTTGGCCATGCAGTGGAAACATGCCAAGGTGAGGAACATGTTCAGGCCTAATTGAGGTGAATAGTACCTTTCTATCATGAAACCTGGGGAAAAAAATGTTTGTTGTTTTTGCAGTGGTAGTGCATGTGATGTTATGGTTTTCAGTCCTGTGTGTCTGCCTGTCTAGCCATGGATCTACAATCTAGCCCAAAGAACTTTGATCCAATTTGGAACAAACTGAGTGGGAATGATTGAGGGTCAGCCAAGGACAAAGTTAGTTGATGTTGAGATCAACTCGTTACCAGGTCAAGGTCAAAACTCTGCCCTGATGTTAATACACAGGGGATATTTGGAGTGGCTATTGAGAGGAATTATTGAATATACATATATAGTTACTATTGAACACTAAAATGAAGTCATACATCATCTTGTTCTTAATCACATGACCTTTGATGACCTTTTAAGGTCAAATTAAAGGTCATAACTGTTTAACTGAAAATGTGTGAAATGTGTGAAATACGAAGTGTTCCAATACTTTTGCCATACCAAGGACCAGGAGCCAAGGTAAGCCCGTTGACACTCTTCATTGCATCACTTTATTACACTCCTGCTTTGTGCAACCTCACCTGTTTTTCCTCTCTCAGTGTGTCTTTATTAGCATTATTTTGAAACAAAAATATTTTTAATAAACAAAATGTTGGTCTTCAAAACATGGGAGGTGTCTTACAATTAGACAAGTCTTATATTTGAGCCAATATGTTAAGTTACCTGAATCTGTGCTAAATATGTAAAATATTAAACTCTGAGTGCCCATTTGCTACTTTTCATGTCTAAACTAAAGTAGAAAGCCAAAGACGCAAAAATTGCACTATTTTAACAGCAGTTTCCAGTTTCTTTTCAAACCATATTTAATAGGTGGACTCCCCTGCATTGCACTGTGCGCAGAGTGCAAGATTAAGCCCATTGTCGCTTAGGGAGTATATGTTGGAAATAAACCGCTGAAAGTCATTGAATTTTCATGTAATTGCAATTTTTTGGATAAACGCTGTATTACTTTATATTCATCATCTGTTTCAGCAAGTACTCAAATGCAAATACTGGACTATTAATCACAATGGAGAAATGTGTCATCAGACCATTGCTAGCATTGGCAGCTGTGGAACCTTCCATCAACTCCCCCAACCTCCTCCTTTAGTTTAGCTATACAGTTATATAGTTGTTTACAAGGTAGATCCTTCCTGTATTTAGCCGAATAGTCGTGACGAGTGCTCTCGGTAGATGTTTTGCCAGATATTTAAATAATAATTCATTAGAAAAGCAGAGGCACTTCTTCAAAATGTAAATGCAAAACTGTTTGCTAAATGTTCTTGAACTCCCATTGCACGAACAAAATCTAAATATTTAGTGTTGTAAAAAATGGTAACTTTAGTGCTCATTTTAGTTTCTGTTTTCATAGAAATCACAATCATAGATGTCATCCACAGTATGCGGTATGCTGAGTGAGGCTGATAAATGCAAATGCAAACATGACATGATTTGTACTATAAAAGGGTCTAAGCACAGGACGTAACTTTCAACATACATGTATATAACATGAAATTAAACACTGGACCAACATGCTACAAAGGTTTGAGCGCTGAGTTTCCACGAATACAAGTCCATCAGTCATGTTTAAGTGGGTGATGAGCGACACAAAACCCAGCGCTTCATGACTTCGTGTTTGTAGTAAGATCTGAATCTGTTTTCATCACTGGGTCGACTCAGTTGTGCGTAAGAGGACCCTGAAGTTAACGAACCCATCAAAACTCAAAGTTTCAGTCATATCTTATAAATTACATGGCAGGAGCAAAAGAAACAAACAAAAAAAAAAACAACAACAACAACAAAATGTTTTGTCATGTGAATAAAATAAGAATTCATGAATGGCTGAAACTAGATTGAAAAAGCAAAATTAAAACTCAGTTAGGTGCTACTGATCAGCAGAGGTCACAGTCCAGCTAATCAGCTAACTGATAATTAATGAAGCATTTTCATTACCAGATTAGCATTTCAAACTTTGAAAACCATAAGCAGACCAACTATCTTCCACTACTTTTATTTCTGCTAATTTTAAGTCATCTTGCATTTTTTGGAATAAATTTATTTGAACCATCTAAATGTTTGTTAAACCCTAAAATCATACACATTTGTTCATGTTGGACCTTATACAGTAATCCAATAAGTGAAATTGATACATCGCGTAAATGCAGCAAGCATTACCTCGAGGAGATGGAGGAGGTCAAGCCAGAGTGAATATATTAATGCAATTAATAAAAATATTATACATGCATGTTTTTGTCCCTTAATATTTTATTTTTGTTTGAAACTTTCTGTACTATGAGCTCTATGTTGAACAGAAACTACTGTTAAACTTAATTTGTTCATGTAATTATTTATGGACATATTAAACATCATCTGATCTTGGCAAGCTAAATCTTTTACGGAATCTCAGTGATTACATTAGTTCATCTTGTTAATTTATTATCCGGGTCTGGGTTGCAGTGGTAGTAGACCAAGCAGCTCACCCTACACTCCCTTATCCTCAGCCAAATCAATCAATCAATCAATCAATCAATCAATCAATCAATCAATCAATCAATCAATCAATCAATCAATCAATCAACATTTATTTATAAAGCGCGTTACAGCACCGACTGGTGTCCAAAGTGCTTAACATTAAAAACACAAATTTACAAAAATAAAACACATATAAAATAAAATTTTAAAACAACACATAAAAAAGAACATAAAAATAACAGAACATGTCACCTCCCCACTAAGTGTTAAAAGCCAGTTTAAATAAATAAGTCTTTAACTTAGATTTAAAAAGTGCTAGGTAATAGTACGTAACTCAAGAGGTAGCTCATTCCACAGTCTGGGGCCAGCTACCGTGAAAGCATGATCACCCCAGCGTTTATATCTTGACCTTGGAACATCTAAGTAAAGCTGGCCAGACGCCCTTAATGTCCTACTGTAGGTGCGCAAAGTTAAAATTTCAGACAAGCAGGGAGGTGCAAGGCCATAAATAGCTTTAAAAACAAACATTAAAATTTTAAAATCAATTCTAAAACAAACTGGAAGCCAGTGGAGTGAGTACAGGACGGGTGTAATATGCTCACGTCTAAAAGTGTTTGTTAAAAGACGAGCAGCAGCATTCTGCACCAATTGGAGACGTGCAAGAGACGACTGATTAATGTCCGAATAAAGTGCATTACAATAATCAAGTCCGGAGCTGATGAAAGCATGAATGGCCGTTTCAAGATCACATCTACTGAGAAAGTGCTTTATTTTAGCCAAAAGGCGAAATTGGAAAAAACTAGCTTTGACAACAGAATTTATCTGTTGATCGAACCTCAAACAGCTGTCAAATATCACTCCCAAATTCTTGACAGCTGATTTTACATAGTTAGCCAAAGCACCAAAATTTGGTGTTACCACATTTGGTATGCCAGAGTGCTCAAACACCATGATCTTAGTTTTACCATCATTCAGGTAAAGGATGTTTTGGGACAGCCACTGCTTTACATCACGAATACAATTAAATAATGATGACAAAGCATCACTCCCATTAGTCCTCACAGGCAGATAGATTTGCAGATCATCTGCATAACATTGAAAGGACAGGTTGTGCTGGGTTATAACTGACCCCAATGGCAGAATGTACAAAGAAAATAGAATCGGCCCAAGGACAGAACCCTGCGGCACTCCACAAGACAGATGAACAGTTGATGAGGAGAGGTTCCCAATCATGACAGAAAAGCTCCTTTCAGCCAAATATGATCTAAACCACTTAAGTGCAGTACCATGAATGCCAATAAAATGTTCTAACCGGGAAACAAGTACTGTGTGATCCACATTATCAAAGGCTGGTGTGAGGTCCAACAGAACCAGCACAGCAGGATTCCCTGCATCCACCGACAAAGTGATGTCATTATGAACTTTCCTCTATCCAATCCTCTAACCAACTGGACATTCTCAAGCCAGCTGGGAGTTATAACCCCTCCAGTGTGTCCTAGGTCTTTTCCAGGGCTTCCTCCCAGTTAGATGTGCCTGGAAGACCTCCCTAGAGAGACTATCAGGGTGCATCCTCACCAAATGCCCGAACAACCTCAAGTAGCTCCTTTCAATATGAAGAAGCAGTGGCTCCAAGTCCTTCCCAGCTATTACTGGATTACATGTCATGTGTCATACATCACACTGATAAAGTGAGGAACCTTGGGGAAATTTTTGATCCTACGTTGTCCCTTGACCCCCATGTTAGAGCTATTAAGAGGACTGCTTTCTTCCACCCACAAAATATAGTGAAGATTCATCCCATCCTGTCTATGGCTGAGGCTGAGACCGTGATTCATGCATTTGTCTCTTCTAGATTGGACTATTGCAATGTTCTGTTTTCTGGTTTACCGCAGTCCAGCATTAGGGCTCTCCAATTGGTTCAAAATGCTGCTGCCAGATTTTTGGCACGAATCAGAAAGTTGGACCACATTACACCCATTTTGGCAACTCTTCACTGGCTTCCTGTGCCAGTGAGATTAGATTATAAGGTTCTGCTACTAGCCTATAAAATTATTCATGGACTGGCACCTCCCTACCTAGCTGACCTAATTAAACCTTTATCTAAATTCTGTGTCTTTTAGTGAAGCTTAGGGCTAGTGGCCGGTGATCACCTTAGTATTTGTTCTATTTTTCTTCAAATTATACTCTCTTTGTTGTTTTTATGATGCCTGATTGTTTTTTTTTTCTGTTTGAGGTGTGCCTCCATCCAGAGATGGGTGTGGTGTCTTTTTCTGTCCTGTGCACTGGCAAAATTTCCTGTATATTCGTTTTGTAAATTGTTTTGTGGATTGTGTTGGTAGCGTGGCCCAGGCAGAGGGCCACCCCTTTGAGTCTGGTCTGCTTGAGGTTTCTTCCTCAAATCAACAGAGTGAGTTTTTTCTTACCACTGTCACCTGTGTGCTTGCTCTAGGGGTTGGTAAGGTTAGACCTTAAGCCCCTTTCACATTGGTGTATTCGTAGAGCTGCATATTGCAGCATTGTGCTTGATTTAAATATGCCCAAAATGCGCGTGTATTCAGCCTTTTTCTGTGTTCGTGGATATGCAGCTGCGTGTGTTCACTTTTTAATGTGTGCACACAGTCGTGTGTAGCTCTTGCTGCTATTTAAACCCAGTTCCCTCCTGCTGGCTGTGCAGAACACACTGCACTTGGAAAACAGTGGACTGTATCATCAGGTTTTTACAGTTTCATTACTGCCACATATGAAGACAAAGCTGCTATTTTCTGCCTGTGTGGAAGTGCGCTTTGTTCTCTCCTGCATGGTGTGGTTCACGTCAGAAACAGAGTCATTTAACATTATTATTATTTTTTGTCTTGGTGGATCATTTTCATTGTGTCCAGATGCTGCTGAGTCTGGCTGTGGTAAAGGCTGCTGTGAATGAAGCACCGTGACTCGTTAAACTTTGAAAGTTCCGGCTGCTCCGATCAGGTGCGCTGACTTGATCAGACCTGATCGATCAGGACATCTGATGAGCGCACCGACATGCAGCGATGAGGCTTTTATTTTAAAGAGTCACAGCTCTTTTGAGGTTTGATCAGACCTGATTGATCAGGGTGTTTCATGAGCGCACCGACATGCAGCGAGTGTGCTTTTATTTTAAAGTCACGGGTTTGATCAGACACACACAGAGAGAGAGAGAGAGAGAGAGAGAGAGAGAGAGAGAGAGAGAGAGAGAGGGAGAGCTCGTGTGCGCGAGAGAGCAAGTGACCGACCTGCTGTTTCTGGATTTCCAAGTTGAGGTTCGATTCCCTGTTCTGAACACACAGGCGCTGTGGGCTGTATGATCATGTTCTCAGGTGATTCCTCTGGATGCACGCACTCAGTTTTTCATTGTGTACAGGAGCGCCGTGTCGCCCAGACTTGCATGCAGTAACGCTGTGCTGCACAGACCTGCTTAAAACTGTGTCCAGCGATCTACACCGAAGAAAATTAAACATGTTTATTTTATTCCGTCCTACGCGCGTAGCCCTCAACATACTGCTGTGTAGGGAGAAAAAACTCGACGTAGAACTGCTAAAAGTGGGCGGAGAGCTGCTCAACTCAGCGTAGACGATACACCAAAATGAGCAGCTCTACGAATACGCCAATGGGAAAGGGGCTTTACTTGTGTGAAGTGCCTTAAGGCAACTTTGTTGTGATATGGCGCTATATAAATGAAATAAATTCAATTAAATTATTTCATTTCCTCAAGTGTAAGGCTACAATGGAACCTCATTTCCACTGCTTGTATTTGCAGTCTTGTTCCTTTAGTCATCACCCAAAGTTCATAATCATAGATGAGGACAGGAGTGTAAACTGACTGGTAAATCGAGAGTTGCACCTTCTGGCTCAGCATGATGCTCCAGTACAGCATCCGCAAGACCTCAGGTGCAGTCCCAAACTGTCTGTCGAGCTCACATTCCAAGTTACCCCCAGTCTTGAACAAGACCGCGAGATACTTATACTCCTGCAGTTGCAATCTTTCCTGACCTAGAGGGAACAAGCCACCCTTTTCCAACAGAGTACTGTGGTCTCAGAATTTGATTTGCAGATTATCCTCCCAGTCAGTTCTCACTTGGCCTCAAACCTGCCCAGTGCACAGTGGAGTCACTGTCTGATCAAGCCAACATAACCATGTCATCCAAACTGGACACCCTCCAATCCTTTACTGCACCTTGAAATCTTGATAATAAAAATTACTAACAGGACTGGTGACAAGGGGCAAATCTGATAGAGTCCAACACCCACTGGGAACAGGAGCCATGCCATGCTAAGAATGCGGACTCCTACTTTGGTCATATAGAGACTGGATTACACGCTGCAGCTATCTCAGTACGCACAACACCCCCTGCAGGACACCTCGGGGACCAAATCTTATGCATTTTCCATGTCCACAAAAGACATGTAAACCATTTAAACCCAAGTTGATGCTTAAATGTATTAAAATTACACCTCTTTAGGTTACTTCTTCAGGGTTTTAGAGAGAGAGAGAGAGAGAGAGAGAGAGAGAGAGAGAGAGAGAGAAAAGAACCAAGCCAAATTCATGCAACAGCTAGTGGTTACATTTAACTAAATGTAGCAGTTTAACATTATGACAGTTGACATTTCACATAGTGGATTAGCGGTTATTGAAGCTACCTTTTAGGCATGTCCACCACAGCTATTGAGTTTATCCGCGATCACGCTGAAAGACTGGCAGGTGAACAGAACCAAACCAGCAGCAGTCAGTAAGAAAAAATAGGCTTCTGTACTTCCCGTGACACAAGCGAGCTTCCCATGGTGTTGCGTTTAGCATAAACAGATGAGCTAATCTGAGCCGTGGATAACGCACCTGCCTCATTCCGCTAAATAAATAAACTCTGTATCCCAATCTTCTGTCCCCTGTGCTTCTCCCTTGTTACTTCCATCCCCACATCCCCTGCTGTGCCAATGCTCTCCATTTATTTCTCCTGCTCTCCATCAGCAGATGGAAAGAGGGAAAGAGGGAGAGTAAAAGTGGAAAAAAAACAGAAAAAAGGCTCATATCATCGGTGGGCCAAAGGTGAGTCGCCTGGGGAGGCAGCGGGAATGAAATTCTCCCAGTCCCATTTTACCAGCCATTCAAAGCACATTACTCCGGAGAAGGGGAAACTTATAAAGCCCCTGCACTTGAACACATTTCTGTGTGTTTACGGGAGACAGAGAGGGGCTGCTGTACCCGTGCCTCAGTAATAGATTCCCAATTTAGGCTCTTTCTCTTCTTGCTCAGCCCTTTTCTTCTCTCTGACTCTCGCTTTTTCTTCATCACTCCCGCTCTCAACCTCTCCTCCTCTTCCAGTTTGCCTTCCATCCGTTTCACTACAGGCCTGTCTGCTGCTGTGTGTTGAGCCGGGACAGAACCTGGCCTGACGGAATATCAGGAAAACAGTTTGTTTGTGTCTGCCTCTATAGGCACTGCAAATTGTTTGGCTGAAGAAGGTTGGTAGACTCGATGATGATATATCTGTCATCAACTTGCAGTTGATGATATCTGCACTGTAAATGGGAGAATTACTGTTAGAGCACATTTATAAAAATAATAATAAAAAATAAAATACCCATTGCCTGCATGTATGCATGTACTATATTGATGGTAGTACTGTAAATGTTACCTAAATTAACAATCTGGTCAACCTCTGCACATGTAATAGACAAATAAGATGCAATTAAAAAAAAAAATCAAAAAACATCAACAATTCATTCGTCTACCCTTGAAGATGTTGGACCTGAACTATTTTCCTTCATCCTCATCGTCACATGGTGTGGTACCACTGTGTGATGTTTCATTGAAATCCATGAAGCGGCTCACTTATGCTCAGCGTTAAACATGGACAGAATACAAACAGAGCCTTGTGTCTGCAGTCTGTGTACATTCTGTCATATTTGTCATATTTGTGGGTGTTTTCTGAAAACTCATCAATACGGATTAAACAAAGCAATACTGGCCCATGTATTGTGCACCCGGAAAGTATTCACAGCCCTTCACTTATTCCACATTTTCTAATGTTACAGCCTTATTCCAAAATGAAGTAAATAATTTTTCCCCTCAAAATTCTACTCACAACTCCCCATAATGACAACATGAAAAAAGTTTTTTAAATTTTTTGCAAATTTATTAAAAACTAGAGCACCACGCTCGCAGAGTGCAATCCTCCGCCAACACTACTTTCTAATTCCACAAATTTTTACCTTGGAAAACATTTTCAAGGTCAAAGTGCTGTTAGAAGAGGGTTTTCATAAGCTAAAATATAATACAAAATATAGATCAATAAGGCTTTTCAATGTTAAAAAGAATCAAATATCTTCTAAATCCACAATACACATCAGAAGCAGATCAAACTTTGTTCATTCAGAGTGCCAGTTTGCACCTCATTGTCACAAATGAGAGTGATTGAGGCACTTTTGATTAAGATATAATGCAAGATGTACATCAAATGGGTTTTTAAATATTAAATTTCACAAAATCCACAATCCAGATCAGATCCAGTGTTACAGACTGAACGGTCCCCCCTAAAAATCCGACCCCCTGCCTTCACTGTGCATGTGTCAGCAGCGATTCACCAATGATTACCTAATTTCTGCTTAAAACTGCACTCCAGTCACCATCTATCTCAGTGACAGATCTCTGAAGCTTTTTTACAACAATCATTTCCACATAAATTCAGCATTATGTCTTAATAAAAGACGGGGAACTGATCAGAGCACAGACTGATTCTCTGAGTCTGACTCTCTACACAGAAATCAATCAAAGGGAATAATGTGATTATTAACCACGTAAAACCTCTTAAATCATTCCAAAGTCAGTTTTAAGCAGAAACGAGGCAGTTTTAAACAGAAATCAGGCGATAATCGGTGAATCGCTGCTGACGCTCCAAAATGACACATGCACAGTGAAGGCTGGGTGACCGATTTTGTAACGGGGACCGTTCAGTCTGCGACACAGGATCAAACTTTGTCAGGTGATCTTGAGTGACTGGGGCATGTTTGATTAAGATGTAAAATATGTAATGTAAAATATACATTAAATGGGATTTTTTGATGGAGTTATGAATTTTAAAAAATTCACTCCATGTTAAAGATAAAGATTTTTCCAATTTTCCAAGATTTTTCCTGACTTGCCCTTTGATCTATGACCTTGCCTATCAGGATATTAATCTTCAGTAAAAATGTCATAACGATATATGAATAATTGTGGGCTTCAGGCTGTTCACAGACAAACAAACAAACCAACAAACAAACAAACAGGGGTGATAATGACATGATTTTTTTTAACTTTTTGCAAATATATTAAAAATAAAAAATTAAGAAATCATATGTACATAAGTATTCACACTCTTTGCTCAATGCTTTGTTGATGCACCTTTGGCAGCAACTACAGCCTCAAGTTGAATATGATGCCAAAAGCTTGTAACACATATCTGTAGGCATTTTTGTCCATTCCTCTTTGCAGCACCTCTCGAGCTCCGTCAGGTTGGATGGGGGGGCGTCAGTGTACAGCCATTTTCAGATCTCTTCAGACATGTTCAATCAGATTCAGGTCTGGGCTCTGGCTGGGTCACTCAAGCACATTCATAGGGTTGTCCTGAAGCCACTCCTTTGATATCTTGGCTGTGTGCTTAGGGTCATTGTCCTGCTGAAGGATGAACCGTTGCCCCAGTCTGAGGTCATGAGCGCTCTGGAGCAGGTTTTCATCAGGGATGTTTCTGTACATTGCTGCATTCATTTTTCTTTCAATCCTGACTAGTCTCCAAGTTCTTGTGGCTGAAAATCATCCCCAGAGTGTCATGCTGCCACTCAAATGCTTCACTGTAGGGATGGTGCCTGGTTTCCTCCAAACATGACGCCTGGCATTCACACCAAAGAGTTTAATCTTTGTCTCATCAGCCGAGAGAATTTTGTTTCTCATGGTCTGAGGGTCTTTCAGGTGCCTTTGGCAAACTCCAGGCAGGCTGTCATGTGCCAAAGGAGTGGCTTCTGTCTGGCCACTCTACCTTACAGGCCTGATTGGTGGATTGCTGCAAAGATGGTTGCCCTTCTAGAATGTTGTCATCTCCACAGAAGAATGCTGGAGCTCTGACAGAGTAAACATTGGATTCTTGGTCACCTCCCAGACTAAAGGCCCTTCTCCCCCATTCGCTCAGTTTAGACGGTGACCAGCTCTAGGAAGTTATGGTTTATCTGAATTTCTTCCATGTACAGATGATGGAGGCCAATGTGATCACTGGGACCTTCAAAGCAACAGAAATGTTTTTTGTTTTTTTTATACCTTCCCTTAGATTTGTGCCTTGAGACAATCCTGTCTCGGAGGTCTACAGACAGTTCCTTTGACTTCATGCTTGGTTTGTGCTCTGACATGCACTGTCAGCTGTGGGACCTTATATGTAGACAGGGGTGTGTCTTTCCAAATCATGCCCAGTCAACTGAATTTACCCCAGGTGGACTCCAGTTAAGCTACAGAAACATCTCAAGGATGATCAGTTGAAACAGGACACACCTGAGCTCAATTTGGAGCTTCATGGCAAAGGCTGTGAATAGTTATGTACATGTGGTTTCTTCGTTTTTTATTTTTAATAAATTTGTCAAAACCTAAAAAAAAAATAAAATAAAAAAATAACCTTCACATTGTCATTATGAGGTACTGTGTGTAGAATTTTGAGGGGAAAAAAAAAATTTAATTCATCCATTTTGGAATAAGGCTGCAACATAAAATGTGGAAAAAGGTATCAAACTGGGGGTTTCTGGGATGAATATATGTGAAACAGAATGGGCCAAATCAACATGCAGATCCACACTGAGTCCACTGTGACCTGTGCCCAGAGGAAAATAAATAAATAAATTGCATATAATAAATAATAAAGTGTTTTCCAGGTGGAATTGTGTCAGGAAGTGCATCTGGTGTAAAACTTGTGCCAAATCCCCATGTGAACCTGCACTGGGTGTGCTGTGCTGATCCAGTGCAGGCTGGGGCAGCTGAAAGGTGAACTTTAATTCAAATATGGAGGAAAAAAGAAATACCCTTTTATCAACCTTCCTTCCTTTTCTCTTAAAAATTCTTGAAGGGTAGTTGTAAAACAGCTAACTGATCATCTGCAGAGGAATGGTCTATTTGAAGAGTTTCAGTCAGGTTTTAGAATTCATCATAGTACAGAAACAGCATTAGTGAAGGTTACAAATGATCTTCTTATGGCCTCAGACAGTGGACTCATCTCTGTGCTTGTTCTGTTAGACCTCAGTGCTGCTTTTGATACTGTTGACCATAAAATTTTATTACAGAGATTAGAGCATGCCATAGGTATTAAAGGCACTGCGCTGCGGTGGTTTGAATCATATTTGTCTAATAGATTACAATTTGTTCATGTAAATGGGGAATCTTCTTCACAGACTAAAGTTAATTATGGAGTTCCACAAGGTTCTGTGCTAGGACCAATTTTATTCACTTTATACATGCTTCCCTTAGGCAGTATTATTAGACGGTATTGCTTAAATTTTCATTGTTACGCAGATGATACCCAGCTTTATCTATCCATGAAGCCAGAGGACACACACCAATTAGCTAAACTGCAGGATTGTCTTACAGACATAAAGACATGGATGACCTCTAATTTCCTGCTTTTAAACTCAGATAAAACTGAAGTTATTGTACTTGGCCCCACAAATCTTAGAAACATGGTGTCTAACCAGATCCTTACTCTGGATGGCATTACCCTGACCTCTAGTAATACTGTGAGAAATCTTGGAGTCATTTTTGATCAGGATATGTCATTCAAAGCGCATATTAAACAAATATGTAGGACTGCTTTTTTGCATTTACGCAATATCTCTAAAATCAGAAAGGTCTTGTCTCAGAGTGATGCTGAAAAACTAATTCATGCATTTATTTCCTCTAGGCTGGACTATTGTAATTCATTATTATCAGGTTGTCCTAAAAGTTCCCTAAAAAGCCTTCGGTTAATTCAAAATGCTGCAGCTAGAGTACTGACGGGGACTAGAAGGAGAGAGCATATCTCACCCATATTGGCCTCTCTTCATTGGCTTCCTGTTAATTCTAGAATAGAATTTAAAATTCTTCTTCTTACTTATAAGGTTTTGAATAATCAGGTCCCATCTTATCTTAGGGACCTCGTAGTACCATATCACCCCAATAGAGCGCTTCGCTCTCAGACTGCAGGCTTACTTGTAGTTCCTAGGGTTTGTAAGAGTAGAATGGGAGGCAGAGCCTTCAGCTTTCAGGCTCCTCTCCTGTGGAACCAGCTCCCAATTCAGATCAGGGAGACAGACACCCTCTCTACTTTTAAGATTAGGCTTAAAACTTTCCTTTTTGCTAAAGCTTATAGTTAGGGCTGGATCAGGTGACCCTGAACCATCCCTTAGTTATGCTGCTATAGACGTAGACTGCTGGGGGGTTCCCATGATGCACTGTTTCTTTCTCTTTTTGCTCTGTATGCACCACTCTGCATTTAATCATTAGTGATCGATCTCTGCTCCCCTCCACAGCATGTCTTTTTCCTGGTTCTCTCCCTCAGCCCCAACCAGTCCCAGCCGAAGACTGCCCCTCCCTGAGCCTGGTTCTGCTGGAGGTTTCTTCCTGTTAAAAGGGAGTTTTTCCTTCCCACTGTAGCCAAGTGCTTGCTCACAGGGGGTCGTTTTGACCGTTGGGGTTTTACATAATTATTGTATGGCCTTGCCTTACAATATAAAGCGCCTTGGGGCAACTGTTTGTTGTGATTTGGCGCTATATAAAAAAATTGATTGATTGATTGATCTTACTGAAGGTGCATACAACACAAGGTATGCTAACTCCTGCATGATTCCTTGAACTCGTCCTCTTGAGCAGCTGTGTATTGGTGTAAGCAAGTTGCACAATGCTGTCACTACAGTAATTATACAAATACTACTAAGGTGGAAGGGCAACTTGTTTATTATGGCTGCTAAATTAGCTTATCTTCGAGGTATAACAGCGATCAAAAATCTTGTAGGCACTACGTGTTCCTGGTGTTAACCAGGGCAGCAGAGAACATGAATCCTGGATTTTTTTGTTGAGCGTGATATATTGGATCAGGTCAAAGCACACTGTGTGTGTACACCAGGCAATATTTTTTATTGACACAGATAGGTTTGTGCAAAAGTGAACTAATTATCATATTATGGTTCTATTACATGAAGCTTCTCACAGGCTATGATTAACCTTCGCACCTCTCCTAGTTTAACAACTAAGTGGCCACTAGGTATTATATCAACTGCTTGTAATTAGGTTACTATGTTACATTTTTTTCTAGGGTCTCATATGCTGCTTAGGGATAAATGTATATCATAAAAGCATATCCAAGAGCTATACTGTTCACTTTGGGCTAATTTGTTATAATTTAATTGATGCCAAGACACTTTTGTTCAGGGAAAGAAGGTAAAAACACAGTTCATCACATATGTCACTCAGGCATCCATCACGATGAAGACATTATTAGACATTATTATGATGGCATGGTGCATTTAACTTCAGAAGAAAATATTAAGTAGCCTAGGGGTTACATGGGAGGCTTCCCCATCATCTGTACATGGAAGAAGTTCAGATAAACCATAACTTCCTAGAGCTGGTCACCGTCTAAACTGAGCAAATTGGGGAGAAGGGCCTTAGTCAGGGAGGTGACCAAGAATCCGACGGTTACTCTGTCAGAGCTCCAGCATTCTTCTGTGGAGATAACAACATTGGCAACCATCTTTGCAGCAATCCACCAATCAGGCCTGTAAGGTAGAGTGGTCAGACAGAAGCACCACTTTGGGGTTACCTAAGTAACCTAAGGGTTACACAAACAAGCTTATGACCAGAAGATCATGGAGTTAGTGCGTTGATCAGTATGTAACTTTTGTTTTCAATTTAGTTTCACTGTAGTTTCATGACCTAGACTTCGCCAACGATCTAGCACTCGTCTTGCACACTCACCAGCACATGCAGGAGAAGACGTCACGCCTAAACACCTTTGCACAGCAGGTAGGCTTGAAGATAAGCCAGAAGAAGATGGAGGTAATGATACTGAACGTCCAAAACCCCTCACATGCCACAGTAAACAGAGAAGACCTACCAACAACTGAAGAGTACACCTACCTGCACTGTCAGACACAACGGCGGAACACGCAGTGACATCAGAAACGACTCAGCAAGGCCAGAAATGTTTTCAGAATGATGAACAATGTATGGAAGTCATCCCAATATAGCACTAAGACAAAACTAAGACTGTACCAGAGCTGCATGCTTGCCACCCTACTGTACAGCTCAGAATTCTGGAGGATAACCAAGAGTGACCTGAAGAAGCTGTCCACCTTCCACACCAAGAATCTCAGAAGAATATGATGGATCTTCCAACCAAGAACTTCTCGCCGGCTGCAACTAGGACAGCATGGGAACCATCATTTTGCGAAGGCGATGGAGATGGATTGGACATGTCTTATGACAGGAACAGGGCAACATCACCCGCATAGCCCTTCACTGGACACCAGAGGGGACACGGAAGTGAGGACGACCCAAGAACACCTGGTGTTGGACTGTGGAGGCGGAACTGAAGACCTTCCATCACACCTGGGGAACCTTTCAGAAGTTAGCCCGGGACAGGCAGGAGTGGCGTTCCTTTGTTGCTGCCCTACATGCCAAAGAGGCATATAGCAGTAAGTAAGTAAAGTTCAGGAAGGATCAAAAGTGCTTGTTGCTATCTCTGTGTATACAAGCACAACATATGCATAAACATAAATCTGCCACAAAAACTACGCGCTTGATTTTAGACCAGGATTTTGGTGGTCCATGGTAAAATCACAGACCACCAGCACTTCGCCTGACCACACCTCATTTTCAGACCAACACACCCATAGGTGCCCACATGAATACAAGTGCAGTGGAGGATATAGTCCTTCAGCACAGTTCTGCACAGATAAACTGAAGATGTTTGAGCCTTTGCTGAGGTACTCTGACTGCCCTCTACTTACTCTACCAAGATGTTGGTATGCCCACCCGATTCCCCAACCCCTTCTTTAATGAAGCTGCTTAAGTGCCCACCCTACCTTACATTATTTTTTTATTAAAGCTGGTTAAATCCTCACCCTAAATTAAATTAATTTTGTGACCTCCTACACATTATAAAAAGCCAAAAGTAATGAGTTTTAACAGGGTTCTTCTCATCACATGCAAATCTTTCTTGACAGCATCATCAGTATGCGCTGGTCTTTCCCAAATTCAGTAAGTGTACCAGGTGACTCACAGTAACTTTTGTTTTGCATGAGGAATTCACTCACTCATGCATCTTCATTCACTTATTCCAATTACGGGTCACAGGAGGGCTGGAGCCTATCCCAGCAGTCATAGGGCGTGAGGCGGGGTATACCCTGGACAGGATGGCAGTTTGTTTCAGGGCCACATATAGACAAACAAACCTGCACACACACCTACGGACAATTTTTAAAGTTTCCAATCCACCTAACCTGCATGTCTTTGGATGTGGAGGAAACCGAAGCACTCGGAGCGAACCCACACAAATGGGGGAAGAACATGCAAACACCACACAGAAAGGCCACAGGTGGGACTTGATCCCATGATCTTCTTGCTGTAAGACAACAGTGCTAACCACTAAGCCACCGTGCTGCCCTGCATGAGGAATTATTTCTTTTCATTCACTAAAGGTATAGGGCCACTAAGGTTTTTAAGATTTAAGGATTAAAAAGAATTTTCACTGGCATCACTATAATTTTATTTATTAACCTTTAAGTAAAAGTAAGTCCTTCGGCTGCTCCCTTGTTTTCACTCGGGGTCACCACAGCAGATTCAACATGGATCTGCATGTTATATTGGCATCAGTTTTCCACCAGGTGCCCTTCGTGACCAAACTCCACATTACACGGAGAAATGTGGCAGAGGTAGGGTTTGATTTCTTCTGCACTGAAACCAAACACACTAACCGCTTGGCCACCACCCCTGCCATTTATTAGCTTTAACTAGGGGATCCATAATATCATATTACCAATACGATCAAAATTCACATTGTCTAGAAAAAAATTATAAAAAGTTCCATGAAGGGAAAAATTTCAAAAGAACAGATGGCCTCGAGCTACTGATGGCAGCAACGGTTGAGATCATGGTTGAGGCTGACAGTGACATCACAGATCACATGGGGGGCTTCCCCAGAATTGTGCAAAGCATTATGGGTAGCACATGGTGGTAGCCAATCAGAGTAGAGAGGTACAGTAATGTAACTGGCTGGTCTCTCTCTGGCTCCTTATCCAACATGGTGGAAAATGCTCCAAAACTGGGGTGTTTATGTCTTAATCTAATCTGTTTTTCATATATTATGTAAAAGACTAGTGAGAAACAAACACTTGAAAAATGAAAAATGCTGTTTTTGCAAACTGACAAGACATATGGCATCAAGACGTATGGCATCAAGGTACCTTCTGGTCTTTCAAAAGCTCATGCATGAGCACACACACATCCTCCAGCAGGCGCCGTTAAAAGGTAAACAAAATATTTGTTATGGAATTTCCCCCTAAATATGTTGTCTTGATTAAAATGAGCTGTAATTTTACAAGACATCTCTAAAATAAACCTACATTATAATGTCTAGATTTCAGGAGAAACTAAATTTGTCAGTTTAGTAAAATGTGGGTGGCCCTATAGCTTTAATTATTTTACACATGCATACAATGCTTTCTTGTTTTCAAATCAGTAATACACATGTGGCAATGATGTCAATTTGAGATTTGCAGTACGAGTTGCGCACAAGATGGAACTTATCTGACACCGTCTGGCACTAACCGGGTGAGCCCGATGAATGTAATATTGGCTAAATATTGGCAGAATTTCTTGAGAGATGCCCTGGGTCTTCCAATGTGTGGGAATGGTATTTTAGTTTTCATTCTCATGTAATACCAATAAAGACTTAATAAATTAAAAAACAGATGCTATATACGAGGTCTGTTAGAAAAGTATCTGACCTTTTTATTTTTGTCAAAAACCTGATGGATTTGAATCATGTGTGCTTGCATGAGCCAACCTTGAACCTTCATGCGCATGTGTGATTTTTTTCACGACTGTCGGTTGCGTCATTTGCTTGTAAGCAGCCTTTGTGTGAGGATGGGTGGAGTCTCTCGTTTTTTCTTTGCAAGGAAATGGCGGAACGACTGGAGCAGCGCAACTGCATCAAATTTTGCCAGAAACTGTGCGACAGTCAGGTGGAAACCATTCGGATTATTCAGACGGCTTTCGGTGACGATCCTATGGGCATCACACAGATTAAGTAGCAGTACAACTGGTTTAAAGACGGCTGCATAACGGGGGAGAGCGCGCCGCGCTCCGGTCGGCCATCAACATGCTGAAATGACCAGATCATTCCAAAGTGAACGCTGTGGTGATGTGGGACCGTCGTGTGACTATCCGAGAAATTGCGGAAGAGGTGGACATCAGCACTTTTTCGGCACATTCCACTGTGACAGAAGATTTTGCCATGAAAAGCGCTGCAGCGAAATTCATCGGCACGAAGCTGATGGCGCAGCAAAAGCGCCACCGTGTTGAAGCCTCACAGGACATGCAACTCTTAGACGAGACGAGAGGGGTGGACCACACCTCACTCAAAGCCTGCTCACAGGCGAATGACGCAACCGACAGGCATGAAAAAAATCACGCATGCGCACGAAGGCTCAAGGTTGGCTCATGCAAGCACACGTGATTCAAATCCATCAGGTTTTTGAAAAAAATAAAAAGGTCCGATACTTTTCTAACAGATCTCGTACACGTCACACTCGACATCAAGGGTGAAACATTAGCTGAATAAAGAAATAAACATCTCAGTGACTTGTCACAAGCTATTTTAGGCAGATGACAATAGGCACGAGTGAATGTTTTTGGAAGGCGGTCGTTTAGAATGGAAGGCAGGCTGCCCATCAGTGACAGGCCCCAGGCCAGTGTACAGGTGGAGGGCCCAATAGGAGCTGGCAGGTGAGACCTGGCCTGGAGTCAGACCTTACAAGTCCAGCTGGGACTAACACATCAGAAGCAGAAGCATCGTGCAGGTGTCCTGACACAGACATAAATCTGACCTGCCAGTGATGTACTCTGAATTCAGCATGATTCAGATCAAATTACATCTGCGTTAAGAGAAATTGTAAGGAGAAAATCTCAGTTAAAAATATTTCTCTCAAGGTGTGCAGGAAGTACAACTAATCTGCAGAAGAAATTTGTTTCTTAGCGCACTACTTCAAATAGAAAACGGACACATTTCACAATGGAAAAATGAAATTCCATCTCTGCTTAATTATCGTGTCTTTACACAGAACACCAGTAAAGAGGTTTCCAAAATCCTCCCCTATCAGCAGCTCTTCTATTTATTTCTTCATCTATTCTCATTTTCCCCAAAGTAGGGGGTACAAAAATGGCCTAGACCCCCTTTTCTTTAGACCATAAGGGTGCACTTTAATCAACTTTGTGTGCAAATGAAATGTCATGGCCTTTAATGTGAGAGCACTGTGGGAAATGTCGATAGAAATGTCAAGTGGTTGCAGGGATGAGGGACTAGAGGGGTTGATGTCATCAAGGGTACAGTAGATTGAGGGGCCACTGGGCATTCCCAACCTTAACAATGAGGACAGAATGAGTGAAATTAGATTGGTTACATCCTCAGCTGTAACATGGTCTGATAGATAGGAGCGGGTCCTTTGGTGCATTTAATAAAATGGTCCAGAATTTTCTCTCAGCAGCAAATTTAGCACTGATCACATTGTCTTGATACAAAATTTATATAATGCTGAAATAGTCTATGTATTTGATGAAATGTAAAAACCTTAAAAATGTCATATTGTACAAAATCAGTTGTTATCAAAACATTTCACACTTAAAAATATAGTTGGTGTTTCAAATTAAATATCCTCAAAATTCCACAATTCTATGGTCATGCATGAAGAAACTCTCCTGCTTTAAATAAAACATAGACCTGAAACAAAGTGCTGTATATAAAAAAGCACGAGGGTAAAATTATCGTGTGACTGTGTGATGACAAGGAGATGAGCCGCCATCGCCAAACAGGGTGAATGTTTTAGCAAATCAGATGCACTATGTGCACAATATACACGGATGTTGACTTAAGGCTGGTGTATTTACCTGCATTTTGGGAGTAAAAATGCTCAAGTCATGCGCTTACTTCAGCTGTAATAACTTCAGAGCAGCTGCTATTAATATTTTAGATCACAAATGAGTATTTTGATTACTTTTCAAGTAAAAAACAAAGACCAGTTAAAGATAACAACACATCATTTAAAATGACATCTATATATACATAAGAGGGCGATGGCCAGTACTTAGTATGCTTGCTTCAAGTGTGAAAGGTTCACAGTTCAAGGTCACCACTGTCCATTCTCCAAGAAATGTGGACTTGCATCAAGAAGGGCATCTGACATCACAACTTGTGCCAAATCCACCTTGGATTTGCTGTGGTGACCCCAAGGGAAAACAAGGGAGAAGTTGAAGGAACTGATTTTCTATGCATGCATGCATGTACTGTATGTATGTAGGTGCACCTATCCATCCATTTTCTACACTTGCTTACTCCAATTAGGGGTCACGGGGACTGGAGCCCACCCCAGCAGTCACTGGGTGTGAGGCAGGGTACACCCTGGACAGGAGTCTGACACAGGACCACATACTATAGACGCAAACACATTCACATGCACACCTATGGTCAATTTAAAGTTTTCCATCCATCCATATGAAATAATATAAAATAACATAATCACTGGAATTCCATGATAATAATGCGCTTGTGAAATATTCCATAACATAATCCTATTCAGCAGTTTCACAACATTTAACATGTTGAAATCATTTTGTTGTGTGGGCCGCTGAAGAGGAGGTACTGCTGGCCCACCATCACCAGATGGCGCCCTGCTTGGAGTGCGGGCTCCAAGCACGAGAGGGCGTCGGAGCCGCTGGGAGTGACAGCTGTCACTTATCAGCACCAGCTGTCACTCATCACCATCACTATAAAGGCCGGACTGCAACTCCACCTCCTCGCCGAGAAATCATCTACCACTCGAGGTAATTTTCTCTGCTGTGTTTATTCGTTGTCTGAAAACAGTGGTCTGTGTGCAGCCATATTCCTGCGGGGTCTATTGAAGGCTGGATTGGCGGACAGTGAGAGGACGACGGTCTTCGCCTCTCACTCCATCCAGGAAGGAGACCAACAGGAGCTGCACGGGTGACATTGTATCTGGAGGTGGAGGTTCTCACTCCCGGAGGAACTGAGCAAGGGACGATTATTGGGTGTGTCTTCTCACACCCACCATTAACTGTTTCTGTTTCTGCCAGCAGTACCTGGTCTGACAGCTGGAGACGGTGGCCCCCTGGGACTCGGGACTTGGCGGCTCCGGTGTTCTTCAGATCCGCTGGCGGTGGAAGCTGTGTGGGATCCGGCTCTTCTCTGGACAGACGTCTTCTATCCTCAAGCCTGCCCACACGTCACCTTTGTATATTGATTGCATACAAATTCTGTGATTGTCTGTATTTCGTTGTGCAATTCACAACATTAAATTGTTACTTTTTGGCTCATCCATTGTCCGTTCATTAACGCCCCCTGTTGTGGGTCCGTGTCACTACACGTTCACAACACCTTTATTATATTTATGAGGTCTGTTAGAAAAGTATCTGACCTTTTTATTTTTTTCAAAAACCATATGGATTTGAATCACATGTGATTCAAATCCATCAGAGGTGATGGTCTAGTGGTTAAGTGTTGGGCTTGATACCAGAGGATCCTTGGCTCAAACCACAGCCTGACCAGAAAATCACCAAGGGCCGTTGGGCAAGGTCCTTAATCCCCTAATTGGTGCCGGTGTGTAGTGAGCGCGTTGTATGGCAGCACCCTGACATCAGGGTGAATGTGAGGCATTATTGTAAAGTGCTTTGTGCGTGTGATGCAGATGGAAAAGCGCTAAATAAATGCAGTCTATTTAGCATTTTACCAAACCAAACAGGCAGATCACAAATAGAATTTCCATTTCCAGTGGATCAGTCAAGGCCAGGCTTCACAATGGCTGTTACCATTACTGTTGTTCAACAATGTTTTGGTGAAAACTGTGCTACAATCAGAAAAATAATGGAACCTCATTCACAAAAGATGGCATGGTGGACTAATTTACTTTGTGTTGACACAAATCTGTGTTATCGTTGAAATTATGTGTAAATTATATATACTCAACAAAAATATAAACGCAACACTTTTGGTTTTGCTCCCATTTTGTATGAGATGAACTCAAAGATCTAAAACTTTTTCCATATACACAATATCACCATTTCCCTCAAATATTGTTCACAAACCAGTCTAAATCTGTGATAGTGAGCACTTCTCCTTTGCTGAGATAATCCATCCCACCTCACAGGTGTGCCATACCAAGATGCTGATTAGACACCATGATTAGTGCACAGGTGTGCCTTAGACTGCCCACAATAAAAGGCCACTCTGAAAGGTGCAGTTTTGTTTTATTGGGGGGGATACCAGTCAGTATCTGGTGTGACCACCATTTACCTCATGCAGTGCAACACATCTCCTTCGCATCATCCGTGAAGAGAACACCTCGCCAACGTGCCAAATGGCAGCGAATGTGAGCATTTGCCCACTCAAATCGGTTACGACGACGAACTGGAGTCAGGTCGAGACCCCGATGAGGACGACGAGCATGCAGATGAGCTTCCCTGAGACGGTTTCTGACAGTTTGTGCAGAAATTCTTTGGTTATGCAAACTGATTGTTTCAGCAGCTGTCCGAGTGGCTGGTCTCAGACGATCTTGGAGGTGAACATGCTGGATGTGGAGGTCCTGGGCTGGTGTGGTTACACGTGGTCTGCGGTTGTGAGGCTGGTTGGATGTAGTGCCAAATTCTCTGAAACGCCTTTGGAGACGGCTTATGGTAGAGAAATGAACATTCAATACACGAGCAACAGCTCTGGTTGACATTCCTGCTGTCAGCATGCCAATTGCACGCTCCCTCAAATCTTGCGACATCTGTGGCATTGTGCTGTGTGATAAAACTGCATCTTTCAGAGTGGCCTTTTATTGTGGGCAGTCTAAGGCACACCTGTGCACTAATCATGGTGTCTAATCAGCATCTTGATATGGCACACCTGTGAGGTGGGATGGATTATCTCAGCAAAGGAGAAGTGCTCACTATCACAGATTTAGACTGGTTTATGAACAATATTTGAGAGAAATGGTGATATTGTATATGTGGAAAAGGTTTTAGATCTTTGAGTTCATCTCATACAAAATGGGAGCAAAACCAAAAGTGTTGCGTTTATATTTTTGTTGAGTGTACATGGGACTTTAAAACATTTTGTGTTGCAGTTTTTTTGCACTCTTTGGTAATGGTGGACAACTCCCCATTTAGACACAGTTACAAAACATACACTATATGGTAACTCTGGCCTCTAGCTTTTCTGCCAAACAGCTCTATGACATGATCGAACTTGTTTGAGACTTTCATGACATATGTCAGTATATCCATATTTGGATAACTACTACATCCATATATGGACAACTGAGGAGGTGCATCAAGCAGCAGCTCCTTTCTACTCAAAACTACAGACACAGAAAGAGCAGATTATTATTACAATTATTGTCGTAGTTGTTATTTTGATTAAATCACCCTGGTGTCCAAGGGGGTATTTGGTAGAACTTTATTGCATGTTTTGATGCCTGTCTGTGACATGTATTAGCTCACTGAAAATTGTATTTAATTAATTTATCACATTTATATGAGGTCTATTAGAAAAGTCTCCGACCTTATTATTTTTTTCAAAAACCATATGGATTTGAATCACGTGTGATTGCGTCAGACAAGCTTGAACCCTCGTGTGCTTGCGTGAGTTTTTCCACGCCTGTCGGTTGCGTCATTCGCCTGTGAGCAGGCTTTGAGTGAGGAGTGGTCCACCCCCTCAGCGGATTTTCATTGTCAGGAAATGGTGGAATGATTTGGGCTTTTTTTCCATCAGAATTTTTTCAGAAACTGTTAGAGACTGGCAGCTGGAAACCATTCGAAAAATTTATCTGGCTTTCGGTGAAAATTTTACAGGCTTCACAGAGAATAAGGACTGTTACTACAGCTTTAAGGACAGCTTTAAGGGCGCTCGGCGCGCTGCGCTCCGTGCCGCCATCGAGAGCCACAAACCACCGGATCATTTCTAAATGGATGGCTCTGTGGAGCCGGGACCGTTGTGTGCACTTTCTCTGGTTATCACAAGAGCTGGACATCAACCATTTTCCGGCAGATTTCACTTTTAACAAGAGATTTTGTCATGGAAAGCCGAGCGGAGGCTTCGCGCATCACAACTGATTTGCCGATGGAGCGAGACAAAGGAACACCTCCATTTTGGTCTCACAGGACGGCTTTGACATGGTGTTCAGACAGCTGTCGGTGGTTTTTCCATCGAGTGATTATCTGAGAAATTGTGGATTTGCCTGGACATGCCAGAACATGTCCCGTGAGGCTTCATCACGGCGTTGCTTTGCGCCATGCGGCACCGCCGCGATGCGCGGAATTTCTCCGCACGTCTGTCTCAATGTGCCGAAAAAGTGCTGATGTCCACATCTTTTCACAATTCCTGTGCTAGTCAGACGACGTCCCGGATAAAACACAGCGTCCAGTTTGGAAATGAACGGCACATTCCACTGTTACAGGAGTTTTTGTCATGGAAAGAGGAGCGGAGGCTTCGTGCGTCGCGGTGGTGCCGCCTTAAAGCTGTAGTAACAGTAATTATTCTCTGTGAAGCCTGTAAAATTTTCACCGAAAGCCAGATACATTTTTCGAATGGTTTCCACCTGCCAGTCTCTAACAGTTTCTGAAAAAATTCTGATGGAAAAAAAGCCCAAATCATTCCGCCATTTCCTGACAATGAAAATCCGCTGAGGGGGTGGACCACTCCTCACTCAAAGCCTGCTCACAGGCGAATGATGAAACCGACAGGCGTGGAAAAACTCACGCATGTGCATGAGGGTTCAAGATTGTCTGACACCATCACACGTGATTCAAATCCATATGGTTTTTGAAAAAAATAATTTTCTAATAGACCTCGTATAGCACCAAACCAAAACACAAGAAAGGTCTAACCTTACCAACCCCTACAGCAAGCACACAGTTGACAGTGGTAAGGAAAACTCCCTCTGATGATAGGAACCAGCCCGACACAGCAAATACTGCCATAATCGGCAGAAGTCAGGAGGAACACAGGCGTGGTCAGCAGTGTCAGAACGCATCCAGATTACCTCGTCCACACCTGCATGATGGGATCCAAACCGTATGTAAACAGGGAGATGACACAGACTGCTGTCAGATGGCCATAAAAGGCGCTGAAGACTGCCCAATGTCCAAACGTCTGGATGGCAAACATGGGACGAAGTGCAAAGGAGCGCTGTGTTCCTCCCTTTGCACAGTTCCTGCCAGTACTGAACATCGGATTACAGATCTCAAGAACCGAGCATGGGCACTGCTGCTGTACATGATGAAGCAAACCACATACAGTGGGGCAAATAAGTATTTGATCCACTGTTGATTTTGCACATTTTCCCACCTACAAAGAATGGAGAGGTCTGTAAGTTTTATCATAGGTACACTTCAACTGTGAGAGACAGAATCTAAAAAAAAGAAAAGAAAAATCAGAAAATCACATTGTATGATTTTTAAATAATTAATTTGCATTTTATTGCATGAAATTAGTATTTGATCCACTAGAAAACAGACCTTAATATTTGGTACAGAAAACTTTGTTTGCTGTTACAGAGCTCAGACATTTCCTGTAGTTCTTGACCAAGTTTGCACACTGCAGCAGGGATTTTGTTCCACTCCTCCATACAGATCTTCTCCAGATCTTTCAGGTTTGGAGTTTCAGCTCCCTCCAAACATTTTCTATTGAGTTCAGGTCTGGAGACTGGTTCAGCCACTCCGGGACCTTGAAATGCTTCTTACGGAGCCCCTCTTGTGTGTTTGGGGTCATTGTCATGCTGGAAGACCCAGCCACGACCCATCTTCAATGCTCTTTTACTGAGGTAAGGAGGGACATGACCCCATCCATCCTCCCTTCAATACAGTGCAGTCGTCCTGTCCCCTTTGCAGAAAAACACCCCCCAAAATTATGTTTCTACCCCCATGCTTCATGGTTGGGACAGTGTTCTTGGGGTTGTTGTCATGCTCCAAACATGGCGACTTGATGCCAAAAAGCTCTACTTTGGTCTCATCTGACCACATGACCTTCTCCCATGCCTCCTCTGGATCATCCAGATGGTCACCGGTGAACTTCAAATTGGCCTGGACATGTGCTGGCATGAGCAGGGGGACCTTGCTGCCCTGCAGGATTGTAAACCATGACGGCGTTGTGTGTTACTAATGCAATCTTGTGACTGTGGTCCCAGCTCTCTTCAGGTCATTGACCAGGTCCTCCTGTGTTGTTCTGGACTTTCTCAGAATCATCCTTACCCCACGAGGTGAGATTTTGCATGGAGCCCAAAACCGGGGAAGACTGACAGTCATCATGTGTTTCATCCATTTTCTAAGAACTGTGCCAACAGTTGTTGCCTTTTCACCAAGCTTCTTGCCTGTTGTCCTGTAGCCCATTCCAGCCTTGTGCAGGTCTACAGTTTTGTCTGTGGTGTCCTTAGACAGTTCTTTGGTCTTGACCATGGTGGATAGGTTGGAGTGTGATTGATTGAGTGTGTGGACAGGTGTCTTTTATACAGGTAACAAGTTCAATCAGGTGCAATTAATACAGATAAACAGTGCAGAATAGAAGGTCTTCTTGAAGAAGAACTAACAGGTCTGTGAGAGCCAGAATTCTTGCTGGTTGGTGACCAAATATTTATTTCATGCAATAAAATGCAAATTAATTATTTAAAAATAAAACAATGTAATTCTTCAAATTTTTTTTTCAGGTTCCATCTCTCACAGTTGAAGTGTACCTACGATAAATATTACAGACCTCTCCATTCTTTGTAGGTAGGAAAACTTGCAAAATCGACAGTGGATCAAACACTTATTTGCCCCACTGTACATATCAAAAAGTTCCTTTGTGCTCCAAGGGGTCATACCGGCATGCTTTGGCATGCCAGATCCATCTGAAGTGGTTTCAGATCCTGTTTTCCTCCATCAGAATATGTAAATTGCGGTCAGATGGTGTTCAGATTGCACATGGACCACGGTCGGATAGGTGTCCCATCTCGGCGGCGCCCAGAGTGTTTTGAACATGTGCATCACACTCAGGGCCGCCGGCCAAGTTTGTCCAACTGTGGACTCTCGCAAATGGCTGTCAAAACACTTTTGAACTGCAACTGGACCCTTTTCGGATGTGGGTTGAATCATCATTCTAATGCTATTCTGCCTCATTCTATTTGTGATGGGGGTATAACAGTTACAAGGTTTTTACAAAGTTTTACAGAGCTGAAGAAACAGAAAACAGGAATTGAACACATCTGCTGCAACAGCTTCAGGCATGGCATCTCGCGTACAGTCCAGCATCCCGTTGTCAACAGACACCATCCCACGCATTTCCATTCCCACGCATTTCCACATTTCAGATAGAGACAAAAAGAGCAGAGTCAGTCGACCGGAAAAACCACACCTAAGGTTTAATTCATCATCATTAAATCATCAGGAAAGCAGAGAAAATACTAATGTGATCGCCGGCCATGAGCCCTAAGCTTCACTAACAGACCCAGAATTTAGATACCGTTGAGGCTGAGACCTGTTCCATTACTAATAAAATACATTTAAAAGGATAGGACGCACAGTTCCATACTATGCCAGGATGCTAGCCATATGAAAGGGAGAATAAATGCATCTTAATTCTTGAATGTCTCTACAGAATGAGACCATTTTATCTCCATAGGGAGATCATTCCACAAAACAGGTGCATGGTAATAGAAGGCAACGGAAATGTTCTACCTCCATTAACAGTAATACATATAGTTTGCCTTTAACGTTGTTGCAAAGGACAAGGGTGGCTGGGCGCTCCCTTCGAGATAGGGTGAGGAGCTCGGTCACTTGGGAGGAGCTCGGAGTCGAGCCGCTGCTCCTCCACATCGAAAGGAGTCAGTTGAGGTGGCTCGGGCATCTTTTTCGGATGCCCCCTGGACGCCTCGCTGGAGAGGTGCTCCGGGCACGTCCCATTGGGAGGAGGCCCCGGGGAAGACCCAGGACATGCTGGAGGGACTACATCTCTCGGCTGGCGTGGGAACGCCTTGGGGTTCCTCCGGAGGAGCTGGGGGAGGTGTGTGTGGATCGGGAGGTCTGGGCGGCTTTGCTTCAGCTGCTGCCCCCGCGACCCGACTCCGGATAAAGCGGAAGAAAATGGATGGATGGATATATATATATATATATATATATATATATATATATATATATATACAGTGAGGAAAATAAGTATTTGAACACCCTGCGGTTTTGCAAGTTCTCCCACTTAGAAACCATGGAGGTGTCTGAAATTTTCATCTTAGGTGCACATCCACTGTGAGAGACATAATCTAAAAAAAAAAAAAAAATCCGGAAATCGCAATGTATGATTTTTTAATAATTTATTTGTATGTTACTGCTGCAAATAAGAACACCTACCAACCACCAAGAATTCTGGCTCTCACAGACCTGTTTATTTTTCTTTAAGAAGCCCTTATTCTGCACTCTTTACCTGAATTAATTGCACTTGTTTGAACTTGTTACCTGTATAAAAGACACCTGTTCACACACTCAATCAATCACACTCCAACCTGTCCACCATAGCAAAGACCAAAGAGCTGTCTAAGGACACCAGGGACAAAACTGTAGACCTGCACAAGACTGGGATGGGCTACAGGACAACAGGCAAGCAGCGTGGTAGAAGACAACAACTGTTATGATTATTTATTAGAAAGTGGAAGAAACACAAGATGACTGACAATCTCCCTCGGTCTGGGATTCCATGCAAGATCTCACTTTGTGGGGTAAGGATGATTCTGAGAAAGCTCAGAACTACACAGGAGGACCTGGTCAATGACCTGAAGAGAGCTGGGACCACAGTCACAAAGATTACATTAGCAACACATGATGTTGTCATGGTTTAAAATCCTGCAGGGCAGCAAGGTCCCCCTGCTCAAGCCAGCACATGTCCAGGCCCGTTTGAAGTTCACCAGTGACCATCTGGATGATCCAGAGGAGGCATGGGAGAAGGTTGTGTGGACAGATGAGACCAGAATAGAGCTTTTTGGAATCAACTCCACTTACCATGTTTAGAGGATGAGAACAACCCCAAGAAAATCATCCCAACCGTGAAGCATGGGGGTGGAAACATCATACTCTGGGGGTGCTCTTCTGCCAAGGGTTCAAATACTTATTTTCCTCACTGTATATATATATACATACATACATACACACACACACACACACATATATATATATATATATATATATATACGAGGTCTATTAGAAAAGTATCCGACGTTATTATTTTTTTCAAAAACCATATGGATTTGAATCACGTGTGATTACATCAGACATGCTTGAACCCTCGTGGGCATGCGAGAGTTTTTTCACACCTGTCGGTTACGTCATTCGCCTGTGGGCAGTCTTTGAGTGAGGAGTCGTCCACCCGCTCGTCGATTTTTTTCATTGTTTAGGAATGGCTCAGAGACTGTTGCTTTGTTTGATAAAAAATTTTTCAAAACTGTAAGGCACAACTGAGTGGACACCATTCAATAAATTCAGCTGGTTTTCGGTAAAAATTTTAACGGCTGATGAGAGATTTTGGTCTGGTAGTGTCGCTTTAAGGACGGTCCACGGCGCCTGACGGCGATCTGCGCTTCGAGGCGGCAGCGTCGCGCCGTTTCAAGTTGAAAACTTCCACATTTCAGGCTCTGTTGACGCAGTAAGTCGTCAGAGAACAGAGAACTTTCAGAAGAAGTCGGCATGAGGAGTTTATTCGGACATTCCATTGTTAATGGTCATTTTGTAATGAAAGAACGTGCGGGCAGAGTCGCATGTCGGGCTGGACCCGACCGCGGGGGGTCGCGGCAGGAAAAACACCTCCGTTGGAAATCTTAACGGGCAAGTTGGAACATGCCCAAGCTGTTAAACAATTTCTCAGGTACTCACTTGTTGAAAGCCATTAAAAGCCGCCTGAATTCTACAAATGGTTTTCAACACGGAGGTGTTTTTCCTGTCGCGGTGCACACAGATTTGCCGAGTCGTCACGGAAACGACTCGGCGAATTTGCGCGTACGTCTTTCATTAAAAAAATGTCCTTAAACAGTGGAATGTCCGCATAAATTCCTCATGCCGGCCTCTTCTGAATCTTCTCTGTTCTCTCACGATGTCCTGGGTGAATTAAGCCTTAAATTAGGATGTTTTCAGCTCGAAACAGGCCGACGACAGCGCCTGGAAGCGCTGCAGGACGTCCCGCTCCGTGGGAAGTCCTTACACCGACAGAAACACCCCATAATCTCTCATCAGCCGTTAAACTTTTCACAGAAAACAAGCTTAATTTCTCGAATAGTGTCCACTCGGATATTCCTCACAGGTCCAGAAAAATTTTTGATAAAGCAACGCGCGCCGTCTCGAGCAGCGTGTGAAACAAAGGAATTCAGCCGAGAGGGCGGGACCACATCTCACTCAAGGCCTGCCCACAGGGAAATGACGTCACCGACACGCGTGAAAAAACTCACGCATGCGCACGAGGGTTCAAGCATGATTGGTGTAATCGCATGTCATTCAAATCCATATAGTTAAAAAAAAAAATAAAAGGGTCGGTTTATTATCTAAGAGACCTCGTGTATATACGTACATGTATTTTCAATTTGAGTTATGTGTTGAATAACGAAGAAATAATTTGAAGTTTCACACAGGGGTAAGTTATCGGGTGCAGTTCATCTGCAGATCATTTACACTATTTAAATCTTTGTGTTATGACATCACATACTGTACATATCCATGCGTATACACCGAGATGTTCACCAAAAATGAATTTTCTAAAAACACTCCAGAAACACTCATGTGTTGGCTTTGAAAAAGCAATCAGCTTTGTAAATAATGTTTTTCATTAAGAGATCAGAGCAGATTTAGGTAAGAGGCCTTCCTGTTCTGCTCTTTTGCAACCACCAACCAAAGGTTTGAAATTTGCTGTTCTTAAAGCAGGGGGGGATTATTTTCCCTTGCTGATATAATGGTGCACCTGTCAGAGGGAGTTAGAGATGACGTCCTATCAGTGACAGGTACACTATCACCCTGCCCAAAATTCAATATTTCTCGGTGGAAAATTAAAGTATAGGGAAAATAAGGACAAGGAGTGCGCACCTACCAGGAGAGACATGGCTGCTTCTATCTTGCTGACGACATTATACTACTGCCAGAGAGAGAGAGATGGTGTCTGGGCCTGAACCTATGCAGACAGATCGTGCCGTGTATAAGTATGGATAGTGGAAGGGACCTGGGCTCAGGCTCAAATTAACTGTGTGGCAGACTGGACTGTCAACTTCGATTACCTGCCTTGCACTGCCTGGGCCATCCTGGTAATTTATTTCTTTTCCCATTCCTTCCATCTTTTCGTCCTTCTCCTCCTCCCTACGGTCCCTCATTCTGAATATCAGCAGCAAATGTAAACCGGCCTCTGCATTCTCTCCTGTCAACCTGGAGGGCCTAATAATGGGGCTGTTGCTTTTCCCATTTAGAAGCTATTTTCGATGAGGAGATGGGCCCTGACCCTCTGCTCTCTGCCTCATTCAGTCTCTCTCTCTGCCTTGCACCCTCGACCACATTACAGGACAATTATCTCAGTCTTGTCTCAGAAGACAAGAGGGATAAGCTGAATAGTCATTGGCTATAACAGATTGCTTTTTTTTAAAAAAACAAGGTGTATTAGATTACAAATTAAACTGGAGGACTTGTTTTGTGCAACACTGATTGCAAGGATGCTCTGTGGGAACATCTCCATGCATATAATAGTGTTTGTGTGCATTTGATCAGTACACAGGTATGTGTCAACATGTTGCGTACTATGATGTATGTTGCATGATTGTTTGCTTTTCCAGTTTTTCAACATCACTGGGAGCAATGCCACATGCCCATGGCAGAAAATATAGGTGAAGAAAGTTTACACTTATGAAGCTGTATAACTGGTGATACAACAGACAAAAGTTATGCTATGCACAGTCTCTCTAATCACAACCACAGAAGTCAGTCAGTCCTTCAGAGTCATCTGGGTGCCTTCATGGCTTCCGTCACTATTTTCCTTCTTGCACTCAGTTTTTGAGAACTGTTGATTCCAAACTGATTTACTGATTGATTTATGGACTCTGAAAATCAATCAATCAATCAATCAATCAACTTTTTTCTTGTATAGCGCCAAATCACAACAAACAGTTGCCCCAAGGCGCTCCAAAATGGAGGCACTATTAATACAAACAGGCATATTTCTGTATGGATAATGCAATATTTTTTTAACCTCTTGAATTAAAGCTAACAATCTGCATGACAAGCACATCTTGATTGTTTCCATTTCAAATCCACTATTATGGTGTTCATAGGCAGATTACAGAAAATTGTCACTGTCCTCTTACATATGAGCCTGACTGTATAGGCCTTGATGCTCATTGGTTCCAATGCCCACAGTATGTGTGGATACCATAGTGTGAAGCATATGAAAAGCTATGACTCAACTGCGGATGAGACACTAGTCCATCCCTGATAACTTGCCCAGCCAAGGCTGGTATCCATTTTTAGCTGGGTGGACTGGGACAATGCAGATGAAGTGTCTTGTCCAATGCCCATTGACAGGTACCGTGACTGGGACTCTATCTGGGTTTTCATATTGGCAACCTGACTCATGTCCCATTGAGGTAACTGCTCTGCTTGCTCATATGTTACAAATGAAAAAAAAAAAACTTATCTGGGAAGTCCATATGCTGGAATTTCAGTGAACCTCTCTCCATATGCTGTACATATGACAAGCCATTGAGAGTTGGCAGAGATGTATGTCAGAGTAAAAATGTCCCTGCATTGTTTAATTACCCAGTACACTCATCTCGGTATTACCACTGGCCAATGCAGAGATGCAGTTGTGCAGAAGTAAAACACTGCCTAAATGTGAAATCTGTATAGCTCATCTGCACATGCATACCTGCACAAAGCAGGATGACCTGGTGTTGGAATGTTCATTGACTGCGGTTGACTCACTTGTACACAAGGGTAGGGCAGTAGCCATGGCAATGACAAGGAGGACTTTGGCTCAGGTGGTACAGTAGGTTGTTATTTTCTTGAATTGTAAATGAATTGGTCCCTGCCTGCTCATTTCTCTGTAACCTCAAGCAATATGACAACTCCTATACTGCTCATAGAGTGCATGTGTTGTTAAGCAAATGTGATTGTAAGCTTTGGATAAAAGTGCTTGCAAATGCAACTACTTTTCTTCTGAGCCACAGCCATTTTCTGCCTATGAAAGTCTGACACATCACAGACAAGACCTTGTCAGAAGGCTGCATAAGACATATAATCAGAGGTAAGTAACTTCCATGTCAGTTACTCCATTTCTGATGCAGTTTTTGGCTGTTTTTCCAGTGAAGAAACTTAAGACTATATGGAGCACTAAACAGCAGCATTAAGACTGTGATTCCCTTTGATTAGTAGGCCAATCATCGGATTAATGGAGTCAGACAGTCAGTGAGTGTGTCTGCAATAATGCCAGCCAGTGCGTTCTGAGTACCAGTCCCAAGTAAAAGAGGATGGTAGACCCCCTTCTGGGTTCTACAAATGGGTTCTACACTCCATCTACCCATGGCATATTTTTTCAAATCTCAGCAACATTAGGTGCACAAGCCAATGTATTCAGAGTTTTGGTCTAAAGCACATCAGAAATCAGATACCATACCTGATCGGTCGATGACTGGGTTAACAACAGCCACCTCTGATGCTGTTATCCAATAGGGTGCCAGCTGAAATTGGCCTACAATTGGCCAAAGAAGAAAAGACAGAGAATGTGTCCAGAGGGAGTGGGAGAGGATGAAAGGTACCTTGACACTTGCATGATTTTGATCCCTGCACTGGCACGCAGGCTGGCATGCCAGAGAGTATACTTGTTGCAAACTGTGAGTGAGCTGTGTGCGGTTGCATGCAAATGCACAAAGAAAATTTTGAAATGTTCAAAATCTCTGGCACACATTCATTTTGTGAACTAGATGTGAAAATTGCACAATCTATTCGAAAACACTGTGTGTCACTGTGAGTCAATGCGTTTCATTGTTGCAGCGCGTCTGAAAGATTAAGATGAGATGTTACATCCACAATACAGACAATTTTACAGATACATTATCTAACTCATAAGGAGTGAAAATGCAACTGTTTCACCAAGTCATTACAAAGTAAATATTATAAATAATTACCTTTGAGACGATTCCAAATGTGTTCTCCACCTCGTGAAGCACACGAGAAAAACTGCAGCTGCAGATAATTCCTCTGTGATTCTGAAGTGAAGAGAGATGGTTTCATCAGCCAAGTTCCGAGAGCAAATGCATCATCTGTTACAAAATAATTATTTTATATAACACGACGTGCAGTGGCACAAAGTGCGGCATCCAGCAAGACAAAGGGGGTCACAATAGCATGACGAATTGCAAAGCAGTGTGGGGATCAAATTTGTGCATCAAGGTGAACGAACATTAGAAATGACAGTCTGAGTTTGAATGTTGGCAGTATAACTGGTAAAGGGACAGAGTTGGCTGATACTGTATAATGGGAGAGGAGAAAGGCAGACATACTCTGTGTACAACAGACCAAGTAGAAGGAAAGTAAAGCCAAGAGAATCAGAGGTAGATTCAAACTGTTGTATCATGGTGTGGATGCAGAGAATTGGTGTTGGGGTCATTCTAAAGGAAGAACATAGTAAGAGTGTGTTGGAGGTTAAGCAAGTGTCTGACAGGGTGATGAGTGTGAAATTGGAAATCAAAGGGGTGATGAATGTCATCACTGCATATGTCCCACAGGTAGGCTGTGAGATGAAGGAGAAAGAAAACTTCTGGAGTGAATTATATCAGGTGTTAGAAAATGTAACTAAGGATTAAAGAGTGGTGACTGAATTCAATGGGAATGTTGGTGAAGGGAACAGAGGACATGACGTTATGGGTAAACATGGTATCAAGGAGAGGAATGTGGAAGTGTAGACGGTGGTAGAATTTGCAATAAAAGAGAGAAATGACTGCCATGAATGCTTGTTTGAAGAAGAAAGAGCACTGGGTGACATATAAGATTAGAAAAGGTGCACACAGATTTATGAGATGCAACATAAATATTGTGGCAGAAGAGAGTGTAGTGAGACAGCATCAGGTTTTTTTGTAGAATAACTTTGGAGGAAGAGAGACGGGCACTTAATGGAGGTGAAGTGGTTTGGGACAACTGAACAACCACTGCAGATGTGGTGAGGGAGACAGCTAGGAAGGTACTGGGTGTGAAATCTAGACAGAGAAAGGAAGACAAGAAAACTTGGTGGTGGAATGAAAAAGTTCAGGAAAGATTAAGGAGAAAGAGGTTGATGAAATAGAATTGGAAAGGTCAGAGAGATGATTAAAGTAAGCATGAGTACAAGGAGATGCAGCATAAGGTCAAAATAGATGTGGCAAAGGCTAAAGAAAGGCCATAAAGATGCTGAGGATGGAGCTACCAGGTAGGAAGAGAAGAGGGAGGCCAAAAAGGAGGTTTCTGGATTAGTTGAGGGAGGCCATGATGCTACAGAGGAAGATGCAGAGAACAATAGAAGAAGAAGACGAAGAAGAAACCCCCCACCAAAAAAAAAAAAAAAAACTCAGGACCAGTGAACTTTCTATTTTGGACCATGTTGGCAGCTTTCAGCATGCACAATGACCATAAAATAAAAGAAAGACAGATTGGACAACAAAATTGCTTGTTTGAGTGTGTGTTTTGTACCAGCATTGGACTATCAATATCTAGAACTGAACTTGAACTGAAACATCAGAATGTTCTTATTGGCTTTAATTAAGAAGTTTAACAAAAATATCACATTCATCCATTTAGTCATTACAGTCACATTTACAGTGCAACTGGAAAGTATTTACAGTGCTTCACTTTTTTTTACATTTTGTTATGTTACAGCCTTATTCCAAAATGGATGAATTTTTTTCCTCAAAATTCTACACACTATTCCCCACAATAACAATGTAAAAAAGTTTATTTGCGATTTTTGCAACTTTGTTAAAAATAAAAAGAACTAAGAAATCACATATACGTAAGTATTCACAGCCTTTGCCATGAAGCTCAGAATTGAGTTCAGTTGAAACTTATTTCCACTGATCATCCTTGAGATGTTTCTACAGCTTAATTGGAGTCCACCTGGGGTAAATTCAGGTGATTGAACATGATTTGGAAAGGCACACACCCGTCTACATATATGGTCCCACAGTTGACAGTGCATGTCAGAGCACAAACCAAACATGAAGTCAAAGGGATTGTCTGTAAACCTCTGAGACAGGATTGTCTCAAGGCACAAATCTGGGGAAGGGTACAAAAACATTTCTGCTGCTTTGAAGGTCTTAATGATTACATTGGCCTCCATCATCCGCAAATGGAAGAAGTTTGGATCCACGAGGACTCTTCCTAGAGCTGACCGCCCGTCTAAACTGAGCAATGGGGGGAGAAGGGCCTTAGTCAGGAGGTGACCAAGAACCCGATGGGCACTCTGTCAGAGCTCCAGCATTCCTCTGTGGAGAGCAGAAAACCTTCTAGAAGGGCAACCATATCTGCATCAATACATCAATCATGCCTGTATGGTAGAGCGGCCAGATGGAAGTCACTCCTTAGTAAAAGGTACATGGAAGCCCACCTGGAGTTTGCAAAATACACCTGAAAGACTCTCAGACTATGAGAAACAAAATTCTTTGGTCTGATGAGACAAAGATTGAACTCTTTGGTGTGAATGCCAGGTGTCATGTTTGTAGGAGACCAGGCACCATCCCTACTGTGAAGCATGGTGGTGGCAGCATCATGCTGTGGGGATGTTTCTCAGTGACAGGAACTGGGAGACTAGTCAGGATTGAGGGAAAAATGAATGCAGCAATATACAAAGACATCCTGGTTGAAAACCTGCTCCAGAGCACGCTTTACCTCAGACTGGGGTGATGGTTCATTTTTCAGCAGGACAATGACCCTAAGTACAACTCTGTGAATGTCCTTGAGTGGACCAACCAGAGCCCAGATCTCAATCCGAATGAACATCTCTAGAGAGATCTGAAAATGCTGTGAACCAATGCTCCCCATCCAACCTGATGGAGCTTCAGAGGTGCTGCAAAGAGGAATGGGCAAAACTGTCCAAAGATAGGTGCACCGAGCTTGTGGCATCATATTCAAGAAGACATGAGGTTGAAATTGCTGCCAAAAGTGCATCAACACAGTATTGAGCAGAGAGTGTGAATACTTATGTACAGGTCATTGCTTAGTTTTTTAAAATTATTTTTAATAAATTTGCAAAACTTTCAAAAATAAATTTTTCATGTTGTCATTATGGGATGTTGTGAGTAGAATTTTGAGGGGAAAATGAATTTACTCCATTTTGGAATAAGGAGTAAACCCCACATAACATCCACATATCAAAATGTGGAAAAGGTGAAGTGCTCTGAATACTTTACGCTTGTATAAATCATTACTTTTACAGCCAGTTTTCTTTTAACAAGTCATGGGATCTGTACAAGAACATATCAAAGCCACTGAATATGTCTTCAACTTCACTTACAGCAATCATAAACAACTATAATTAGTGTGGTACTATGTGATAAATCTGTCTGGAGCAGGCAGTTCTCAAAATGTGAGTGACCATGCAAGATGGACACTAGTGAAATACCCTGCGTCGGACTGCAGTCCCATACGGGGGAGTCATATACTGCAGAAACTGGAGAAAAGCACAAACACCAACAAGACTTTTTGAGACTCCTTCTCAGTGGTGGGCACAGATAACCAAAAAATTAACTTCGATAACAGATAATAAGATAACTTAAAAGTTATCTTTGATAAAGATAAACCGATAAACCACACAAAAATGCATTGGAAGTTACAGATAATCGATAACCGATAAATTCCGGTGTTGTCTATGGGACATTTGCAGTTACTAAAGAGCTGAAATTGATTTTTAACACGATTGCTTTTGAAAGCATCAAAAGCAGTAAAAGACCTAAAGAATAAGCAAGAATGTTTGACCATGCTGCCCCCTGGAGGAAGCAGCACAGACAAGTCCTGAGAGCACCCACGAAATCAACTGTTTGCTAATCATAACCATTTTTCTTTCAACATTCTGCCCCTGCTGGAAGCTCTTGTTTACAACAGCGCTCTCACCACAGTAACACAATGAGAGCAGCCATAAAGCCAGCTCCCTATCAATTTCAACACTCCGGTCAGGCGGAGGTCTTGAAAAATAAAGTCATACTAACTTAAGGTTTTTTGAAAATACTGATAGAATAACTCCATTAATGTCAATTCTGTCATTTGTACAAAGTTAAAATATAACATATATCTTTTAATGTTGAATAAGGCACTAATTCTGAGGTTTTGTAACAAACACAGACCGCAAAGCATTCTGGGTAAAAGTGCTAAACAGTGATTGGTTCAGTAATCCATTATGTAAACCAACACGTTAATGTGACGTGTGTCGTGTGTTGGTTTAAAGATAAATGTGCTTTTGTAAATATTCCATTTTTATTACGGAGCCCTGGAAGTGTCATCGCAATTGCATGTTTTAAAACTTTTATGATGTTGTAAAACGTGCACTCAATATTAGTAAGTAAGTAAGTAAATTTATTTATATAGTGCCTTTCACAGACATAAGGCCATGTACACACATTGTCAGGTATTTGTAAAACCGAATATCTTACCCTTTCAGTTTGGGGAAAAAACTTCATCCACACTACGTCGTTTAAAAAAAAAAATCCATCCACATCGAACCGTATAAATGTGTTGTAATTAGTCTGCCAAACCTTTGGGTGGCGGTACTTATTAAAATTCTATCCAATCAGGAGCCTTATTCTCTTGTCGTCACTTTAACAAGTTAACAAATATATGCACACAAAAAGCGCCTGGACAATGGACAATACCAACACTTTGAGAGCAGCCATGTACCCAGACATTTAATACTGCCATGAACACTCCTGGCCAGTAGATGGCAGTAGCGGCCTTGAAAAAATGTCAAACAAAATTCCAGATAATCTGTGTCTGCTACATTTAAGATGCGTGGAATTTAACAAACGCAAATACGCTAATGTCTATAAACCCAGAGAATATATTCACGAGAGTTTTAGGCACTAGAGTTTAATGCTGTTATCTGTGGACCCTGAACAGAGTGTCTGAAATGCATTTGTCCTGTCGTGAACATCTGAGATTACCTTATGCTACCCATAATGGCCTGGCACAGCATGTGCTCACAAAACCTTAAAAATTAGCACATTACTTTAAAACGAAAACATATATCTGATATTTTCACTTTATAAACTTCAGACATGACAATAATTTTAAATAACTTGTCTAAAATGAGTGGTTAAAATTTGAACCATAAGTTAAACATGTATGCCTCTGGATGACTTGGTGACATTGAGATTATATTAGTATGGTGTTAAAGAAAATGATTTTTTTTTTTTCACCAGTTCTTCTTTGCTTATAGATGATAGAGTGGTTTCTAATTGCAGAGAGTAGAACAACATGCCTATTAGGAAACTTTTAACAGGTAGGTCTCAATAGCTTTAACAGTTTTAAAAATGTTTTTCACTGTTCAGCTTAGTTTAGTGTGTTATCAGTCTAAAAGTTATCGGATGGTAATTCATCGGAAGATAATTAGTCCAATGATGGTTTTTAAATTTATCTAAAAAGATAATCCGATAATGAAAACATTATCTTTGATAATGATCTGTTATCGGATTATCGGAAGTGTGCCCACCACTGCTCCTTCTTAAATTTAGTAGTTTGAATAACATGTGGCTCTGAGAACTGAGGGACTATTTTTGTAAATCCCTTGAATTAAATTTTAATAGTCTATACAATAAGCATGTTTTAATTTTGTTGCTTGGTTGTGTACAGAAGCAAAATTCCAAAAATTCTATCACTGCCCAGATATGGACCTGACCGCATGTTATATCCATCACTGAAGTGCACATAGAGGCTAAGATACCATTAATACACCTTGCTAACACACACATATCTATGAACATGATCCTTTACCATTTGTCCTTACAGGGGGAATATAAAAAACAAACACTGAACCATGATGAAAAATCATGTAAGAAAAGCCGAAGCTTGGCCGAAGTGTATTCACACAGCCTCTACTCTGTTCTTTAGGTTGCATCATACCAGCTCTTAGAGAGTGCAAACCTCAAGGTGACACAGCCAGTCGGCCACACCGTTATTCCACTATGTGAATTAGGTCTAGGCTAGTGGCCAGATGTAAGAGTCTAATAATCATGTCACTCGTTGCTCTGTGCAGATCCCTTTACATGTTAAATGGAGAGGCAGAGGATACTTGGTGGCTCAAAGATAAGACCATTTCTCCTCCAACAAGCTAAGTTCCACCATCAGCTGACACATATGATCCGAGCTATCGAACACCGGCTTGCGTTAGCTCTCTGTACCTCGTTATCATCGCTTACAGAGTTTTGCTGTGCACACTTTTTTCTTTTTCCTCTCACGTTCTCCCACTTTCTTTGCTTCACTCTTGCTCCGCAGATCCAAATCCCAAGAGAAAAAGAGGAAGAGAAAATTATTATTTCCTTTCTTCTATGCTATCCTTATGAAAACATAATTGGGGCAAGCAGACCCTTACCTCACAGGCTACATGTTACTGTAGGTGATTTAAGAAAGTGAGGTGGGGGAATAGAATTGCAGATTGTGTGTGTGTGTGCGTGCGTGCGTGTGTGTGTGAATGAGAGAGAGTGGATAAGAAGGATGGTGTGAGGTGGGGAGGGGTGAGAAAGGAAGAGATAGGGGCATATTGCCGGTTCCACTCTATTTCCAGCCCAGTGTCAAAATGAATTTCACATCTTAATATGGAGAAAGTGCTTACGCTCTGAAATACCAAAAAAAAAAAAAAGGGTGGTGGTAGCAGCAGTAATGTAAAGGGAGGAGGCTCAAGAAAAGGGATGAAGCAAGGGATAACAATGAGAGGGCTATAATGCTGACAGTAAAATAAAGAGGAGTGAGAACTCAATTAAAGGCAGGGAGTTCACAGGGAGGGGGCAGACCCTTGGGTCGTAGGAGGGATGGATAGTAAGGGACTCTGATTCCTTAATGAGCTTAGCCCCAGGGCCAGAGTCACCAACTGACTGGCAAAAACTAAATGACCTACCGAGCGACTGTCTGGCCAGGTATCTGTAACTCCACTGCCGATGTTAAACACTGAAGCACCTGTCACGCCATAATGGATCAAGGAAATGTATGATGAACTGATACGAATTTTAGATATTTGTTTGTGGTCATTTTTGTCCTACAAAATTCCTTTTCCCATTCTCTAAATGTGTTCCTTGTCAGCTGATGTACAGCGAGTCTGGAAAGTTTTGTGCATCCTCAGAACTTTGAACAGACATTAGCCAGAGAGCTTGCCTAATGGCTGCAACTTTGTTTACTGTTTTGTCTGATATTTGTTTATTCCTTCTACTATAGTCATGCATTCATATCCTGTGGCTATCTGATGCTTCAGACTAGGCTTCTGATTGGCCAAAGCTGCAGTGTGCAATGTGAATTCAGCACAAGGGGAGAACCGACAGCTCCCAACACAGCAACATACTATCATGGCTGTTCATTTAGTCAAGGTCAGACTGAAGAAAAAGACAGTGTGTTTATGCGTGCTTTCATCTGGACATCAGTGTGCACCTGGGAGATATTCTTGGCAAGAAGGCACAGCAGAGAAAGCAGGTTGTTTGCTGCCCTTGCAGTTTGAGCCGCACTGAAGGCCAACACAGTGGAGAAGACGCTGTCAGCACACGGACATAGTGATAACGTATGATGTCATGATTCCCAAGTGAGCCAGATTCGAAGCGAGCTGTTCAGACAGAGAATACCACTGAAATATGGCTCCCTCCAGCGCGCATAGGTATATGTCTTGAAACAGGGGAAATCACACTGCTAAATGCAGCTCTTTGTGTTGCCAGTGGAAATGTGACATCATTCCTCCGTCAATATTCCAAATCCAGGGGGTTTAAGTGATGTCTACCAGACAAATTATTTCAATTTGTTATGAATCTTGATGGGAAGAAGTGGCACAAGGACTGATAAGTGGGCATTGTTTACTTTTTACAGGGGCATATTACACTTTTACAACAAGGTTATAAAGTTCACCAGCTGTCTTTATAGCATATTCCTAGGCTTTGGAAAATCCAAGGAGTTTGCTCTCCAAAATACAGTAAGTGAGCACATATGTAGTGAATAGATAACTTGAGACCAATGTAATCTTATAACTCAGCAAAATAAAATAGCATGTCAGAGGATAAATTATTTAAATTTCAGTGAACGTTGCTTCACCAGATCACTCAAAAAAACAAAAAAAAACAACTTTGTTTAGCCTCTTTGATGTACCATAGCTGTGTCTGCCACCTGTTGGATGGTGAGAGAATGCTGGCTTGATGATGGATTAGAAGCAGGTGTAGTAGTCAGACCTTTTCCAAACAAAAATATAGAAAATCAGAGAAGGAAAGCATCACTTTCTAATTAATTTACATCATTTATGTTCTAAAACTCAAATAACAGTCACAATTCCACACAACCCTGCTAAAAGCATTTACTCTGAGAAAAAGCTGAAGCAGACACTTATTGTCTATATCTCTCCCATCATATGTGTGGTTTAAAGGTTACTGTACACATGGCTTAAAATTAGCTTGCCTGTCTGGTGACCACCAAGAACGTGACTGCTTGTATCAAAGTCTCAAGCTTAAAATATTGCAGAGACACTCACATAGAGATGATCTGAGGCATCTTGAAAAACAAACAAACAATAAATGTGATATAGTTTTTAAGAAAGGTGGGGTTCTGTGTTTGTTAAACAGAAAGGAGCACCTGCTGGCCATGTGTCCTGTGCCTTGAGAGTGTGGTGGTAAATGGACTGCATTTATGTAGCGCTTTTCCATCTGCATCAGACGATCAAAGCGCTTTACACACTAATGCCTCGCATTCACCCCGATGTGAGGGTGCTGCCATACAAGGTAATCATGACACATCGGGAGCACCTAGGGGATTAAGGACCTTGCCCAAGGGCCTTTTGTGATTTGCTGGTCAGGCTGGGAATTGAACAGAGTATCCTCTGGTGTCAAGCCCAACACTTAACCACGAGACCATCACCTCCCCTCTGCATCTCTCCCACACATCATATAAATGCATCCCACAGATTACAGACTGACTCAGTTCGTCTGCCTCAAATGAAAAAAGATTAAAAATATGGGCATCCGTGGCATGGTCATGGAAGTCTAACACAAGGCTTTTCATGTTTAAATTTTTACTGATAGCAGCAGTTTTGAAAGAGCTGAACATGAAATGCTAACTTAGATAGTACTACTTAGATAAAACTTAGATAGTACTAGCGGAGTTACCCACTCTATGCACGGGTAATAGAGATGAATTTTAGTCATGTCACTGTATATTTCATGTTATTTTAGTTAAGGTGTAGTAAGTTGCTTTGCATTGTGTGTATGTTGTCATCATTAATTTTCATAGAGTAATTTGTGACATACATGAGACTCAAGTGAATGATGATAAAAGGTGATAGCATGTCATATCACTGCGATGTTCTGCCAGGCTGCACACAGCAAGTCATTTTAATGGAAAGAAACGTGTGCCGTAACTCGCACGCAGCACGCGCTGATCCGTTCGGATTGTAATTAAAGTGCACCCTTGCCAGCCGCTACTACGTAGTCTGTAAAGTATCATGCTTGCTACCTGACCTGAGTACCACATGAACTGTGAAAATAAGGGCTCCAGTGAGCAGGTCGTGATCTAATATTTAAGACTGACCTTGTTTGTGTGTGTGTGTGTTCGTGCACATACAACCTAACTCCCCCCTTGGTGCCCCCAGTCACCATACAAAGTTTGGTGTCAAAAACTTAATTACTGTGGCTGTGCATAGCGAACACACACATGCACACACACACACACACACACATGCACACACACACACACACACACACGCATTCAGCTTGATATATTAGCTAACCCCTTTTTCTGTCATTTGTAAAGTTCCCATCTTTTCTCCTCACATCTTTGCCATGCTGTGTAATGTTTGCCTTCTTTTTTGTGTGCATGCCTTTGAAACTTTCAAAGACATAAAAACTATTCTGATTTTGTGTTTCCAGTAACAGTAATGACTGTGCTGCTGCCTGTATAAAGCCTGACATCAGCGCCTCTTTCCAGTGAATGTGGGATAGGTTTGCCAGACAAACTGAGGTTAATCTATTGGCACAATGTGGTTTACAGCTCAGTTTTATCTCTCTGTTCATAAAACCAAATAATTTCATAAACCTCATGTTTTATTATTATCCCCTTGAGCTGAAATGACTCCAAATATCCCATCTTGTTATTTCCATGCCTGGATGGCAAAGTTGCCCCCCCCCTTCACATTTATTCTTCACCGACTGACTCGCTCTTACACTTTTCCACTGACGCTACTCCTGTGTAACATGAAGCACATCATTTTACAAGCAGAAAGGGGAACATCTCTCTTCATGATCCTGTATGTATTTTGTGTTCTCTTTATCATCACTTTAAGAGCAGGAATAAAAAAATTAGACAAGTAGGAAAAAAAAAAAAAAACTTCCAAAACGAGCTAAAGCTGGAGCGTGGAATCACAAGAACTAAAACCCCTTGAAGGAGAGGGAGAGAGTGAAAGAGAAAGAAAAAGGAGAGAAAAGGAGATAGAGGCAGTGTGATGGGCTGCTGCTGTGTAGTGTTGGGGCTGATAAAACAGTGGGGGTGAAGAAGGGCCTTGAGCGACGATAAACACATGCACACACACATGCACGCACACAGTGTCTTACTGTTAAAGCACCTGCCTCCATGGATGGAGCTGATTGCACAGCCCTGACTCATCCTTGGCTACATGTCGAACCCTGGGGAGCCTCCAATTGGCATGGAGATACTAATGGAGTGGAGCAAGAGAGCTGCTGGGAATGGCAAATCTCCGGCTGTGGGGATGCAGCGGAAGTCTACATGGGATCAGCCTTTTGCCCGTTAGCCTTGAGTTTTGTGCTACAGTGAGGTGCTGCTTTTGATGTCTTAATCATCTCCCTCTATCAAGCTCGAGGAGGCTGGGGAAAGTATTACACACGAGAGGAGAGGTGAAAGGGTGTGCAGGGGGACATCAGGGCAATCACACAGATGGGAGTCCGACATGGGACAAGGATCCGAAAGACTCAGCTGACTTTCGAACGTCTTGATGCCGAGGAAAAATGTGGTCACGCTGTAAAAACATTCACATCAGTTGTCCCGATTTCATTTTAAGTGCCTCCCGTAACCCAGTTTTGATATGAGTGACAGCAAACTTTATAGATAATTGAAAACTCATCCATGTGGCGTGCGCACCTGGAAAAACTTGGCGAAGAGACATTTGCTTTGACAGTGAGGAAAGATCACACAATGTTACAAAGACAAACTTCACAGGAAGTCTGAGTCAAACAGGCTCCGAGATGATCATAAGAGATGCAACTGAGAGCCAGAGTTCAGCACGATCCAATTAAATCAGCAGCCACTGTCTGGAGCGAGGAGCAGAGGCCAGAATGAGCGAGGGAAAGGTTCTGAGAGGAAGCAAACGAGCGATGGGCGAGAGAAACACCAAGTCAAGATTAAACAGTCAGATAAAAGAGGAGTGAGACAGCGATGTGTTCAGGCATCAAAAGTACCCACGGCTTCTCCTCAGGGCTAAGTGCTCCACACAGGAGCCTGATGAACTGATGAGCTGAGGGAGGAGTGCCAAGGAAGACACAGAAGGAGTGACGAACAACCCCTGTTCAATAACTCTCTCCCCTCCAACGCAACCACCACCGCAAAACAGAGGAGAATATCCCGGCGTGCCGTGTCACCTCTGCTCAGAACGACACGGGCAATTAATAAGTCAACAGAACCAGAGCTGTTCAAATATCATGTCACAGCACCTCACACAAGAAGCAGCACAAGCTTTTGCAAAAAGAAGAGGGAAAAAAAAAACAGTGGAGTTTGCTCTTTATGTCAAAACACAGAGGGAAGATGATCTAATAAGATGCTTGAAGTTTTATTTGAGGTTGCTATTACATTAAACATTTAATTAAAATGTAAGTGCCACATAGGAGACGACACCCAGCAGGAGGGAATGTGCACCAGCAGGTTAACTGCAAAACGTGACAAATCAACACTGTGTCACACGATTGTTACACAGCATGAAAGTATTGTGATAACGACTGATGATGCTGGTTTTTCCTTTGAGTATTTCAGTTATTTAGGCATACTCATATTTTCCATGGTGCAACCATGCTGCTACATGTGCACACTTGATCCCATCAGATTTCAGAAGTTATACATGATAGTTCATGATTCGTAATCGGCTGCACTCTAAGAAATAAAACGTTTAATTTAATTGATAAAGTTAAGGTAACTTTTTCCACATAACATTGTCAATTAAAGTGCAAAACAATATTGTAGTTGAAATCAATTAAATCAAATGAAACATTATTACTTAAATCCCTACAATTAACAATTGCAAGTATATTGAAAATAACAGTATTAATTACATTTTTAAAAAACCCCTGTGTTTCATTTCTTAGTGTTGGAAAACTGCTTAGGAACGTTAGTACACTGTAAAACTTAGTGTTAGTTGAACTCAAATCATTTGAGGAAACCGATTACCTTAAACCATTTGAGTTTGCCAACTTAAATAAAATAATTTTCACAAATTTAATTGTTAAAGTTTTAGTAACTTAATTTATAGTTAATTAAACTTATGTAAATCTAGTTTATGATTTTTTTAAAAAGTGACAAATAAATTTCTGCCTAAAAAAATTGCATTACATTTTGGATTAGATTTTTTTGATTCATTCTTTGGTTAACTTGTTGACTCTGCATTGGGTTGTTATGACTCTGCCCATTCGCTCCCCTCGGGACGAGAACTCACGATGTCCGACATGGAAGTCGGACTCTCTAACCAGAAGGCTAAAACCCAGGGCTCTGACCTTGTGACAAGAGAATTCTTTTGAGCTGTTGGGAGTGAGGTTTACTAACTACATATGCGCAGCGACACCTGCTGGCCTCCGTTACATAAACTCAATTAAAATGAGTGAATGGAATGTACTGGAAATACATCACCAACACTTAAGGCCCCAAAAACTTTAAAGGCACTTAAAGGAACTGAGGTGTTACAACAACAATTCATTTTTGAGGTAGTTTAATTAATGGAAATGAGTGACTATAACTTTTTTCAAAGTTTGAATTACATTAACTTAATTATTGTATTAAAATACAGTGTTCGGTTTAACAGTGTAGCTGCATATATTTTTTCATGCAGAACTAGAGTTACACCAGGAAGAACATCCAGTGTAAAACCTGTGCCAAATCCCTTTGTGGACATAATGGATTTGCTGTGGTGACACTGAATAACTGGGGGCAGCCAAAAGAAAAAAGTGATATTTTTTCACAACTATTTTCAAAGCATTTTATTGTGTAATTTAAAACACTTCATATGACACCTAAATGTCATTTGTTTGTTGAATTGTATGTCAGGTGACATTCATTATATGTCCCATTGTATGAGTGACAACATGTACCATGAATTTTGATACTATTCACTGTGAATTATTTGTAACATATGTTTCGCTCTATTGTTCCATTAGCTTTTTCTAAAAATGCTTTCTTGATAGAAGAAAGCCAAATCCAGCAGCTACAGTGCTTGTGGGCATGCTGTTTGCAGTTTCTGAAGCATTGTCAAATGAAGAATTGGACAACTTCTTATCTCAGTTTTTGATGCAAATATATTTAGGTGTCATATAAAACAAATAATAAATGTTCTTCCATGCAGTGGAATGAATATTTTCATTAACTGAATGGCATGTGCCATCTTTCAACTCATGCAAATATTCTTACCATTGCACTCACAAGCATTCATTATTTGCATAATATGTCATAAGTGGGTCTAGGGTGGGGATTGATTTTTTAGGGGCCCACTCCAAAAGAATTTACATTGTGTCACCACAAAACTCACATTTTTCATTGAAAATCTTATAATTTCAGCTTCAGTTTCTCACATTCTCTGACTGATCTTGGTGCTACAGCTACCTAGTTTCCACAGCACCCTTGATATATTGTTTATGTACTGCATTGGTGTCAGGCTGAGCGGAGGCGAGGCACAGACAGAGGCTGGACACAAATGTAGGCTCACAAACAGGACGTATGAGTAAAAGGATGGTCTTTATTACAGGCAGGGGTTCGGTAACAGGAAGGCAGTCCGCGGAGCAAAAGTACCAGGCAGGAGTGAGACAGAGGATGTGGTCAAAAACAAGCAGGGTCAGTACACGAGCAAACTGGGTTTTCAGAGCTGAGGCAAAAGCAGGGTCCAGGTACACAGAGCAGAGTCAAAACACGGCTTGGCATAAACAGGACAGAGACGAAGTGCTGGTAAGTGATGGACATTATCAACAAACGAGCAGTGAGGGAGTGAACAGATGCAGTTTAAATAAGGAAGACGGTGACAGGAAAACAAGGTGCACATGAGGACGAAGGATCTGGAGAGGGGGCGTGGCTGACAGATGAGGAACAGGAGCAAGAGAGTGAGGGAAGAAAATGCAACGCAGATGAATCAAAAGAACTAAGTGACTGGAAAATTAACAGAGACAAAGAGATGTGCTTAAGGCAGACAATAATAAAAGTGACAAACAAAAGGGGAAAAACTAGGAGATAATGTGACTAATCAAAGTGGAAAACCAGGAGATCAATAATAATAAACAAAACTGGAAAAGAACTGACACTGAATAAAGTATAGAAATAAATATAATAACAATACAAAATTACTAATAAGAAATAAATCACAAACGGAACATAATCAGATACAAAACACTGAAGATAAACAATAAGCAAAACCTGTGACTAAAGCATAATGTAAAGAATGGGAAATGCTAAACCAATACATACATGACAAATAAAATAAGATAACAAGAATGACACTAGTGACACAAGAATACAGAAAGAAAATCAATAAATGACTAAACTGAAAATGCAATACAAGAGAGAACCAAGAATACAATAAAGAACCAACCAAGAACACAGAATAATACATAAACATGAATAATCATAAACAGACAAGAATAAAAATAATCAAGTGGCAAAAAAGAAAACAATAAAGTCAAGAACGGGCTAAGCTGAAGGAAAAGAACAGGGGACGAATAAGACCGGAGCCCAAACAGGACAAATGTGAATTGAGTTCCTTAATCCTGAATTTTGATTGGACAGTCCTGCATAACAGGAAGACACTCTATAATGAATAGCGTGCTATTAGCCTTAGACGGGGAGGAGATCAGTGAAAAACTGCAGGTTTAAGTAGTGACTGAAGCTCTAGGAAACATGCATAAAGAATGTGTCTGGTTGGGGCTCAGTAAAATAATATTATACTTCTGAGACTTTAGAGTGGCTGCATGCACAAATACATCTTTCAAAGCATCACAGCCAGAGCGCTACTCAACCTAGCGGGCACTGATAATTTAATCCTGAAGTCATTCAGCAGTCAATAAAGGGATAGATAAACAGTGGTGATAGAGACCTCCACTTCTCCTCTCGCATCCTCTGTTGACATGTTGAATACAGGCGCCAAAATGAGATGTTCAAATGTGATGATGAAACACATTTACTATACCAAAAAATTTCATTTTAGCTTTCTTTTACCCCCAAAATTACGGTGCACATTAACTCCATCCCTTTAGCCAGTGAATTTAATCCATCACTTACACAGAGAACTGGTGCAAATTCTTCTCATTGCTTGCAAATTGTGGCCTCACACACACACACACACACACACACACACACACACACACACACACACACACACACACACACACACACACACACACACACTTACAGCAGATTTGCCGCCTGCTATATTTATCTGGTACCGATGCATATTTATTTCTAATTCTTACATGGCTGCAGGCAGTGCCGTGATTCGCCATCCTCAACCAGCATTAGTGGCCCTATAATAGGGCTTAGAATTACATGTGGAACCCTGTTGGAGTCTCATGGCTGGATTTAAGGTGGGATTTATCATGTTCAGAATTATTCACTGCTCAAGCGCCTTTCCAGACTCTATGAAGAAAAGCGAATGGGTTCTGAGACCCAAAAAGGCCAATATGGAAAATGGGGAGGACGGAAAGGCGATAATAACACGGGATGGAAAGAGGGGAGGAGTGGAGGTGCAGGAAAAGTGTAGTCGGGTGGATGAATGGCAGAGAGAGAAAATGGGGATTTTAGGAAAACTTAATTTCAGCTGAGCAGACAAAATATATCGATGATGAAGATGAGCTGAAGGGCTTGAAGTTTTCTTGAAAGAAACTGGGATCAAGAGAATCTTATTACCACCATTTTGTTCCCTGGCAAAATCATATTTCATGCAATTTTAGGAATTTTATATCAAACACCTGAGCTGAAATAACACTAATGATGTACTTTCCACAAGAATTTTAAAAGCATAATTATAAAGGAATATGTCTTATGCTAATCACGAATAATGGCTGCTGTGACTTTCATACACATTTTCACTTTCTTAATTTAAAAATGATTTCATAGTTAGTCCATATATAAAAGAAAATAGTGGAAACTAAGCTTGGGATGGAGGTGAAGATCTGTGAACAGCAATATGGTTTCATGCCAAGAAAGATCTTGACAGATGCAATGTTTGCGCTGAGAGTGGTGATGGAGAAGTATACAGAAGGCCACAAGTTATGTAGTATTTGTGCACTGAGTGAAAACTAATGATAGGTTGTCAAGAGAAGAGTTGTGCATTGTATGAGGAAGTTCAGAGTGGCAGAGAAGTATGTGAGCTTGGTGCAGGATATGTACAAGGACAGAGTGACAGATGCATCAAGGTGGAGGTAGGATTACATAAAGGATTGGCTCCGAGTCCTTTCTTATTTGTAATGGTGTTGGACAGCTTGACGGGAGACCAGACAGGAGTCTCCATGGACTACAATGTTTGCAGATGTGTGGAGTAGCACAGGTGATTTGTGATTGAAGGACATCTGCAAGAGTGAAAGAGAAAGTTTATAGGATGGTAGAAAACTGAGCCATGTTCTATGGCTTAGAGGCAGTGGTGCTCACAAATAGTCAGGAGGTGAATGTAGGGAGGTTAGACAGGATCAGGAATGAACATATCACAGGGACAGCACAGGTATGAGGGTTTGAAGACAAAGTCAGAGAGGCAAGCCTGAGATAGTTTGGACATGTACAGAGGAGGGATCCAGGGTATATAGGGAGAGGGATGCTGAGGATGGAGCCATCAGGTAGGAGGAGAGGAGGGAGGTCAAAGAATAGGTTTATGGTTGTGGTGAAGAAGGACATGCAGGGAGTTTCTTGTGAATGAGGGAAGGAAGATGGAGATGGATGATCTGCTGTGGTAACCCCTAATGGGAGAAGCAGAAAGAAGAAGAAGATGTAGAAACACACAACTGTGTTCAGAAAAACGTGACACAAAAAGGAAAGTCCTGCAGGACAGTGTCTTCATCTGCGGTATTTACACACATAAGGGCACCAGATGAAATGCTGGAAAAAAGTATGCTGGATGAGTCAGGCTCCCCTTACGTGTGCTGCCTCCCCAAAATGTTCATTAATTCATCCATTTTCTGCCGCTGCCACAGAATGTGCTTTAAAAATATATAAACAAGTCATTATGTTGATTTCCTTACATCTAGTGAAACCATGAATGTGGTTTTGCATAAACTGTAATTTTAAAAATTTGTAAAATTATATTATACTCATAAAATGTTACTGCATCTGAAATGTGTGGATTCATGAATAATGAACAAAATGACCTTTCTAGGAAAGGCATCTAAGGTTATTGGTGTGATAACCACACAGCTTTCTTGTTTGCTTGTTGATAACATTACAACGTGACTCCACTGTCAAAACATGCACTAAATTATTTTAATGTTTAATATTAAATCAGAAAGTGAGACACACAACACACAACAGACATTAGGAATTTGATCTTAAAAAAACATACCCCAGCCTCAAAAACATGACCCTAAATCAGGAAAAGTTGAGGTTTATGGAAAATGCCAATAAGAACCTCACAGTGATTCTTATTCTTACATTTAGTTTGGCAACTATTTCATTCCAGAAAGTGTGAACCTAAGATGTCATGTTTTGTGTGGTCAACTTCAATTCATTTATTAATATTAAACAATTGCAGCATTCCATTCCAGTCCTGCAAAAATGGGAAAGGGGAAATTGTGGACAAGTAATAAGGATAAGTAAGTAAGTAAGTAAGTAAGTAAATAAATAAATAAATAAATAAATAAAAGAGGACCCGGCCAAGGATAGAGAAGAGTGGGATGAGCTGCTTGGTCTACTACCACCACTACCCAGGCCCAGATAAGTGGCAGAAAATGAATGAATTAAATAATAATGTTATTTCAAATAAGTGATGTCAATAGGTGATTGTAATCATAGATTGGTACAAACACAGTATTCACAAATGCCTGAGTCTTTGAGGAGCAAGGTTTGCTTGAGGATCTACATTTTCTCAAGATGTGCATGAGAAAATTTTTGAAATGTTTAAAATAGTGCAGCAGATAAGAATATTTAGAGCGGAATCCTGCAAATGGTAATAAACGCATCAAATTCTGCAGAAATAGTCCTCAGACAATCCTCTTTTGAAAAAACCAATTGGCCACATGAATTTTCAGTTGCTGTTCAGGTAGAGATCAATTGAAAAATTACACAGGAGTCAAAATTAAAAGATGCTCCAATCATATTAAAACCTATGCCACATTATTTGCCTGATCATAGCCAGGCACCTAAGTGGCTCTACTCTACTCTTTTCTACTCTTCAATTTTACTCTTCCTTTTTAGATATTTACATATACCTTAGTATACTAGCATAGTTCCACCTTAGAATTGGAATGTAATATATGAGATATACCTTACTGAATTTTCATAAAGATTCCAAAAAAGGTATGGTTTGGATGGTCTGTAACTGAATTCTATGGAGTTATGGGAGAAAAACAGCAAGAATGGTGACAACGGTTAGTGTCGGTTTGTACAGGGGTCAAAGGGTAAAGTTGCTGCACTTTTGGTAAAAAGTGATGCAAATTACCAGTTGAGTTAACACGGTTTTAAAAAGGAATAGTTTGGACCATGTATCATCCTTACTTATCACGTTACGGGGCAACATATGTCACATATCATAGAATCCAATAGATGTAGACCTTGTTTGAGCTTTACTTTGGAGACCGAGCATTCAGCACTGTCAAAACTATTCCATTTATTAATCCTATTAGCTCAACCAATAATTTGCATCACTTTTTACCAAAATTGGAGCAACTTTAACTTTTGACCCCTGTACAAAATGAAACTGACCTTTGTCACCATTCTTGCTGTTTTCATCCCGTAACTCCATAGAATTCAGTCACAGATAGTCCAAACTATACCTTTTTTGAATCTTTATGATCAGCCAAATAACGTGGAATATTTTTCAATATGATTGGAGCATCCTTTAATTTTGACCTCTGTGTAATTCTTCAATTGACCCCTACCTAACCACCGATTGAAAAGTCAAGTGGCCAATCGGTTTTTTCAAAAGAGGAGTGTCCATGGAGTATTTCTGCCGAATTTGATGCTTTTATTACCATTTGCATGATTGTTTCAGTTATCTGCTGCACTAAAACAATGTTCCTCAAAGGAAGATGGGATTTGTATATTCCTCCATCTACAGTGCATAATATGATTAAATGACAAGGAATCTAGAGAAATTTCACTCTGTAAAGGGCAAGGGCATAAGTCCAAGGTGAACATCTGCAATCTCAAATTCCTTAGACAGCACTGCATCAAAAAACGCCAGTCATCAAAAGCTCAAAGGCAAGGGATTACTTGGGGAGACTACACTACACTACAATACAGAGACACTGTATATTCCCAAATGCCTCTTAAAACTCTACTGTGCAAAATAGAATCCTCATGTTAACCTTGTCCAGAAGTGGCATCCTTCTCTCGGTTGGGAGGCATTTGGGTTGGACCATCACACAGAGTGAACGTGTATTGTGGTCAGACAAAAAAATAGTCCAGATCTTATTTTTTTTTTTTTTTGGAAGAAATTCATGCCGTGTGCTCAGGACCAGAGATGAAAAGGACCATACAGACTGGGTAAACTCACAACACAGTCTGGTATGTTGATGTGCAACACAAGACTGAGCCCTCATGAAACATAACATCACTCCTCATGAGTGATGTTAGTTTGTCCATTTTGTGTGCCAATGATCTTAAGTTCCTCATCAAAGTGGAAGGAAGATATGGCTGATCTCTCCTCTTCCTTTGCCACCATCTCTTCCTGGCTCACAGCCACGGTATTTCCTCTGCGGTTCTTTAGGGATATCATGTCTTTCCCTGTTCGGACAGCTGCATCGATTCACCATCAGCTGGTCCGTCGTGTAAACAATGGAGCCCTGGTGCTGCTCTGCAAGGTTGGTACCCTGTGTCACAGACCGAACGGTCCCCCTAAAAATTGGTCCCCCCGATGACATGGTTCACTGATTATCACCTTGTTTCTGCTTCAAACTTCACTGCAGTCATCAGCAACAGATATCTGAAGCTTTTGTACAACATTCATTTCCACATAAATTCAACATTATTTCATCAGAAAAGACAGAGGAAGTAGTCAGAGCGCCGTGGCTAAATGAGCTGCTAGCTAGAGCGTTCACCTGGGCATTGGACATTTCAAAGCATCACGGATTTTTGCCTCATTTCTGCTTAAAACAACCTTGCTTAAACCTGCACTTTAGACTGATTTAAGAGGTTTTACCTTTGTCATCTGATGGTTATTAATCGCATTAATCCATTTGATTGTTTTGGGCAAAGAGACTCTGCCTCACACGTGCGGCTGTTGTCCGAAATGACGCATGCGCAGATGCAAAAGACGAACCAACTTTTAGGGCCGGACCATTCGGTCTGTGATACCAGCTCGAGAAAAGTACTCCAAAAACCAGGAAAATGATAAATAACGAGTGAAAGAGCATGTCTTCACTGACCAATAAATAATTAAAAACTATTAACCTAAAAGAAAAGTAGAGGAAGAAAAATAAATAATAAAAAGTTGTTTAAAAGACACAGTGACAAGGAGCAACTCAGAGGAGAGAGGCTGGATATCCAACTGGCCCAGTTGCAGTCCTGACCTGTTGCCAATAGAGAATGTGTGAAGAATTTCAAAACAAAAAATGATGACAACTCTGTACTGTTGCACACCTCAAGATGTGTTTGCAGGAAGAATGGGACTCTTGTTGTCTCTTGTTATTCTCAATGACTCAAAATGTCTTAACTGTCAACAAAGCTGCAATAATTTACATTTTCATTCTGTCCCAACTTTTCTGGTTTGGAGTTGTAAAACACAGAGACTAACAAGATTGGTACGTCTGACAGTGAAAGTAGCACTAATGCAAGCTGAAATGCTGATGTTACTCTTAAACTTAGAAGTTCACTGGAACTGTTAGTGTCAGCAAAGCCAGCAACAATATCAGCAACTTTGCAACATGTCAGGGAGGATCTTTGGTGAAACTTTCAATTGAAAGTAACATAACCACACATCCACAAATGAATGGAAAGACATTCAACTTGATTTCAATTCAGTGACAATGCAACATCTTCAACTTTACTGATGGGGCAGTGTTTTAGTCTGGGTTGCAATCAGCTAACCAGTCAAACTGAATGCTGTTCAATGATGCTTTCAGACTGAGACTAACTAGTCCAAAGACATTCAAGAAAGGGCCAAGAGGGTGCAGGTTTTCCTTCCACCCACTGACTCAAACAGGTGATTTCACTGACAAACCCAATCCCACCTGCTCAAAGTGATGATAATCAGTGAAATCACCTTGTGGAGTCAGTAGGTGCAAAGAAAACTTGCACTCTCTTGGCCCTTTGTGGACACTGGTGGACTAGTCACTCATCCTGTGATTGTAACACAGAGAAGACACTCTCCCAGCCTGCAGTCAGACATGCAGAACATTCACAAATGTTTGCAGAATCCTCTGCTGTGATGTCAGAACCTCACCAATCTGTAACACCTCTCCAAGACCTTGCATCTGTACATTTATTTCTTGCTACTCCATGCATGTACACATGGCACCTCACAGTATTCAGTGTGAAAAGTGCACTAGTTAACATGGCTGACACAGAGTACAATGCGATGAAAAAATTAACCAGATGTCATGTGAGACGATACAGCACATTGTAATTCATGTGTTCTGTGTCTTGTGTGTTTAGTATACCATATACAACTTTTTAAGCACATGAAACAGACAACATGGAAACCAGTTCTTGTCATTCTGTGTCAGAGGAAAAAAAATTGGTAGATAGGAGTGGACAGCATGGGCACAATTCAGCTAATCCGATAGCAGATAATTATTGAAGCTAATGTTTTTGCTATTGGATTAGCTTTTCAGATAAGTTTTAAAACCATCATCAAACCAATTATCTTCTGATAAATTTAGTTCTGATAACATTTTTAAACCCTAAAATCAAACATTTTAGTCCGTCTGTTGTGTTTGTAGCAGACTGGCTGCCTGTTGCTTGCTGATGACATCATCATTAAGCACAAAATGTGATAAGCTGGTCGAAGCAGGGAGCATTGTGGGTAGTGTAGTTCAAAATCACTTTGGACTAATTTTAACATTATTTAATTTTATCTCTTTGTGGCTGTAATTTAATCGCAAGACTCGGTGGGGGAAAGGAACTTTCACGGCGCAGCTGTGTGTACAGAGGGACTTTTCTTCATGTTTAGACACTGTTTTGAATTAAAAAAGGACACTTTATGTGGGTTATTTATTCAGATGAATCCCACTGAAACTAACAGGAAAGAATTTTTATTTACTACGTGTATTTTACTCTGCCACTCAATGCATTAATGGATGTATTTCGGTTGCATGCTAAAAAAGCGGCAGCTTTTAGCTCGTAAATGACAGTGTATCTAATACCGAGATAAACTGTGACTTCTTAGACTGTGTTTTACTGCTTTTGAAAGATGATGATCGTGTTTTTGTTTTTTTTTGTTTGTTCTTTGTGTTTGTGATCCTTGAATTTACCCAGCAGCCCCTGCGGCGCTTAAAGTGAAGCTGGTTTATCAGAAGCCGACAGTGTAATCTGATGTGGCCGCGTCCAAATCAATACTAATCGTTATTGGTTTTCTGTAATAAAGATTAATTGTTTAGCAGTTTATCTGTTTATTGTCATAAAAGTTAGCTTTTCACTTATCTGATTAATGGTTATCGAAGCTAACTTTTTGGTTAGCTGTGCCCACCACTGCAAGTGGACCACATGGATATTATGAAGGGCTGATGGCCCAATTGGAAAAGCATATTATTCCGAGTTACGCACTTCATGAAATGGACCAATATGTTTTATGTTTTCCTTTTCAGAAAGGTAACCTTAGCATACAGGACAGGATGGGATTTGCATGCATCTTCTGTACTGCCAACACTTCAATATTACTTCCCCTTTTGCACCAACATGGAACTTGTAATATAAAAGTGTTCATGCTGCTGGTGAGTTGTGACATGTTGCTGTTTCTACTTGCATCAGCTCAAGATATGAATTATTGTTTTTATGGATACAGATTGTTGCTGAAAGCATTAGCTTCTCCTGTGGTTGCATTAATGATGTCATTCATGATTAGTCAGTCTCCACTAAACGCACAGTTGGGGCAGATGTCGTAGGCTCAGTTCATGGTAGAGTTTGTAGCTGTTCGTATAGAAGCCACCTCCACACCATATGCCCAGCCTTTGCCTGGAATTTGGAACTCATCGTGGAGCAATCAAATGATACAGTACAAAGCTTACTGCATTCTATATGTCACTGATATAAAGTATTGTGATGCTATAACATTATCTGTAGTAACATATCTACGTTAATTTTCATGCATGAGTCGTCACGAGTCTCACGACAGTAGAAATTTGCCCTCACATGAAGTGCATAACAGTGAAAATTTGAAAGGTCTATATACAGTAATTCATGCACATTTAAACAAGGCTAAATATAAAATACTAATATGTAGTTATGCAAATGTATGTTTGCATATTTGAAACATGGTTAGAATGGGTATATCTCTTCAGCAAAGACCACTGGTGATAATTAACTGCATAATGACCACTAGTTTTATATCCGAATAAAGTCACTGCTTTTTTTTTTTTTAAAGAGAGATGCAATTCCATAGCATTTAGCACACAAATCTTTCATGCTATGAAATTTTGGATTTTCTTCTGGACCTCTCTGCTTTTTTAACACCTGATTAAATAGTCTGGCATCTCCCAGCTCCTGATTGGCTGACAACATCTGCCTGGAATAATGGTGGAGCAGTGGAGTGGCTGGAGCAGTGGAGATGGAAAATTTGCAATGTTTGGAGTCTACAAGAGGGAATATTGAGAAACACTGAGACATTCAAACAGAGCGGGCTGCGGCCTCAACTTTATCTCAAGTCTGGGTCTTTTAGTGAAGCTTAGGGCTAGTGGCTGGCGATCACCTCGGTATTTCTTCTGTTTTTCTTGTTGTTTAATGCTGACAAATTATACTGTGTTTGTTGTCTTTCTGATGCCTGATTCTGTTTTTTTCTCTCTGTTTGAGGTGCAGCTCCATCCAGAGATGGGAGTGGTGTCTACTTCTACAAAATTCACCTGCAAAATTTCTTGTGTATTCGTTTTGTAAATTGTTTTGTCAGTTATGTCAGTAGCATGCCCCAAGCAGAGGGTCACCCGTTTGAGTCTGGTCTGCTTGAGGTTTCTTCCTAAAATCATCAGAGGGAGTTTTTCCTTACCACTGTCGCTTGTGTGCTTGCTCTGGGGGTTGGTAAGGTTAGACCTTACTTGTGTGACGTACCTTGAGGCAGCTTGGTTGTGATTTGGTGCTGTATAAATGAAAATAAATTGAAATTGAATACTGTCTAGTTGATATTTCTTCCAGCAGCGATAAACACATCTTTCAAGGCCATTTTTTCCCCACATGAACAAAGTATTAGTATGGAATATAGTTCATAGTTGTCCCTCCATGTGAACTTTTGCCACAATATCTTCAAGACTGCTGGGCTGAAACAAACCAAACTAGGCACATGGGTAGACCTAGTGTAGGGAATGATCACCACAGCAGCAGTTACCTGACTATTCACTAGACCAGTGATTCTCAACCGGGGTGCCGCGGCACCCTAGGGTGCCGTGATCGATCGTCAGGGGTGCCGTGGGCAATTATCAAATATCACCATTATCGGGTGTATGTGCTGTAATAGTGTGGCAGATGGTGTAATGCTCTTTTATTCCAGTAGATGGCAGCAAAGCACGCAGTAGCGCTGAGCCGTGTGCCGACAAAGAGGCGTGATCGCCATTTTAATTCCGGGCAAGTTAGTGATTTGTGTGCATAGAAATTCACTTAGTCTCATCAAGAAACAGGTGGAATATGCCAGAAAGCTGCGCATGTTGGCAAAGTCACAAATGGAGGAACAAGGGAGACAATATTTCCTTCCATAAGTAAGTGGTTTTGGTTATTGTTGTCACTTTGTCCGTGATATTTGGATAATAAACAGCTGTATGTCTCCTGCCATACCTGTGTCGCCCGATGACACGGATCATTATTTTCACTTATGTCTAGTTGATATTTTCCACTGCTAGACCAATGTCTAGTTAAAATTCTTGTCGTTAGTGACTAAAAATTGTTGGACAAGACTGGGGAGTTTGTTTTTTTTTGCACCTTAAAATAATGAGATTAATGACCCGCGCTGTGCTGCCACACACACAGAGATGTGCACACACACACCACTGACTTCATGAATGAAACTCGGTCAATAAAGGATAATTGTGTAAAAATATAATATATATAAAAGTATTGTAATGGTTTTAGGAGCTGCGCTGCGTTGAACACAGCAGCAGCAGCTCAGCCGAGCAGCGTAGCTTAACAGCACAGATCCGTGTAACTTTCAACACTAATATTTAAGAATGTGTGTGTGTCAGAGTAAGTTTAATACTTTCCTGACATAATTTAATGTAATTTAATTTTACTGGCTCGATATCCAGGACAAAATGGCATTTTAACACGTATTTTGCGAGCATTTTTCTGAGTGTGTTCAGTCACGAATCTCCATTGAAAATGCATTAACATCCGGGTACTTCGTCAATATTTTGCCCGGTTAGAAGACGTCATGTCGCTGTCCATGAAGGGACATTTTCGTTTAGTGTGCAGCAATGGGACTGCGCTCTCTAGTTCTTATATACAGCTCCATGACTATAGTATATTATGTTACGTCATATCTGTACCGCACGTCTTGCTAACGTGCTAACGCACCGTGTAGAGACAGTCGAGTTAGTGGTGCGTGACACGTGACACATGACAGTGGTGTGCCGCAGGATTTTGTAAATATAAAAAGGGTGCTGCAGCTCAAAAAAGGTTGAAAATCACTGCACTAGACTATGGGTCAATAAGTGCCAAAAGGGGAGGTGATGATCGAATGGCTAAAGGAGTGTGCTCGGGACCAGAGGATCTTCAGTTCAAATCTCCGTCATACTGGAAAATCACTCACGGCCCTCAAACAAGGTCCTTAATACTGAAGTTCCTCCTGGTGTGCAGCTGAGCGTCTTGCATGGCAGCACCCTGACATTAGTGTAAGGGTGACATACTTATGCTGTATGTTGTAATAACAATTATTCATCTTTCAAACATATTCAAAACACAGCTGTACTGTAATTTTAGAGGTTGACAGGGCAATACATCAACACATAAAAACTACTTTCAAACTGCTGACTGGAGATATACAATGAATGCAAATCAGAAGTGAAAAGATGATTAATCCCTAACGTTTCCATTCACTACCATGTCCATTCTTTCTGAAATATAGATAGATATATATTTGTAGTGACGAATATGACTTAGCAACATGTTTAACTCCATTTACAATCATAAGGCCCCATTCTCACTTTCATGAATATACATCCCAGAAGGTCACAGTCTACCTTATTTGCCAATCGGAGGGTCTAGGGGCAAGCGTCCACCCACCCCCTTTTTGAAGAAAGTTGTTTAAACACCCACCTGAAATTAAATTAAATGACATGGATTACATTTAATGAATATTAAAAAGGACAAAAAATGGACACAATCAGGTGAGTTATTTGTGATATATTTTTTTATTTGTGATGAAATAAAATGTATTGAAATTGGCATTCCGATGTACATGATATTGGCCATGCTCGTGCATCGGTGCACTCCCTCTTCAAACAGAATTTCGCGTGGAAAGCCCTGGGCCCTCTGATTGGAGAACGGGGTATAACCATGACAAACCCGCCTGTGATCTAATGTATAGTTTAATGATGTAACATGCCAAATATGTACTATGTAACATGAACACATGCCTTAAATCCAGGTGTGCTATGCATGCTAGACCTTGTGCTACACATTTTCTCTCCCTTATCATTTGTTTTCTCCCCGCATTTACTTTATACTTCCACCTGTTTTTCTGGGAATCATTCACATAAAACTCTTTTTTGGGAACATTATGTTAGATATCCCCAGGTGAAAGTATAGCCAGGGCCTAACACCTCCTGTCAGAGCAAGAAACCAGAATCACTAAATCAAGTTTCAAATACTCCAGAAGACTTTTCCAGGGTTTTTTCTGACAGGCGTTATTTTCCAACATCTATTTTTGATGAAAACAAGCAACCACACTCATCACAACAACAATTATACAATCTAATAACATCATTACACCAACCTAGTCAACGCTTTTGTTCCTATGATCTGTGGGGCGAACACTTATTTTCATTCTGAAGCATGCAATTTTGGAAAATAAAGTTAATAATTGATGACCTATGCCTAATATCTTTTTGCTTTGCTCAGACTAATTAGCTCCCTCAATTTGCAATCAGCAATGGAGTATTCCTGTTTGATGGCAACAAGCAGGTGATATCTTTATTGAAAAACACCTGTTGTAAGACTCTGAGCTTATCTATTGACACAAATCAAAGAAATTCATATTGTGAAGAATGTAAAATAATTTTTTTTCTGGATACCAAAGAAAAAGAATAAGAAAACAGCTAAAAACTGGACTAAAGTGGAAACAACAAACACACCAGTTTCCACCTCCAGCTGCAGTAATGAAACATGGGATTGCAGTGGAGTCGGAACACAACAATGACTGAGGAAACAACAAAGAGCACAGAGCAGCTTGACCTTTGCCACCTTTGGCAGCACACCAATCACGAGCACCCATATCTGAACATGTGCCCGGGGCCAAACTCGCTCCTCACCCAGAGTGAGAGAGGTGGGAAGGGATTTGGTTCAGCCACAGGATGGTAGTAAGAACCAACCTCCTCCCTCCCCACCACTCACAGCTTCTCCTACCTCTTTCAGCCAGAGGGCTTTTCTGAACACCTCCACACTCATTCTCAGCTACCCTTTCCTTTCTTTCTTTACCGTTTGAGAAGCACAACAGGAGGGGAAAAAAGAAAAAACAGAACTTGATTCTTTCAAGAACTACAGACAACCATGCATGGTTTGTGTATGTTCAGCTTTTTCTTGATTATTGCATAAACACAGGTAAAGGAAAATGTGATTTTGTTGGTGTGAACTGTCAGTTAGCCAAAATCAGCTGTGGAGCCTGGACTGGACTTGGCGGTGAGGGAATAAAGAAAGTAGCTGGTGGTCTGGATCATGTTACAGAGCCAACTGTCTCTCTATCAGAATAATAAAACCGCAGCAAGCGTATTACAGCAAGACCCTAATCTCATCTGTAACAATTCAGCCAAATAGAGATGTATATAAAATCCTAGGCACGCTTATACCCAGACACAAGCACTCCTGTCCTCAGACACATAATCACCAAGCAGGCCAGCACAAATAGAAATATAGTGCGTCACTATGCACACAATTAAAATTACTTTGAAAACTTTCCTACAGTGTTCTCAATGTACCACATCGGCTAATTAACCTTGTGGAGAAATGGACAAAGTTCAAAACAAAGGTTACCATGACGGATTAACCATCATCATCTTTCCAACATAATTTTGTATGCATTACCCCTTGGGTCTTTTTTTTTCACTTTATTTTTAGTGCCTCATGCCCTGCTGACAAATGGTACACTGACTTTAAAGAAGAAAAAGCATGCTGGAAGAAAGCACATGGACACTTTTAGCATTTTCTCATTGGGTTGGTGGGGAAAAAGACTGAGAGGGCCACAGGATGAAGGAGAAATTTTGCAAAGATGACATTCAATCTGCACACTGCTTCAGCTGTTTGCAGGATTCAGCTATTGTCTGTGGCCTTTAATCATTTATAGTGCATGAGATGGATCATACATCTAATGCTCTGTCTGTCTCTTACCTTTGTCACAAAAGTAATCATTTTAACTGTGACATTCTTTTTTTCTGTGGTTTTGCCCGATTTGCTGTCAATATTTAATTACTTTCCTCAATGCAGAGGGTGAAGATTAAAGAAATGTATTCTGGATTATCAAAGACAAGGAGGTAGGCAGACAGAGAGGTTGACTCACCACAAAAAACCAACCAATTATAGTGGATTATGAGACTTATTTGGCTCACATGTTGATGCTACTGTGCTATTATTGCATGTATTACAGTGTGGTGGCTGAAAAATAAATGGCATTGCATATGCTGGTGGTCACATATCTGGGGTTAAGATGGGTTAATGATGCTAATTTTATGAAATAAAATATACACCAATGCATTCATAAATGAAAGGCATCAGATGAATATCATGTGTGTGACACAATACTATGCTGTAAAAGTATATTTTAATTCAACTGATTTATACAGCACCAAATCACAGCAAAGGTCACACCAACGTGCGTGGACAAGGTTTAAACCTTACATGCCACATAAGCAAGCACATTGATGACAGTGGTAAGGAAAAACTCCCTCAGGCCATTTTTGATTATAGGAAGGAGCCTCAAGTAGATTCAGCCATACTAACAAAATGCAACACCACATGGAATCATTAGAACATGCAGTGACAGAAATGTTGTAGTTAAACAACCATATATAGTCCAGTGTTCACAGTGACAGATGCTAGAAAAGACCTAGGTAGGTAAAGACCAGTGTCTTGGACAAGCAGACTGCAATAGTTGATCTGTTATTGCATTGATACCAGACCAGTCATTGAAATTAGGACATTCTGACATATACTCAACAAAAATATAAACACAACACTTTTGGTTTTGCTCCCATTTTGTATGAGATGAACTCAAAGATCTAAAACTTTTTCCACATACACAATATCACCATTTCCCTCAAATATTGTTCACAAACCAGTCTAAATCTGTGATAGTGAGCACTTCTCCTTTGCTGAGATAATCCATCCCACCTCACAGGTGTGCCATATCATGATGCTGATTAGACACCATGATTAGTGCACACGTGTGCCTTAGACTGTCCACAATAAAAGGCCACTCTGAAAGGTGCAGTTTCATTTTATTGGGGGGGGGAATACCAGTCAGTATCTGGTGTGACCACCATTTGCCTCATGCAGTGCAACACATCTCCTTCGCATAGAGTTGATCAGGTTGTCAATTGTGGCCTCTGGAATGTTGGTCCACTCCTCTTCAATGGCTATGCGAAGTTGCAACGACGAACTGGAGTCAGGTCGAGACCCCGATGAGGACGACGAGCATGCAGATGAGCTTCCCTGAGACGGTTTCTGACAGTTTGTGCAGAAATTCTTTGGTTATGCAAACCGATTGTTTCAGCAGCTGTCCGAGTGGCTGGTCTCAGACGATCTTGGAGGTGAACATGCTGGATGTGAAGGTCCTGGGCTGGTGTGGTTACACGTGGTCTGCGGTTGTGAGGCTGGTTGGATGTACTGCCAAATTCTCTGAAACGCCTTTGGAGACGGCTTATGGTAGAGAAATGAACATTCAATACACGAGCACCAGCTCTGGTTGACATTCCTGCTGTCAGCATGCCAATTGCACGCTCCCTCAAATCTTGCGACATCTGTGGCATTGTGCTGTGTGATAAAACTGCACCTTTCAGAGTGGCCTTTTATTGTGGGCAGTCTAAGGCACACCTGTGCACTAATCATGGTGTCTAACCAGCATCTTGGTATGGCACACCTGTGAGGTGGGATGGATTATCTCAGCAAAGGAGAAGTGCTCAATATCACAGATTTAGTCTGGTTTGTGAACAATATTTGAGGGAAATGGTGATATTGTGTATGTGGAAAAAGTTTTAGATCTTTGAGTTCATCTCATACAAAATGGGAGCAAAACCAAAAGTGTTGCGTTTATATTTTAGTTGAGTGTAGTTCTAACCCCAACCCAGTTGTTGCTCTAAACACCCAAAACAAGTTCTGGGGTTCAAAAGTTAGAATGTCAAGGATTGTCAATAGGAGTGGTAGTCATGACACCAATAAGGCAGACATTATTAAGGGCCCCTTCACACATAGTATGAATGTGGTTGAATTGTGCATAAATTGTGCATGAAGCAAGAATCGTATGCAATACACGTAAAATCGTAGCTGCCTCCAGTGCCTCGTGCACCTGTTGCTACAACTATTTGTGCACACCAGCGGCTGAAAGACAGAGTGTGAGAGCCCATTCGAGCCCTCTCGCTTAGCACTTAGAAAATGTGTGGCCATTTGCACTGTCAGCATGAAAACAGCCACTTTCGAGCTGGTGGTGAAATTTGTCCAAGTTTCCCCATGACTGTGGAGTTGCCAAGTACACATGTGGCGTGCCAGAGTGTCGGCTCTCCCCACAACACGTGTGCACGTGGTTGCCCCCCAGGCGAGGAGACTCTCATCTGATCACAGAGTGAGACCTTTGTCTGTGCGCTGAACAGACAGAGGCCGTGGCTTGTTGCCAACAGCATTGGATGTTGACAACTCTGGTCCTGGACATCACAGCTGCAGAACACATACCGTGTTTTGACGTACACGCGTGTGTGTGCTTGCTGTCCTCATGTGGAAATGCATAAAAACATATATTGCTTTTGCGATGGGCTGGAGAGCGAGCACATTGACAGGCTGTACCAGGCTCCTAGCTGAAATGGACTGTCAGTTCATGTGGGCACGCAGCAGGTGATCTGAATGTTATGTCTGTCTGATGGCGGCAGGACTATATGACAAGCCAACAGTGCGACAAATACACCACTTTCAGTCACGTATCAGCAGAAATACGCTGTAATAAACATTGTTTGGTCACCGTTTGATTTCATGCATTTTTTCCGCACCTTTTATAGACAGCGATGGTAGCGCAGTTGTAAAGTTTTAGGCTGGCAACCAGAGCTTTTGTACATTGCAGGTTCAAATCCCGTGGGTGGCATGTATTTTTCTTTTTTTTTTTACAGCAGCTGCACAATGTGGTTACACATACTCCAGCTGCTTGCACTGTGTTCCTGCTGCGATGGTGATTCATTGATATCATCATATGGTACATACCAAGAAATGACAAATTCAAAGTATCTGATCAATAAGTATCTGATCAATAGGTATCTGATCAATAACTATCTGATCGCTAAGTATCTGTTCAATATAAGTTTGGACCACCAACTCTCGGTTTTGGAGATATCCTAGAAAGTGTATTTTTGCAGACAATCATGGCATTATTCCATTACATTATAGTGACATCATCATGATTTCACTTCCAACACATACATAATTGTTTGATTTTGATTGTTTAAACAATCTGGCTGAACAAACAACCAGATTGTTTAAACAATCTGGAGCTCAGTGCTCTCAAGACAGTGGAGTTGTTTGCTGACTTCAGAAAATACCCAGTCCTGGCCAACTCCATCACCCTGTGATTTCCCAGTCGCCATTGTGGAGTCCTTCTGTTACCTGGGGATCGCATCACCCAGGACCTCAAGTGGGAGCTGAACGTCAGCTCTCTCATGAAGCGAGCACAGGATGTACTTTGTGAAGCAGCTGAGGAAGTTCAACCTTGCAAAAACAATGATTGGGAACTTCTACACTGCCATCACTGAGTCCATCATCTTCTCCTCCATCACTGTCTGGTATGCTGCTTCCACTGCTAAGGACAGGAGCAGTCTGCAGTGTATCATACACGCAGCAGAGAAGGTGATCGACTGCAATCTGCCATCCCTACAGGACCTGTACACCTCCAGGGCCCTGAGGTGAAATCCTGCACATAATTTATTTGAGTTCATCCAATGAGTCATTTTTTGATTGTATTTGACTATTTGACTATTTTACTTCTTACAGAAGTGTTTTCTTTTTTATTGTTGTTTATGCACCATCAACACCAGATCAAATTCCTTGCATGTGAGAGCTTACTTGGCAGTAAGTTTGATTCTGATCAATGTAGGCGAACATTACTGGCTTGCAGGGCTATCCCAGAAAATCTGTTTTTCTGGCTATACTTTTAATGAACATTACCATGACTTTTGACCAGTCGGCTCCAAAATTGAATCATCTGGAGACATTCACCCAAGGAAGTTTTGTGAAACTCTGCCAACCCACTTCTGAGATACTTTATACACTGTCAAACATACACATGTTCAACTACAATGCCCTGCTGCACTGCTTGGTAATAAAATGACAAGATAAACAGCACACAAAATATATACATACATTATAAAGTCTCAAAGAAAACGTAAGTTTTCTTTACCAGAACATACATAGTTTTGAAGACCATCTTACTCTTTCCCATATTTAGAGATACTAACTTTTGGCACTGCAGTCGAACTTTACCCACTATTATTGATTCATTGCACTTTTAGAAACTTCACATTTTCTTTACGCCCCCTCATTCCACCAGTGCTCATTCACCTCTCATACACCTCCCACCTCAGGCCTTTTTCCTCGGCCTCTGCATTCCCCCCACATACATGGTGTACATATAATCCACATGAACATGCATGCATGCGAACTCACACACACACACACACACACAACACACACACACACACACACCCACACACACACACACACACACACACACACACACACACACACACACACACACACACACACACACACACACACACACACGGTCAGCCATAAACAGAATGCCTCAGAATACCCCAAGATGATAGCATAGGGTTGTGCAGGGATGGTGGTGGGGTGATCGTCCCAATTAATCAGACACTTCGACTCCACTTCCATCTCTCCCAATTTGCCAAATCCGCCAGACAAATTATTAATGTGCACACTGCCAATGTGAAAACTTCTTTAACCCCCATTAAATTCAACCAAGGTCACAGCAAGTATGTGCTGGCGCGAGATCAAACTAGCCTTATTAAATGTGATTTGAGGCAGGAGGGGGCTGAGGCAGTAAGAGTATGGCAGGGATCTTGTGTAAACAGACTGCATAAGGGCATTATTTTCTAAATCCCACTTACCAAGGGCTTAAAGGTAATATTGAACAGTATTATGGCAAAATAGCATTACCGTCATTACGGGAGGGGCGCAGAAATTCACATTCATATAATTTTGGCCAAAAGCATTTTGCACAACAGTCAGTAAACATTGTAAACTGGTGCAGTAACCTTCCTTCAACAGCAATTATTACTGTAGTACAGATGGTGGGTAAATCTCTGTATTGGCATGTGCATGCACATATATTTTATGTGGTTATGTGTGTGCGTGCACATTCACTTTGTATGTGTGTGCCTTTCCTCAGACACTGAGCATATTTGGGTGATTACTTTGGGGTGAGGGTGACCTCGGCAGGACAGAAAACACTGAGACACTCTCTGTAGACTTGAATAAAAGGACAGGGTTTGTTCATTGTAAATGTACAATGTAAACACAGATAGCAGAATCAGACATTCAATAGTGAGCCAAAGTATTTTGATCATTAGGAGATGCATATACAGTAGTGTTCAGAATAATAGTAGTGCTATATGACTAAAAAGATTAATCCAGGTTTTGAGTATATTTCTTATTGTTACATGGGAAACAAGGTACCAGTAGATTCAGTAGATTCTCACAAACCCAACAAGACCAAGCATTCATGATATGCACACTCTTAAGGCTATGAAATTGGGCGATTAGTAAAAAAAGCAGAAAAGGGGGTGTTCACAATAATAGTAGCATCTGCTGTTATGTTCAAACTGCTTTTTTAGCAATCCTGTGAATCACTAAACTAGTATTTAGTTGTATAACCACAGTTTTTCATGATTTCTTCACATCTGCGAGGCATTAATTTTGTTGGTTTGGAACCAAGATTTTGCTTGTTTACTAGTGTGCTTGGGGTCATTGTCTTGTTGAAACACCCATTTCAAGGGCATGTCCTCTTCAGCATAAGGCAACATGACCTCTTCAAGTATTGTGACATATCCAAACTGATCCATGATACCTGGAATGCGATATATAGGCCCAACACCATAGTAGGAGAAACATGCCCATATCATGATGCTCGCACCACCATGCTTCACTGTCTTCACTGTGAACTGTGGCTTGAATTCAGAGTTTGGGGTCATCTCACAAACTGTCTGCGGCCCTTGGACCCAAATAGAACAATTTTACTCTCATCAGTCCACAAAATATTCCTCCATTTCTCTTTAGGCCAGTTGATGTGTTCTTTGGCAAATTGTAACCTCTTCTGCACATGTCTTTTATTTAACAGAGGGACTTTGCGGGGGATTCTTGCAAATAAATTAGCTTCACACAGGTGTCTTCTAACTGTCACAGCACTTACAAGTAACTCCAGACTGTCTTTGATCATCCTGGAGCTGATCAGTGGGTGAGCCTTTGCCATTCTGGTTATTCTTCTATCCATTTTGATGGTTGTTTTCCATTTTCTTCCACGCGTCTCTGGTTTTTTTGTCCATTTTAAAGCATTGGAGATCATTGTAGATGAACAGCCTATAATTTTTTGCACTTGCGTATAAGTTTTCCCCTTTCCAATCAACTTTTTAATCAAACTACACTGTTCTTCTGAACAATGTCTTGAATGTCCCATTTTCCTCAGGCTTTCAAAGAGAAAAGCATGTTCAACAGGTGCTGGCTTCATCCTTAAATAGGGGACACCTGATTCACACCTGTTTGTTCCACAAAATTGACAAACTCACTGACTGAATGCCACACTATTATTGTGAACACCCCGTTTTCTACTTTTTTTTTTTTTTACTAATAGCCCAATTTCATAGCCTTAAGAGTGTGCATATCATGAATGCTTGGTGTTGTTGGATTTGTGAGAATCTACTAAATCTACTGGTACCTTGTTTCCCATGTAACAATAAGAAATATACTCAAAACCTGGATTAATCTTTTTAGTCACATAGCACTACTATTATTCTGAACACTACTGTAATTGATATTTATAAATTGTTTAGCAAGGGTTTAAAGTAGTTCAAAGAATGAAAATGAAAATCAGAAACAATTGATATATCACTACAGGAACAAATAAATTTCAGAGTTTAAAATGTTCTAGACCAGAAACATTAATCTGAAATACTAACAGGTTTGTCAAGCCAAGTCAAGTCTGGGAGCATGCACTGGTGCCACACATGGCACATCCACCAAACTATGGAGCTGCCTTGGGTCCTGGATGGCTCAGACAGACAACTGGTCCATTCCCCATTTCTTGAAAGTAACCATCTATCTGCCACAGCCAGTTGAAGCGTGGGCATCCCTTTGGCTTTTTCCAGCCACCAGGGTCTTCAACACTGAGGTATTTGTGTGATGAATCATGTACAAAGAAACACACCACACCACCCACTCCAAAAACCCGTAGCTGACCATCCCTTAAAATGCAAGTGATCAAATACAGAATGAGACGTAGCATAATGGATAAGATAAAAAATTGTGCCTCAAAAAGTACACTTAATGGCAAACTTTATAAACAAAAGTAAACCAAAAATATATTCTGCAATTTGTACTTTTCCTTTTCATTGTTAACACTAGCGTGTTGCCCATGGGGATCCAGTGGCTCTAGATTGGGTAGTGTTTATAAAATAAGTAGCTGACATTTTTCAAGAGTCGTAATAAATTAAGCAAAGCTTGTATGAGTTGGAATGGCGTGTGAGACCATAATGTTTTTAGAACCTTAGACCTCAACAATTTGTAGAAAAAGAACTCAACCCTTTTATTTCCTGTTAATTATGTAATTTTTTATTGTTAATTTACTGTCTTAATATATGTATAAGTTGTTTAGGTTCTTGTTATCATATACAAACTTATTTTTATTTTATTTTTACTTCCATTTTGTCATTTGACTTTTAAATGGATCACAGTGAAATAAGTGTTTTCACTTTCTTGTGTCATCCATGTATTTTTAACATATTTACAATTATATTATGTATTTACATTGAACTTACTAAATAAAATCACTCACCGCACTCACGCTTTTAATATAAAGATGACTTACCCCCCCCCCCGCTGGAATGGCTTGTGAGTCCAGAAAGTAGTTAGCAACATCCACTGTTCAGTGTTATTAGCTAATATCTGTAACTTCTTCAAAAATATTCATCCTATCAATGTTCCATTTGTTCAGCGTTCATCCTTGACCCAAAATACATAAGCATACCAGACAGTAAATGTCAGCTGTCCACAGTTTCTAATAAGTTAGTAGTTAGTAATCGAAGTTGCACGCACGCTGTAAGCAGGTGCTTTTAATTTGACAAACAAAGATGGTGGCGGAAGACATTAAAAGCACTATACATTTCACTCATGGTATTAACATGACACTTAAATCACTCATGATGACAGCAACATAACTGAGTAAACCAAATGAACTACAAAAACACAATAAATCAATAACATTAGCAACACTGTAAAACTAACATGAACCACAATAACGTTTGAGACCTCAAAACTCTGAAATCCCACGATGCATTGCAGCACAATGCCCATGGTTTACTGGTTAGCTAAAATGGCTAATTTCTCCAAAAATGTTTGCAGCGTTCATCCTTGATCCAAAATACCTAAGCTTACCAAATGGCAAATGTCAGCTCCACCTGGTTTTTGCATGACTGAAGCCATACACACGAATGCAGGCATGCACGGATGCATGCACACACACACACGCATGCACAGGCCACTTGGCTATTATAATATAGATGACTTTATGTTAATATGATACAACTGTTAGCTAGAAGTGGTCCAGTAAGCCAAAGCTGCTCTAAGCAGACAAACAGCTCTAATGGCTTCCCTAAGAAATCAGCAACTCACTGCGACAGCATCAGCTGGGACTGCATGCAGTCCGCTTGGATGTGTGAAGGACAAAACGAAGACAGCTGAAGAAAAAGAGGCAAATTTCAAGAGTGAAAGAAATCTGTTGTACAGCTTTAAAATCTTCCTCAATTAACTGTTGTTGTTCATTGCATGGCTATTTAAATAAAATAAATGGCGCTGAACACTAAACGGATTCACAAATGTAGATGTACTGCAACAAACACAGAACTTACTTGTCAGTAAGATTATTTGGTTGGAATCCAAGTGGATCACTGCTTTCTGACTGCATGTGGAATTTCTGGGCTGGAGTCCATAAGTGTGGATGAAGAATTCTGGTCACAAGGTTACCCCTACACACAGCAACCACACACAACTGGTTCACTCTAAAGTTACAGAAAATACAGCAGCAAGCAAAACAAGCCATTAGGGGAATCAGAGGCATTGTGGTTTTATCCATTTTTTTTTATACTTTTGAAGATTGAGGATTTAACATAGCATGAGGTAAAGAGGTTTTCAATTGTGGATTAATGGATGCAGATGAGCAACAATGCAAATTGGTGCAGATATCTATTAACAGCAGATTTACAAAAACAACATTCTGGATCCAGTTTGGTTTTTGTACTTAAATCAGAGGATTAGAGCTGTTACTTCTGACTCAGTCTGCACTAGTTCACCAGAATTAATTATTTGGCTCATATACTGTTGGCAGACTTTATAGTGACACTGCAAATAGGTAATTTTGCTTCCACCAGCTGACTAAGGAATGGCAATCAGAATTCCTGTCCAGAAAAGGTATTGAATCCAGTGATACTGGAAACTTTTTCGGTGAGGAAAACTTCAGCAACCTTGTCTTTGCAGATGATGCTGTGATCTTTCAAACATGATCAGTGGATGTCCTCTTTAGAGCTGTCAACAAGCCAATTGAGGAATTGAACTGGCTGTACTTGAATGAAGAACAAAAGGCTTTTTAATGGCTTTTTTTCTTTTTTTTAGTTTGACATCAACAGTGTGCCGGTATGTGTAGAGAGTGTCGAGCTTGTTGAGAGATTCACTAACTTCTGTAGTGAAATTCCTGGACAGAGGTGTATAATAACGGTGGTGGTGGTAGGAGTAGTAGTAGGGAATACTTCCAGCCACATTTGCTTGTTTGTATGCCTATGTGGCAAGATTACCCAAAAGCTTCTGGACTGATGCTCATGAAATTTGGTGGAGTGGGGCATAAGTCAAGGAAAGGACCATTAACTGTGGAAGTGGAACCAGAAAATGAGGATTTGGCTTGTTAGATTGGAAAGTTTTTAAAACCTCAAAATTTGCCTTTGAATTTGAGCATCAAGGACTACAATACCTTGGAATTATTGCAAGATCTTCTTCTACATTACACCAAAATTGCTGAAGCACTTTTCATGAAACTTGGAGGGTTGGAGCATTGATCAAGTAAGAACCCATTTACTGCCGCTGCTGTGAGGAAAAAAAATCCAGATAATAGGGAGGATTCTTCAGCTGTTTATTTTTCTTTTAGCAGAATATGTCAGTGTCATTTGAATACCTTTCGAATCAAATTTGGTGGCAATGTTAGCTTTGGACCAGCATTAATGCATTTCAAATTTTTATAATGTCTCCCATTGATTTCAATGATATTTGCATTTTGCCAAGATAACCTGCATTTTAATTTGATGCAAGAAAAGATCATTGTTGGCCTGCTGGACCTTGACAGAAGTGTAGACTCAGTAATTGCCCTCTAGCTACAATATATCCCATATTCGTTACACTTTTTAACCAACAGAAAGAATCCAAATCCTTTGGTAACCATCTGGATTCCAGGGTCATTTTCTACATTTTTAGCCTAAAATTATGTCCTTTTGGCTATGCCCTTGTTTTTTCTCTCATGGTCACCACAGCAGATCTGAGGTGACTCTGCATGTTGATTTGGCACAGGTTTACAGCAGATGACCTTTATGCAACTTCACATTACATGAAGAATGGACAGGGGTGGGTGGGTTTGAACTGGGAACCCTCCACCCTGGAAACAAGTGCACTTAACTGCTTGGCCACTATCTCTGCGGATCTTTTACATTTTACTATAGCATCAGGAATTCCAATTTTAACATGCTTTTTTCAGCACAATGCCCTTGTGTTCCATATCAAAATGTTCACAACAATCTCAGCTTTCAAAATAGCTGTCAAATATTTGTCTAGAACACCACATGTAAACTATCTTGGCTCTAAATTTGAAATAAATAAATGCATCTATTGATTTTAGAGGGTTAAAATATACTGTACAGATGTACACACACTTACATGTACACAGACTGCTAAAGTCAAAATCAATTTAACTTGCCACTTGTCATGCCTGTCTCAATGATGGTCCACCTTCTTTTGGAGGACCAATCATGATTTTTGTTGCTGCACTGAGAATATGGTGGACTATTAAGTGAAGTGGGTTAGAAAGATGTAGAGAAGGTGTGAGAACATATAGTGCTGAAAAATCTGAATTTCATACAGTGTCTCATACAGTGTTGCAATCGTTGCCACACCAGTTATGGGCTTTTGCCAAAATACCAAGTTGTGGTACAGCTGTGTGCATGTGTACGTGCACTATGTGTCCTTTTGGTGCTTTGTGATATTTACTGCACTGCATTACTGTACCACATGTGACTTTTGAGGATTCAAACAAGTCTCTTAATTATTTTATAGATTTACATAGAAATGTCTTTTTCAAACACAGGTTTGAGTTTGAAGTTTTGAAAATGAGCAAATAAGGTTTGACTTAAGCAAAGCAGCAAAAATAATGAAAGAAAAGAGAGCTGGAAGAAGTAGGCATGGTAGAGGAACTACTCACCCGACACAGAGAACATTCTGAATTCTGATTCAGGGCTGTCAGTCAAATGTGCCCCCTGACTAATGTTCTACTCCCTGCAAGTCCAGATGCACCTGGAGGAATCCAAGCGACCCCAAACCCCAAAAAGCAAAGTGCCTCATATATGCGTATGTGAAAGAGCATTGGGGAACCCAGATGTTTCCTTGCCCTCGCCTCTCTCACTCTCTCCCCACCTGCCTGGTGGGGTGTCTGAGGGCCGTGGACGTGTGCACTCTGTTGTGACTAGTACCAGATGTGCTCCATTGACCCAAATCACCTCGGCAGTAGACATGCCACATAGACCCGAATTTTCAAGACCCACCGCACAATCACACACACCTGTTTCCATTCATGAGCCATGCTGGGAGAGGTGCATCCTGGGAAACCCTGTCAGTTTTTTCATCTGTTGTTCATGTCTTTCTCACTGCTTTTTATTGTCTGGATCTCTCCTCTATTTTTCTCTTGTCACGCTCATCACTGAGAAGTTTACTCTGAGGGATCAGTAGAGCCTAAGAAAGATTCTGGGATTTGGAGAAACCAGGCCTAAATGACCTAGTGAGGATATATTAATTTATTTTCCAAAGACAAAAAGCTGGTATTTGGTAACCAGATAGTTTAGGAGGAGGCCTGTGTGATTTGGGCTCGCGTTTCATGTTACTGATTCCGAATTAGCTTAAGTAAATACACCTGCGTGACCTCCGAGCACTCCAAAGGTCAAAGTCATTCAAACATTTAAAGAATGGTAATTAAATTACCCTTGGTGCTGAATAACTTTAATTTGGTAGCTACACAAATTGCTTCCAGCTTTTGTCTTCTACAAAGCTCCCCCTTCAGCTGTGGGTTAGTATTTTATCAGGAAAGACTTGTGGCAACAAACAGCCACTCATTTTCTAAATCTTAAGTAATCAATGCTAATTTAAATGCTCATGGTTTCTGTAGCCTTTTCTGCAGGGAAGTGATGTAGGCAGATGTCGAAGAGAGATGGAGGTTTACGACAGCGGCTAAACCTAACATAAGCTCTTCCACGCCAAATGAACTTCCTCATCCTGCTGGCCTGATTTATGAAGTGAAATAAAAATGGGTCCCAGTGAGGTATTAGTGGATTTTTCAGAGGGGGTGAATGGGTCTTAGGGCCCATATTTCAGTGGTCTTCTGGGAAGGTTGTAGCCCAGGTGAGGCCCCTTAATATGGTTCGACTGAGGACCACATGAAGTGGAGCCACAATGCTCTACAATAACTCTTCATTTCGATCCTGGCCCATTGCCAGAACATCTACTACCTGAGTCTCTTTGAAGAGTGACACATTGGCCTGGGTATTTAACCATGCTGTTTGAGGTCCTGGAGCTGGGAGCAATGAGACAGCGAGAAGGAGAGACAGATCGAGTGAGGGAGAGAGTGAAAAAGACAGAAGCAGGCATGAAGAGAGAGATGTAAAAATGAGGGCAGAGAGTGAAAAAGACTGCAATGGCAGAGGCAATAGAGGCTTGAACTCTGATGAAATAATTGAGTTTGTGAGCTGACAGAAAAGACAGAAAGATGAGCAACAGCAACAGAGCCATAACCCCCTGGTGACCTGGAGCTGTTTCGTAACAGATTCTTTTCTCCTAACACCTGATTACAAAATATATCTTCCTCATTTGTAAGTAGTACTGTGGCTGTAATTACACAGTACACATGATGTTGCATGTCTGTGGCTAGGCAACACTACAGGCAAAGAATAAATAGATAGAAATGGGCTGATTATGATTTGATGCTCCATACAAAGTACTACAGATTAACTCCTTCAATCAAAGCAGGTTGCAGGTCTAGAACCATTTACTGATGCCACACATTGCTACATCCATCACCTCATGGAACCACCTTTGGTCCTGATGGCAACCACTCAGGTAGAGAACTGGTTGCCCCCCCTTCTCAAAGGTAACCACCTATCTGCCACAGCCAAGTGCAACATGGCCGCCCTCTTGGTCTTCTCCAGCTGCTGGAGTCCTGAATGCTGATGCATCTGCATGCTGGATCATGCTCAGAGAAACATGCAAAATGGCCAAAATGCCATAGCTGACAATCTCTCATCATACAAGTGATTGGCTTCATCTTAGTCTCCCTAAGTAACCATTAATTTGATTGAAAGTAATTTCAGTGGTACCCAATTATCCTCAGAAGAGCCCTAGTAGCAAAACACATCTAGACGTCAACTTAGGTCACTGTATATCATCCAATGATGCAGTAAGACAGGAAGCACCAGGACCCTAATGACTTGGACCTTTGTTCTTCTGCAACAATACTGGCAACACCAAACTGTCCAGGGACCTTATGAGTCCATAACATCTTCCCAGCCATCTCTCTATCTCAAAGGCTGAGGGACCAGAGACATGCCTTTCACTGCAGAGTAAAATTAATGTCTCTGCAAGTGCAACACTTTCACCCACACACACAATTCTGATGGCTGAGTCAACAAAGTCACTGAAAGCGTTCTGATCCTGGACAATCTCAAACCCAGACACTCCGATTACTCAGCTTCTTAAATGTTGCAATCAGGATTATTGATTCTGCAAAGGTCGTAACACTGTCTGTGAAGTCAAGGTCAATGAACCTTTCCTCATCAAGACAGGCAGCTAAGCCACTGGTTTCTACAACCCTACTCAACACCCAGTCTATGCAAGCACTGAAAAGTATATGAGTGGAAACACATATTTGATGAATGCTAGTTTTCACTGGGAAAAGTTCAGAGATTCTATCTCAACTCTGCAGAGCACTCACAAGAGGATGGCTATGATGCCCACTTATTGTATTGATGACCATTGCTGTCCATGTTTCGGCACAAAGCGGGCACCACATCTAATTTGTATCAAAACAGTAACAACAATGGTGCCAAATGAAAATTATATGCATTTTTCATTTTTTTCAATTATCCCAAATCTTTTCATATTGTGAGTCATCACAAAACTAAATCCAAGGGGCTATTTTGTTATGTTCCTGAAATAACCTCAAACAACCAAACTGAAAAAAAGATCTTCTGTTTGAGTAGACATTTCAGTTAAATATCATCATATAAACCTGAAAATTTCTAATGTTGAAGCTATTTCTTTTTCGGAAATGATTAAATGTTTTCTTTCATAAGTACAAAGCAAATGATTCCATTATCATATGTTCAGGAGTATATTAGGACTTTACTTTCGGGTATTGAATGTGAAAATTTATCATAAATACTTGTAGGTCACACAAGGTTGAAAACACAGCAAAAACAGCTAATTAAAACATAGATTACTCTTGCAAGAAGTCTCTCCGTTACTTAAAAAGAATTAAATAACTTTACTGAGTCTCTTGTCGGCGACTTCAGCATGTTTATGCCAGCCAGCCAGCTACAGAGGAGCACTGAAAGGTCTCTGCAGGATGGAGCTCTTGGCTTTGATATAGTTTCTGGGCTGGAACTTTGGCAGCGTGTTAAATATTAATACCGATTAACCCAGTTCAAGCTCTGCAGCAGAGAGTACAGACAGAGTTCAAAGAGCCTTCTGTTCTGTGCGGGCACTCTGTGCTTTCCAGCAGTTTAGCCATGCTATCAGGAGGCTGCTGCAGTGCACCACAGACCAGGCCAGCCTACCTCACGTCAGCTCAAACTCGGAGAAACACACGATACGATGCACACAACATGTGTGAACAGTGTATACAGTGAATGTCTCAGAGGGCTTTAAAGACATAATTTGCCAATGAGCAGGCAGCCTGGGTTATCTCTATTGATGTCTCCCTCTCTCTCTGCCTTCCAACCTACTGCCGCCATCCCTCCTCATGTTGTTCTCACTTGCGGAACTCCTGATGCTCTGGCTTTCAGAGCTACAACATTCCATTGGCTGGCACATTCACCCCTACTAAATAGGCCAGGACACCTCAGAGATCAAACACAATCTCCATTGTTCTGCAATTACCCAGTTCTCTGTCAGCCACCCCCCCCCCCCCCCCACCACCACCACCACCGCTACTCTGCATCAAACTCCCTCTGCCCACCCTTGATGGCTCTCCTCCATACCCCTCTTGCCCTCTGGAGATGATGGATCTGACGCACTGGGCCTTAACAAAAGCAGCCTTTGTTTACAGAGCAAGTCTTTGGAGAGGAGTCCAGAGCGAGTGAGTGCTGTCAGAGGGGAAGTGTTGGCTGGATGCTTCGCAGAACGCTGAGAGCCAGAGCATGAACGCATTCGTTAACGCGTGATCTTATGACCCTTTCTTCTCAATTGCAACAATGTAGAAGATGTTAACTCCTTGCTGGATAAGTCATCGTGTCATGGTTTGATGCATTTTTTTCCAGTGTGTTAAGTGGAGAATGTGCGGTCAATAGTGCAGGCTTAGAGGGTTGCACTGTTATTAGACTTGATAAATTGAAACTGAATCCAAATCCTGTATTTGCATGTGCTTTTTAATATTTATATTATTGACAATTAAAGTATGCTGGCTCATAATACTGTGCTTAACCTCTTTTCCTCATAAGCTAATACTTTTTCAGTGTTCAGAACATTGTGTACTTAAAGATATGAGACACCGGCACCAGATCTGACTTGATCAGTTACACTTTCTGTTGTTTAAACCAAATGGTTTACTATAAAACTGGAGATATTCGTTCAACTTCTACATTTTGAGGAAAACAATTACTTTAAAGTTAAGTTAAGCTATCAAAACCTACTTTAATTAAGTAAAATAAACTTGGTTTGCTGTGGCAGCAGATTAAGCAGCTTAACCCAAACTTCCCAATGCACGGTCAAATCCTCTAAGGACATGTCCACATGGAGACGGATTTACGAGGTCTGTCAATAAAGTATAGGTCCTTTTTATTTTTTTCAAAAACTATATGGATTTCATTCATATGTTTTTACGTCAGACATGCTTGAACCCTCGTGCGCATGCGTGAGTTTTTCCACGCCTGTCTGTGACGTCATTCGCCTGTGAGCACTCCTGGTGGGAGGAGTCGTCCAGCCCCTCGTCGGAATTCCTTTGTCTGAGAAGTTGCTGAGAGACTGGCGCTTTGTTTGATCAAAATTTTTTCTAAACCTGTGAGGCACATCGAAGTGGACAAGGTTCAAAAAATTAAGCTGGTTTTTGGTGAAACTTTTAACGGCTGATGAGAGATTTTGAGGTGATACTGTCGCTTTAAGGACTTCTCACGGAGCGGGACGTCGCACAGCGCTCCCAGGTGCCGTCGTCAGCCTGTTTCAAGCTGAAAACCTCCACATTTCAGGCTCTATTGATCCAGGACATGGTGAGAGAACAGAGAAGTTTCAGAAGAAGTCGGTTTCAGCATTTTATCCGGATATTCCACTGTTAAAGGAGTTTTTTTAATGAAAGACGTGCGGACGGATTGCAGCGTCGGCTCGCAGCCGCTGCGACGCTCCGCCACAGGAAAAACACCTCTGTTGGAAGCCTTAAGGACAAGTTGGAACATGTCCAGCTGTTAAACAATTTCTCATATACTCACTCCACTGAAAGCCATCAAAAGCCGCCTGGATTTTACAAATGGTTATCAACACGGAGGTGTTTTTCCTGTGCCGCCGCACCGCGCCGGCTGCGTCCCGAAGCACGGACCCGTCTGCACGTCTTTCATTAAAAAAATCTCCTTTAACAGTGGAATATCCGGATAAAATGCTGTCCTGGATCAATAGAGCCTGAAATGTGGAGGTTTTCAGCTTGAAACAGGCTGACGACGGCGCCTGGGAGCGCTGCGCGACGTCCCGCTCCGTGGGAAGTCCTTAAAGCGACAGTATCACCTCAAAATCTCTCATCAGCCGTTAAAATTTTCACAGAAAACCAGCTTAATTTTTCGAACCATGTCCACTTCGATGTGCCTCACAGGTTTAGAAAAAATTTTGATCAAACAAAGCGCCAGTCTCTCAGCAACTTCTCAGACAAAGGAATTCCGACGAGGGGCTGGACGACTCCTCCCACAAGGAGTGCTCACAGGCGAATGACGTCACCGACAGGCGTGGAAAAACTCACGCATGCGCACGAGGGTTCAAGCATGTCTGACGTAAAAACATATGAATGAAAGTCATATTGTTTTTAAAAAAATAAAAAGACTTATACTTGATTGACAGCCCTCGTAGGTGTATCCGCAAAAGTTTGCGATTGTATTGGAATTTCTTCCACAGAGGCGATGTTTTTGGTCGGCGAAAATGCTTGTTTTCGAAAACAGATCCCAGGGTGGATAAATCTGAAAATACCGGCTTTGCACCTTTCTGTGGACAAGCAACACGGAACATTTCTGAAACAATGATGTCATAGCCACACCTCTCAGCTGCTCATAATGAATGACATGTTGTTAACCATGTAATTTTACTTTTTTTTTTTTTACTTTTTTGTCTTGCTGGATCCATAATAAAGAATTATTAACCAAGCACAAGGTGAATAATTACTTTATTATATGGCTGTTCAGAGCTGTGTTTTCATCTTGTTGTTCTTCATTTTCCATGTCCACTTCGAGCTCATTTGCTGTTAATTCCTTACCTTCAAACTCGTCAGTGTAATAATGTCCGCTCGGAGAATGTTCCTCTTTGTCGCTCAGAGTTTCTTTGTTCGATTTTTTTTTGTTTGTTTGTTTTTTTGCACCATAAAAATGATAAAAAAAAGTGGCAAATCTGATATGCGATCTGGATCGATTGTCATGGTAACAGTCTGATATGGGAAAATATCAGACTGGAAATCAGCCAATGTGAACGCTGAGACCACTGGAACTAATAAAATAATTGTAGAAAGACTTTCAACTTTTAAAATAAGTATTAAAATCTGAAAGCTGAAATGAGCGGGATAAGCGGCGGCTTCCTCCACCTCAGGCTGAGAAACCCACCCGGAGTAGAAAAACACTGAGGCACTTTTTAAAAAATGCTGCTTAAGGAATTAATGCATTTCCAGACGTCATCTTCCAAAATAAGGCTGTCTTATGTGGATAACAGTTTTCTGCTGTGATGATGAATCCAGTTGAAAGGGCCCAACAGTTGGATTAAAAGACTTTATATTTACGCTGTGTGCTGCTTTGTAAAGTTGTAGCTTCTACAGGCCTTCCAGATCACTTTGTTGGCTTACCCCAGGATCTGACCCTTCTCATCACCAGGTGGGATCAATTGACAGCACTGTAACGCTCTTCACATGGTCAAAGGTCTGATGACACTGATGTGCCAATCCTGCCATCAACCACACAAATGTACTTGCTAATAGGGTGGGTATTTTTTTGACCTTACCCATGTTTTGTGCTCTGAGATAATTTACACTATGATTTGGCATGATGTAAATAATTTAACTGATGTGAAAAAGGAGTTATCTGCAGGGTGGAGGACAACAAACAGTCCTGGGTGCAGTTTAACAATGTTCCAGGCAGAGGTGAGTAAGTAAAGTGAGTAAAGTGAGTAAAGCCCCCTGACATATTTGTTCCATCCGCCCACTAAACCAGTTGATTATAATTTGTTCAGCTCTACAGGCACATAGATGAGCTAATCAATGAAATCACCTGTTTTAGGAGCACAAGAGAGAAACAATATGTGGTCGGACTTTTACTCACTGAATCCGGGGTTACCTGTCTCTGCTTCCAGGGTGCACATCATGCCCAGGATGAGCAAGAATTCACAAAAATCAAATGGCAACAAGAACAGTTCTTCACAAACATTCAAAAACTTTTGAAACTATAACTTCAAAGTGTTTTGGCAAAGTATCCCTAATATCACAGCAAAGAGCTCTACAGCAATGAAGGTTACTGGCTTAGGTGTAGATCAGCAGTGTTGCCACAGTTACTTTAACGGTAATCCAATAACATCAGTAATCCAGTTACTGATGTTATTACTATTAATTACTGACTACTCCTTGAAAAAGTAACTTAGTTACATTACTGATTACAAAATTTTTAAAGTAACTAAGTTAGATTATTAGTTATTTTATTAGTTACTTTCAGCAGCGGCTGACAACAACCCCCCTGCCACCTTCTTCTTCTTCTTTGTCTTTTGGCTGTTCCCGTTAGGGGTCGCCACAGCAGATCAATCGTTTACATCTCACCCTGTCCTCTGTATCTTCCTCTGTCATACCAACCACCTGCATGTCCTCCCTCAGCACATCCATAAACCTCCTCTTTGGCCTCCCTCTTCTCCTTCTGCCTGGTGGCTCCATCCTCAGCATTGTTCTTCCTATATACCCTGGGTCCCTCATCTGCACATGTCCAAACCATCTCAATCTCGCCTCTCTGACTTTGTCTCCAAACCGTCCCACATGAGCTGTCCCTCTGATATGTTCATTCCTAATCTTGTCCATTCTTGTCACTCCCAAAGAGAATCTCACCATCTTCAGCTCTGCCTCCTGTCTTTTTGTTAGTGCCACCGTCTCTAAACCGCACAACATAGGTGGTCTCACTACTGTCTTGTAGACTTTCCCCTTCACTCTTGCTGATATTCTTCGGTCACAAATCACTCCTGACACCTTTCTCCACCCACTCCACCCTGCCTGCACTCTCTTCTTCAGCTCTTTACCACGCTCTCCATTGCTTTGAACAGTTGACCCCAAATATTTAAACTCATCTACTTTCACCACATCTACTCCTTGTAACTGCGCTATTCCACTGGGCTCCCTCCCATTCACACACATGTACTCAGTCTTGCTTCTACTGACTTTCATTCCCCTTCTCTCCAAAGCATATCTCCACCTCTCCAGACTAGACTCAACTTGCTCTCTACTCTCACTACAGATCACAATGTCATCTGCAAACATCATAGTCCATGGGGACTCCTGTCTGATCTCATCCGTCATCCTGTCCTTAACCACTGCAAACAAGAAAGGACTCAGAGCTGATCCTTGGTGTAATCCCACCTTCACCTTGAATGAGTCTGTTATTCCGACTGTGCATCTCACTGCTGTTGTTGTGAAAGGGGGCGTTGGTGAGGCCGAACGGCATGACCAGGTACTCAAAGTGACCTAACGGGGTGTTAAATGCCGTCTTCCATTCGTCTCCCTTCCGGATCCGAACCAGGTGATACGCATTTCTAAAATCCAGCTTAGTAAAGATTTTGGCTCCATGCAGGGGGGTGAACACGGAATCCAACAATGGCAACGGGTATCGGTTGCGAACCGTAATCTCATTCAGCCCCCTGTAATCAATGCATGGACGGACTCCGCCATCTTTCTTGCCCACAAAAAAGAAACCTGCCCCCATCGGGGAGGTGGAGTTCCGGATCAGCCCGGCAGCTAATGAGTCCCGGATGTAGGTCTCCATTGATTCGCGCTCAGGTCGTGAGAGGTTGTACAGCCTGCTGGACGGGAACTCAGCGCCTGGAACCAAATCAATGGCACAATCATACGGACGGGGGAAGGGTGAGTGCCAGATCCTTGCTGAAGATGTCAGCAAGATCGTGGTACTCAACCGGCACTGCCGTCAGATTGGGAGGGACTTTGACCTCCTCCTTAGCCTGTAAACCGGGAGGAACCGAGGATCCTAAACACACCCGATGGCAGGTTTCGCTCCACTGAACCACCACCCCAGACGGCCAATCAATCCGGGGATTGTGCTTCAACATTGATGGGAAGCCCAAAATCATGCAGGAGGTAGAAGGAGTCACAAAAAACTCAATCTCCTCCCGATGGTTTCCAGACACCACCAGAGTTACTGGTTGTGTCTTGTGTGTGATTAAAGGGAGGAGGGTGCCATCTAGTGCCCGCACCTGCAATGGCGAAGGAAGCGCCACCAGAGAGAGCCCTACCTCCCTTGCCCATCTGCTGTCTAGCAAATTCCCTTCTGACCCTGTGTCCACCAGTGCTCGGGCTTGAAGGGTTAAATCCCCACTCAGGATTGTAACTGGGAGTCATGTGGCAATCTGTGTGTGTCCCACGTGAATGTTTTGACCCCCCCTTAGCCCAGTCTCTGAGGGCGGTTGTTGTTGTGGCCGTTTGGGGCAGTTTTTCTGTATGTGCTCCTTTGAGCTGCAGAGAAAACACTCCCCGCGGACCAGCCTCCTCATTTTGGCCCTGTGCGTTTCCCTAACAACGTCAGCAGGGGGAGCTGTTGCCCCACGGAGTGCTGCGGCTGTGGAGCGTGGGGAGGGCGGCCCCTTTTCGAACCCGGAAGGGAGAGGGACGGCGCGTATCCGGCCACATCCTTCGCCTCGCTCCCGACGGCGTTCCTCCAACCGATTGTCTAACCGTATAACGAGATCGATAAGCCCATCTAAATCCCGCGGTTCCTCCTTAGCTACCAGATGCTCCTTCAGGACCGATGACAGTCTGTTTATGAAGGCGGCGCGGAGCGCAATGTTATTCCAGCCGGACCTCGCAGCCGCGATGCGGAAGTCGACTGCATATTCGGCTGCGCACCGGCACCCCTGTTGCATTGACAGCAGCATTGTTGAAGCGGTCTCACCTCTGTTAGGGTGATCAAACACTGTTCTGAACTCCCCCACAAACCCAGTGTATGCTGATAACAACCGTGAGTTCTGTTCCCAGAGCGCCGTAGCCCAGGCGCATGCCTTACCCCGAAGCAAATTAATAACATAAGCCACCTTGCTGGCATCAGACGCGTACATCACGGGTCATTGTGCAAAGACGAGCGAACACTGCATCAGAAAGTCTGCGCACGTCTCCACACAACCCCCGTACGGCTCAGGGGGACTTATGTATGCTTCAGGGGATGGTGGGGGGGTTTGTTGAACGACCAGTGGAATGTTAATACCCGGCACCGGGTCGGCAGGAGGAGGAGCTGCAGCAGCGCTCTGATCGCGCGCTTCCACCTGTGCAGTGAGAGCCTCGATCCTGCGATTAAGGATGATGTTTTGCTCGGACATCAAATCCAGCCGAGCGGTAAAGGCGGTGAGGATTTGCTGCAACTCACCGAGCACGCCTCCTGCAGATGCCTGTGCACCCTGCTCTTCCATTGGCTGTCCAACAAATGGATGACGCCCCTCGGGATCCATGACGCTGGCCGAGATATCCTGTTGTGAAAGTGTAGTGACACGGACCCACAACAGGGGGCGCAAATGAACGGTCAATAGATGAGCCAAAAAGTAACAATTTAATGTTGTGAAGGTGCACAACGAATACACAGACAATCTCAGAATATGATAACAGTCAATCCACAAAGGTGATGTGTGGGCAGGCTCGAGGATAGAAGACGTCTGTCCTGAGAAGAGCCGGAACCACACGATTTCCGCCGCCACCGAACCTGGTGAATACTGGAGCCGCCAAGTCCCGAATTCCCAGGTGATCACCGTCCCCGACTGTCGGATCTGGTACAGCTGGCGAAGAACAAAGACAGTCAAGTCTGGGTGTGTGTACACCCCGTAACAACAACGGTGGGAATGCCACCTCCACCTCTAACACACACTCGTGCAGCGTCTGTTTAACCACTTATCTGACGGACGTAGGACGAAACAGTCGCGACCCACGCCGGTCCTCTGGTTGACAGCTGCAAAACAATAGCTCTTAGAATCAATTACTACAGGCAGAGAAAGTCACCTCCATTGAAGTACGATATCTTGGCAACGAGGTGGAGATGACGTCTGGTCTTTATGGAGTGAGATGCTGTAGAGTAGATGGGTGACAGCTGTCAAGAGATAATGAGTGACAGCTGTCACCCCCGGCTGTGTCCGTGGCGGCAGCGCCCTCTCGTGCCTGAAGCCCGCACTTCAGGCAGGGCGCCCACTGGTGGTGGGCCAGCAGTACCTCCTCTTCTGGCGGCCCACACAACAGCTGTCACACTATTCTTGTACATGTCCTGCACTACCCTAACATACTTCTCTGCCACTCCAGACTTCCTCATACAATACCACAGCTCTTCTCTTGGCACCCAGTCATAAGCTTTTTCTAAGTCCACAAACACACAATGTAACTCTTTCTGGCCTTCTCTGTACTTCACCAACAGTATTCTCACAGCAAACACTGCATCCGTAGTGCTCTTTCTTGGCATGAAACCACATTGCCTAGCTTCTACTACTCTTTCCCATAACTTCATGCTGTGGCTGATCAACTTTATGCCTCTGTAGTTACTGCAGCTCTGCACATCACCATTGTTGTTGAAAATTGGAACCAGCACACTTTGTCTCCACTCCTCAGGCATCCTCTCACTTTCCAAGATTTTATTAAACAATCTGGTTAGAAACTCTACTGCCATCTCTCCCAGACATTTCCATGCCTCCACTGGAATGTCATCTGGACCAACTGCCTTTCCACTCTACATCCTCTTCATAGCAGCCCTCACTTCTTCCTTACTAATCTCTTGTATGTCCTGATTACTCTCATCACATCAGCCAGCCTTTTCTCTCGCTCATTTTCTTTATTCATCACCTCTTCAAAATATTCCCTCCACCTTCTCAGCACACACTCCTCACTTGTCAGCACATTACCATGTGCATCTTTTACCACCCTAACCTGCTGCACATCCTTTCCAGCTCTGTCCCTTTGTCTGGCCAATCGGTACAAGTCATTTTCTCCTTCCTTACTATTCAACTTCTTGTACAGCTCGCAATATGCCTTTTCCTTCGCTTTTGCCACTTCTCTTTTCGCCTTACGCCACATGTCCTTGTACTCCTGTCTACTTTCTTCATCTCTCCGACTATCCCAAAACTTTTTCGCCAAGCTCTTTTTCCTTATGCTTTCCTGGACCTCTTCATTCCACCACCAAGTCTCCTTGTCTTCCTTCCACTGTCCAGATGTCATACCCAGTACTGTCCTAGCTGTCTCCCTCACCACATCTGCAGTACTTTTCCAGTTGTCCAAAATTGCTTCTCCTCCAGCCAGTGCTTCTCTCACCTGCTCGCTAAATTTCACACAACAGTCTTCCTCCTTCAGCTTCCACCATCTGATCCTTTGTTGAGCTCTCACTCTCTTCTTCTTCTTTACCTCTAAAGTCATCCTACAAACAACCATCCTATGCTGTCTAAGGACACTCTCTCCTGCCACCACCTTGCACTGTCTGATTTCTTTTAGCTTGCATCTCCTATAAAGAATGTAGTCCACCTGTGTGCACCTTCCTCCCTTTTCATAAAGTAGGTATTCACCACAGCCATTTCCATCCTTTTTGCAAAATCAACTACCATCTGTCCTTCCCCATTCCTATCCTTGATACCATATCTACCCATTACTTCCTCATCACCTCTGTTCCCTTCACCAACATGCCCATTGAAGTCTGCTCCTATCACCACTCTTTCATGCTTGGGCACACTCTCCACCACCTCATCTAACACACTCCAGAAATCTTCTTTCTCCTTCATCTCACAATCTACCTGTGGGGCATATGCACTGATGATATTCACCATCACCCCTTCAATTTCCAACTTCACACTCATCACCCTGTCAGACACTCGCTTAACCTCCAACACACTTTTAACATACTGTTCCTTTAAAATTACCCCAACACCATTTCTCTTCCTGTCCCTTCCTTGGTCTCTTGCACACACACAATATGTCTACCTTTCTCCTCTCAGTCATATCAGCCAGCTCTCTCCCTTTACCAGTCATACTACCAACATTCAAAGTCCCCACTGTCATTTCCACCCTTGTAGTTTTCTTCTTCTCCTGCTGTTTGTGGAAACGTTCTCCTCCTCTTCTTCGTCGTCTTCGCCCAGCAGTAGCCCAATTTCCACTGGCACCCTGTAGGGCAACAGCACTGGTGGCAGACATTGTTATCCCGGGCTGTGACTGATCCGGTATGGAAACTCGATTCTTAGTCTGCATACTTGGGTTGGCTTGTTTTACGCTGGATGCCCTTCCTAGCACAACCCTGCTCATTTATCCGGGCTTGGGACCAGCACTCAGAATGCACTGGCTGCACACCCCATGTGGCTGAGTTACAACAACGCCCCTGCCACCGCAACATGAAAATGATAATCAGTTTTGCCAATACTCACTTTATTGGAAGTACATTTTTAACAGTAACATAAAGCAAACAATGTATATTCTGACATTTTAAATTGAAAAAAAAGTTTAGCAAAACATGAAATAAAGTCAGACTTTCTTGACTTCAATGAACATAAATAGTTGTTTTATAAAAAATAACAGAACGCCTTTCTTGACCGCATATGTAACTGTTGACAGCACTGTAAAGTAAAAATTCCATCCATCCATCCATCCATCCATCCATCCATCCATCCATCCATCCATCCATCCATCCATCCATCCATTTTCTTCCACTTTATCCGGAGTCGGGTCGCACAGGCAGCAGCTCAAGCAAAGCCGCCCAGACCTCCTGATCCACACACACCTCCCCCAGCTCCTCCGGGGGAACCCCAAGGCGTTCCCAATCCAGCCGAGAGATGTAGTCCCTCCAGCGTGTCCTGGGTCTTCCCTGGGGCCTCCTCCCAATGGGACGTGCCCGGAACACCTCTCCAGCGAGGCGTCCAGGGGGCATCCGGAAAAGATGCCCGAGCCACCTTAACTGACTCCTTTCGACGTGGAGGAGCAGCGGCTTGACTCCGAACTCCTCCCGAGTGACCGAACTCCTCACCCTATCTCTAAGGGAATGCCCAGCCACCCTGCGGAGGAAATTAATCTCGGCCGCTTGTACTCGCGATCTCGTTCTTTCGGTCATGAGCTAAATCGCATGACCATAGGTGAGGATCAGAACGTAGATCGATCGGTAAATCGAGAGCTTTGCCCCCCTACTCAGCTCTCTCTTCACCAGGACGGTCCGATACAGCGACCGCATCACTGCAGATGCTGCACCGATCCGTCTATCGATCTCACGCTCCATCCGTCCCTCACTCATGAACAAGACCCCGAGATACTTAAACTCCTCCACTTGAGGCAAGGACACTCCACCGACCTGAAGAGGACAAAGCACCTTTTTCCGGTCGAGAACCACGGCCTCGGATTTGGAGGTGCTGATTTTCAACCCGGACGCTTCACACTCGGCTGCAAACTGCCCCAGTGCACGCTGAAGGTCCTGATTTGACGAAGCCAACAGAACCACATCGTCCGCAAACAGCAGAGATGAGATTCTGTGGTTCCCAAACCAGACACCCTCTACACCCTGGCTGCGCCTAGAAATTCTGTCCATAAAAATAATGAACAGAACCGGTGACAAAGGGCAGCCCTGGCAGAGGCCAACGTGCACTGGAAACAGGTTTGACTTACTACCGGCAATGCGAACCAAGCTCCTTCTGCGGCCGTACAGGGACCGGATAGCTCTTAGCAAAGGACCCCGGACCCTGTACTCCCAGAGCACCCCCCACAGGGTGCCTCAAGGGACACGGTCAAATGCCTTCTCCAGATCCACAAAACACATGTGGACTGGTTGGGTGAACTCCCATGAACCCTCGAGCACCCGATGGAGCATGTAGAGCTGGTCCAGTGTGCCGTGACCAGGACGAAAACCACACTGCTCCTCCTGAATCCGAGGTTCGACCATCAGTCGAATTTTCCTCTCCAGTACTCTGGAATAGACCTTACCGGGGAGGCTGAGGAGTGTGATCCCCCTATAGTTGGAACACACCCTCTGGTCCCCCTTCTTAAACCAAGGGATCACCACCCTGGTCTGCCAATCCAGAGGCACTGTCCCTGATCGCCATGTGATGTTGCAGAGGCATGTCAGCCAAGACAGTCCCACAACATCCAGAGACTTAAGGTTCTCAGGACGGATTTCATCCACCCCAGGAGCCTTGCCACCGAGGAGCTTTCGAACAACCTCGGTGACCTGAGTCCCCAGTCTCTGCTTCCTCTTCGGAAGACGTGACGATGGGATTGAGGAGATCCTCGAAGTACTCCTTCCACCGCCCGACAACATCCCCAGTCAGGGTCAACAGCTCCCCGCCCGCACCGTAAACAGTGCTGGTGGAGAGCTGCTTCTGCCTCCTGAGGTGTCGGACGGTTTGCCAGAATCTCTTCGAGGCCGACCAATAGTCCTCCTCCATGGCCTCCCCGATCTCCTCCTAGACCCGAGTTTTTGCCTCTGCGACCGCACGGGCTGCGGCACACTTGGCCTGCCGGTACCTGTCAGCTGCCTCTGGGGTCCCACCTACCAACAAAGATAAGTAGGACTCCTTCTTCAGCTTGACGGCATCCCTTAATTCTGGTGTCCACCACCGGGTTCGAGGATTGCCGCTGCGACAGACACCAGAGACCTTGCGACCACAGCTATGAGCGGCCGCATCGACAATGGAGGTGGAGAACATGGTCCACTCGGACTCCATGTCTCCAACCTCCCCTGGGATCTGGGAGTAGCTCTCCCGGAGGTGGGAGTTGAAGACCTTGCTGACAGAGGGTTCCGCCAGTCTTTCCCAGCAGACCCTCACGATACGTTTGGGCCCGCCAGGTCTGACCGGCTTCCTCCCCTCCCAGCGGATCCAACTCACCACCAGGTGGTGATCGGTCAACAGCTCTGCCCCTCTCTTCACTCGAGTGTCCGAGACACGTGGCCGAAGGTCAGATGATACGACTACAAAGTCGATCATCGACCTCCGGCTCAGGATGTCCTGGTGCCACGTGTACTTATGGACACCCTTGTGCTCGAACATGATGTTCGTGATGTTCGTGAACACCAAAGTAAAAATTGCCATATAAAATCTAAATTCTTTATCATGTAACAATTAAATTCTTTCTACCATTTTTCTAACATTTAAATTAATTCTAAAGATTTTAGTTGTTGAAATTCTTCTTCTAATTATTATTATTCTAAGTAGTAACAGCAGCAGTATGAAAAAATGTATTCAAAAGTGAACCTTTAATCTAGGGGTGTTGTGGGGGGCTACGTCCCTCCCCCCACCCCCCTTTTTGTCTGGATTTGCCTCTGGTTTGCCATCTGAGCACTAAGAATGGATAATGTGTATTTATGCAGAAAGCACCGCCAGATTGACAGGTAAGAAAGTTTAATCTGCATTTTTTACATCATGCCATTCTCAGAAAGAGACTTTAGGTGCATTTGGGTGGAAAAACAGCGTGATTATTTGTTGTTGTTATGTGTTGTTATTATGTGTTGCAGGTCTTCAGCTGGTTTTAGTGAGGACATACATAGTGGCACAGAGTTTATGGAAAATAAAACAGCGTAAAAATGTCTAAGTAAAGCTCAGTGCAGGTGTGCTGCTGTCACCGCCCTTTGAGAGATGGCAACTGTTTGTTCAACTTGGACCTGCTCTGCCCACTGGCCAGGTTTAATGCTGTGATTGGCCAACATTATCTACGATCGATCGGTCGGGCACCCCTGATTTATACTGTTAAAAAAATACAAAAATAATGGCAACGTACAGTGACTTGGAGAAGTAACATTAATCTGATTACTGATTTGGAAATATTAACACATTAGATTACCGGTTACTATCACGGTACTAAGGGCCCCTTCACACATAACACGATTGAAGCCATCTAGCACACAAAGGAGGAATCGCATGCCACTCGTGAAAACCCAGAGCCGCCTCGAATACCTCGTACAGCTGTCGCCACAACCAGTCACACACAGCACATGCACTTTACATTTGTATTCTACTCGCACCTGTAACCCATTCCAACGGCGGGCAAGATGAGGTTGCATTGTCAGTTGATCGTGTTTGTAGCATTTACACGGAATGTTGTACGCAGGTCGGACATATCGTGCCATGGCACAATATGCTGCACGAAATCATGGCCCATGTTGCACTGTGGGTGAATGACGTGATCGAGGCAGCCATCACACCAGCAGCCGAAAGACGGCAAGTGCCCTGCGAGTGCCCATTCAACCCCTCTCGGTAGGTGTCGGCCAGAGTTTAGGTGCCACCCACGAACATCCAACACCACTCACGGGGCACGTTGAAAAGGCAGGGCTGTTCGTGCAGCCAGCACAAGAGTACAGAGGAGGCGATCACATTCAAGCTGCGCTGTGCAAATGGCCCCATAATGTCTAAGTGGCACACAAGTGTGCCGTTACCAAGTAACACACGTCATGCAAGTGTGCCCCCCTGCAAGACATGTGGCGCACGAGTGTGTTGCTCCCCCACCATGTTCCAACATTGTCAGGTGTGGCTGAGGTGGCTGGGGTGCAATCGCTGTCCAGTGCAGCACACATCTGGACTGCTGTAATGTCCAGCTGGAACAGATGACTGCTGTGTACTCGCAACTCAGCTGGAGGACATATGTTATGCCATCCAGGGGAGGTGATGGTCTAGTGGTTAAAGCGTTGGGCTTGAGACCAGAGTACCTTGTATGGAAGCAGCCTGTAGTGAGTGCCTTGTATGGCAGCCCCCTCAGATTGGGGTGAATGTGAAGCATTATTTGTAAAGCGCTTTGAGCAATTGATGCAGATGGAAAAGCACTATAAAAATGCAGTCCATTTACCATTTATCAACAACATGACCATCACTCCACACAATGCACGTATGGGCGGCCTCTCATGCTCTCATGACATGCTGATACTTATGTACAGACAAGATCACATGGGGACTGGCCAGCTACGTCTGAGCGCACACGGCAAAGCTGATCGTCGGCCATGACTCACTGACAGCTGGAAATGAAGGATCAGTGCACACGATGTGTTAAATTAAAAACACAGACAACACAGCCAGGACAAGTATATAAATAAATACTACTTCTTCTTCTTTGTCTTTTGGCTGTTCCCGTTAGGGGTCGCCACAGCAGATCAATCATTTCAATCTCACTACAATAACTAAAAAAAAAAAACATGGACGTGAACAAGCTGTTAATCACATCCGAACAGACACGTCTCATATGAACTTGTGGTTATGATCAGAAGTTCAGTCGAAGTGATGAAGGTGGTCCAGTCCTTTTAATAATTTGTTAGGAAATATTAGCTCCTGCTAGCTCCAACTTTCTGCCCATACTCAGCATTTTGTCTTGCTGCAACACTTTAAAATAACCAAAAAATGATTGACTGGTTCGATGGCTGTAAATGAACAGGAGGAGGAGCTTTTCCTTAATGTCCAGGAAGCACAGTCTTCTGTTATTTATATTAGAAAGTGTAAATGGAATCACTTGATTCCCAAATTTTAACTGGACCAGCAAAATTCCTACAGGCATCATAATCATCCAGTATTTCCCAATCGCAAATCCTGAGATAATCACAGCAAATCAGCTCAGGTGTGTTCAATTCCCCATCAGCTGACTGAGCAATGGAACACACTGGACTGAGCTGATCTGCTGTACTTTGGGTCCTGATGACCACGATTGAGAAACTCTGAATAGACCTGATCTGTCTCGGGAGCAGACCTGCTTCTGGGGAAAACTATCTTACTGCTGCAATGCATTTCTATGTGTGACTGACTCACAGCTGCCCAACAGCGAGCAAAAACCACAAAAAAAACAACAAAAAAACAAAAAAAAACCACACAATATCAGCAACTTTCTTTATTTTAACCTAGTCTGTGTGGATGATGGCTGCTTTCTGGAAGGCATAAAACACTGGAACATTCCAGAACTCCATTTAGAAGATAAAAGGACTGAGAAGAAGGATTTTGTCCACTGCTATGGCTGCTGTTTTTTTTGCAGCGAGTGCACACTAACTGCCAGAATGCTTGTAGCATGGGCTGAGGCGGAGGATTAGCAGCAATCTTCCATTCCAGCTTATTAATTAATCAAAAACCCAGACAGAGCTTTAATTCATTTGAAAGCTTGACTCTTAGTCTTGTCCATCCAAATTGGAAGTCCCAAAAACCAGTTTTATTTGTTATTATCTATCGTCCACCGGGTCGTTACTGTGAGTTTCTCTGTGAATTTTCAGACCTTTTGTCTGACTTAGTGCTTAGCTCAGATAAGATAATTATAGTGGGTGATTTTAACATCCACACAGATGCTGAGAATGACAGCCTCAACACTGCATTTACTGTATTATTAGACTCAATTGGCTTTGCTCAAAATGTAAATGAGTCCACCCACCACTTTAATCATATCTTAGATCTTGTTCTGAATTATGGTATGGAAATTGAAGACTTAACAGTATTCCCTGAAAACTCCCTTCTGTCTGATCATTTCTTAATAACATTTACATTTACTCTGATGGACTACCCAGCAGTGGGGAATGAGTTTCATTACACTAGAAGTCTTTCAGAAAGCGCTGTAACTAGGTTTAAGGATATGATTCCTTCTTTATGTTCTCTAATGCCATATACCAACACAGTGCAGAGTAGCTACCTAAACTCTGTAAGTGAGATAGAGTATCTCGTCAATAGTTTTACATCCTCATTGAAGACAACTTTGGATGCTGTAGCTCATCTGAAAAAGAGAGCTTTAAATCAGAAGTGCCTGACTCCGTGGTATAACTCACAAACTCGCAGCTTAAAGCAGATAACCCGTAAGTTGGAGAGGAAATGGCGTCTCACTAATTTAGAAGATCTTCACTTAGCATGGAAAAAGAGTCTGTTGCTCTATAAAAAAGCCCTCCGTAAAGCTAGGACATCTTACTACTCATCACTAATTGAAGAAAATAAGAACAACCCCAGGTTTCTTTTCAGCACTGTAGCCAGGCTGACAAAGAGTCAGAGCTCTATTGAGCTGAGCATTCCTTTAACTTTAACTAGTAATGACTTCATGACTTTCTTTGCTAATAAAATTTTAACTATTAGAGAAAAAATTACTCATAACCATCCCAAAGATGTATCGTTATCTTTGGCTGCTTTCAGTGATGCTGGTATTTGGTTAGACTCTTTCTCTCAGATTGTTCTGTCTGAGTTATTTTCATTAGTTACTTCATCCAAACCATCAACATGTCTATTAGACCCCATTCCTACCAGGCTGCTCAAGGAAGCCCTACCATTATTTAATGCTTCGATCTTAAATATGATCAATCTCTCTTTATTAGTTGGCTATGTACCACAGGCTTTTAAGGTGGCAGTAATTAAACCATTACTTAAAAAGCCATCACTTGACCCAGCTATCTTAGCTAATTATAGGCCAATCTCCAACCTTCCTTTTCTCTCAAAAATTCTTGAAAGGGTAGTTGTAAAACAGCTAACTGATCATCTGCAGAGGAATGGTCTATTTGAAGAGTTTCAGTCAGGTTTTAGAATTCATCATAGTACAGAAACAGCATTAGTGAAGGTTACAAATGATCTTCTTTTGGCCTCAGACAGTGGACTCATCTCTGTGCTTGTTCTGTTAGACCTCAGTGCTGCGTTTGATACTGTTGACCATAAAATTTTATTACAGAGATTACAGCATGCCATATGTATTAAAGGCACTGCGCTGCGGTGGTTTGAATCATATTTATCTAATAGTTTACAATTTGTTCATGTAAATGGGGAATCTTCTTCACAGACTAAGGTTAATTATGGAGTTCCACAAGGTTCTGTGCTAGGACCAATTTTATTCACTTTATACATGCTTCCCTTAGGCAGTATTATTAGACGGCATTGCTTAAATTTTCATTGTTACGCAGATGATACCCAGCTTTATCTATCCATGAAGCCAGAGGACACACACCAATTAGCTAAACTGCAGGATTGTCTTACAGACATAAAGACATGGATGACCTCTAATTTCCTGCTTTTAAACTCAGATAAAACTGAAGTTATTGTACTTGGCCCCACAAATCTTAGAAACATGGTGTCTAACCAGATCCTTACTCTGGATGGCATTACCCTGACCTCTAGTAATACTGTGAGAAATCTTGGAGTCATTTTTTGATCAGGATATGTCATTCAAAGCGCATATTAAACAAATATGTAGGACTGCTTTTTTGCATTTACGCAATATCTCTAAAATTAGAAAGGTCTTGTCTCAGAGTGATGCTGAAAAACTAATTCATGCATTTATTTCCTCTAGGCTGGACTATTGTAATTCATTATTATCAGGTTGTCCTAAAAGTTCCCTGAAAAGCCTTCAGTTAATTCAAAATGCTGCAGCTAGAGTACTAACGGGGACTAGAAGGAGAGAGCATATCTCACCCATATTGGCCTCTCTTCATTGGCTTCCTGTTAATTCTAGAATAGAATTTAAAATTCTTCTTCTTTGAATAATCAGGTCCCATCTTATCTTAGGGACCTCATAGTACCATATCACCCCAATAGAGCGCTTCGCTCTCAGACTGCAGGCTTACTTGTAGTTCCTAGGGTTTGTAAGAGTAGAATGGGAGGCAGAGCCTTCAGCTTTCAGGCTCCTCTCCTGTGGAACCAGCTCCCAATTCAGATCAAGGAGACAGACACCATCTCTACTTTTAAGATTAGGCTTAAAACTTTCCTTTTTGCTAAAGCTTATAGTTAGGGCTGGATCAGGTGACCCTGAACCATCCCTTAGTTATGCTGCTATAGACATAGACTGCTGGGGGGTTCCCATGATGCACTGAGTGTTTCTTTCTCTTTTTGCTCTGTATGCACCACTCTGCATTTAATCATTAGTGATTGATCTCTGCTCCCCTCCACAGCATGTCTTTTTCCTGGTTCTCTCCCTCAGCCCCAACCAGTACCAGCAGAAGACTGCCCCTCCCTGAGCCTGGTTCTGCTGGAGGTTTCTTCCTGTTACAAGGGAGTTTTTCCTTCCCACTGTCGCCAAGTGCTTGCTCACAGGGGGTCGTTTTGACCGTTGGGGTTTTTACGTAATTATTGTATGGCCTTGCCTTACAATATAAAGTGCCTTGGGGCAACTGTTTGTTGTGATTTGGCGCTATATAAATAAAACTGATTGATTGATTGATTGAATTTTCTGTGAGCAGCTGATTTTACGGTTCTTTTTAAAAAAATTAGATTTATAGTTATTTTCAGTGTTATTTAGTGATTTTTCAATTTGTTTTCCCGTCTCCGTCTCATCCCTCTTTATTGAATATAATACTTGAAAAATAAAAAAATGTATTCATGGGCTGTCTACAATGACATCACTGACATGTCCTGCATGATAACCTATGGCATTAACCATAGAATGGTGGGCGTAACACAGAGCAGTGCCATTTGCAAGTGCATAAACAACCACTGAACTATATTACACACAGCATCAATTCAATCAATTCAATTTTTTTTTTTATATAGCGCTAAATCACAACAAACAGTTGCCCCAAGGCGCCTTATACTGCAAGGCAAGGCCATACAATAATTATGTAAAACCCCAACGGTCAAAACGACCCCCTGTGAGCAAGCACTTGGCTACAGTGGGAAGGAAAAACTCCCTTTTAACAGGAAGAAACCTCCAGCAGAACCAGGCTCAGGGAGGGGCAGTCTTCTGCTGGGACTGGTTGGGGCTGAGGGAGAGAACCAGGAAAAAGACATGCTGTGGAGGGGAGCAGAGATCGATCACTAATGATTAAATGCAGAGTGGTGCATACAGAGCAAAAGAGAAAGAAACAGTGCATCGTGGGAACCCCCCAGCAGTCTACGTCTATAGCAGCATAACTAAGGGATGGTTCAGGGTCACCTGATCCAGCCCTAACTATAAGCTTTAGCAAAAAGGAAAGTTTTAAGCCTAATCTTAAAAGTAGAGAGGGTGTCTGTCTCCCTGATCTGAATTGGGAGCTGGTTCCACAGGAGAGGAGCCTGAAAGCTGAAGGCTCTGCCTCCCATTTTACTCTTACAAACCCTAGGAACTACAAGTAAGCCTGCAGTCTGAGAGCGAAGCGCTCTATTGGGGTGATATGGTACTACGAGGTCCCTAAGATAAGATGGGACCTGATTATTCAAAACCTTATAAGTAAGAAGAAGAATTTTAAATTCTATTCTAGAGTTAACAGGAAGCCAATGAAGAGAGACCAATATGGGTGAGATATGCTCTCTCCTTCTAGTCCCCGTTAGTACTCTAGCTGCAGCATTTTGAATTAACTGAAGGCTTTTTAGGGAACTTTTAGGACAACCTGATAATAATGAATTACAATAGTCCAGCCTAGAGGAAATAAATGAATGAATTAGTTTTTCAGCATCACTCTGAGACAGGACCTTTCTAATTTTAGAGATATTGCGTAAATGCAAAAAAGCAGTCCTACATATTTGTTTAATATGCGCTTTCAATGACATATCCTGATCAAAAATGACTCCAAGATTTCTCACAGTATTACTAGAGGTCAGGGTAATGCCATCCAGAGTAAGGATCTGATTAGACACCATGTTTCTAAGATTTGTGGGGCCAAGTACAATAACTTCAGTTTTATCTGAGTTTAAAAGCAGGAAATTAGAGGTCATCCATGTCTTTATGTCTGTAAGACAATCCTGCAGTTTAGCTAATTGGTGTGTGTCCTGTGGCTTCATGGATAGATAAAGCTGGGTATCATCTGCGTAACAATGAAAATTTAAACAATACCGTCTAATAATACTGCCTAAGGGAAGCATGTATAAAGTGAATAAAATTGGTCCTAGCACAGAACCTTGTGGAACTCCATAATTAACTTTAGTCTGTGAAGAAGATTCCCCATTTACATGAACAAATTGTAATCTATTAGATAAATATGATTCAAACCACCGCAGCGCAGTGCCTTTAATACCTATGGCATGCTCTAATCTCTGTAATAAAATTTTATGGTCAACAGTATCAAAAGCAGCACTGAGGTCTAACAGAACAAGCACAGAGATGAGTCCAGTGTCCGAGGCCATAAGAAGATCATTTGTAACCTTCACTAATGCTGTTTCTGTACTATGATGAATTCTAAAACCTGACTGAAACTCTTCAAATAGACCATTCCTCTGCAGATGATCAGTTAGCTGTTTTACAACTACCCTTTCAAGAATTTTTGAGAGAAAAGGAAGGATGGAGATTGGCCTATAATTAGCTAAGATAGCTGGGTCAAGTGATGGCTTTTTAAGTAATGGTTTAATTACTGCCACCTTAAAAGCCTGTGGTACATAGCCAACTAACAAAGATAGATTGATCATATTTAAGATCGAAGCATTAAATAATGGTAGGGCTTCCTTGAGCAGCCTGGTAGGAATGGGGTCTAATAAACATGTTGATGGTTTGGATGAAGTAACTAATGAAAATAACTCAGACGGAACAATCGGAGAGAAAGAGTCTAACCAAATACCGGCATCACTGAAAGCAGCCAAAGATAACGATACATCTTTGGGATGGTTATGAGTAATTTTTTCTCTAATAGTTAAAATTTTTTTAGCAAAGAAAGTCATGAAGTCATTACTAGTTAAAGTTAATGGAATACTCAGCTCAATAGAGCTCTGACTCTTTGTCAGCCTGACTACAGTGCTGAAAAGAAACCTGGGGTTGTTCTTATTTTCTTCAATTAGTGATGAGTAGAAAGATGTCCTAGCTTTACGGAGGGCTTTTTTTTTTATAGAGCAACAGACTCTTTTTCCAGGCTAAGTGAAGATCATCTAAATTAGTGAGACGCCATTTCCTCTCCAACTTATGGGTTATCTGCTTTAAGCTACGAGTTTGTGAGTTATACCACGGAGTCAGGCACTTCTGATTTAAAGCTCTCTTTTTCAGAGGAGCTACAGCATCCAAAGTTGTCTTCAATGAGGATGTAAAACTATTGACGAGATACTCTATCTCACTTACAGAGTTTAGGTAGCTACTCTGCACTGTGTTGTTATATGGCATTAGAGAACATAAAGAAGGAATCATATCCTTAAACCTAGTTACAGCGCTTTCTGAAAGACTTCTAGTGTAATGAAACTTATTCCCCACTGCTGGGTAGTCCATCAGAGTAAATGTAAATGTTATTAAGAAATGATCAGACAGAAGGGAGTTTTCAGGGAATACTGTTAAGTCTTCAATTTCCATACCATAAGTCAGAACAAGATCTAAGATATGATTAAAGTGGTGGGTGGACTCATTTACATTTTGAGCAAAGCCAATTGAGTCTAATAATAGATTAAATGCAGTGTTAAGGCTGTCATTCTCAGCATCTGTGTGGATGTTAAAATCGCCCACTATAATTATCTTATCTGAGCTAAGCACTAAGTCAGACAAAAGGTCTGAAAATTCACAGAGAAACTCACAGTAACGACCAGGTGGACGATAGATAATAACAAATAAAACTGTTTTTTGGGACTTCCAATTTGGATGGACAAGACTAAGAGTCAAGCTTTCAAATGAATTAAAGCTCTGTCTGGGTTTTTGATTAATTAATAAGCTGGAATGGAAGATTGCTGCTAATCCTCCGCCCCGGCCCATGCTACGAGCATTCTGACAGTTAGTGTGACTCGGGGGTGTTGACTCATTTAAACTAACATATTCATCCTGCTGTAACCAGGTTTCTGTAAAGCAGAATAAATCAATATGTTGATCAATTATTATATCTTTTACCAACAGGGACTTAGAAGAGAGAGACCTAATGTTTAATAGACCACATTTAACTGTTTTAGTCTGTGGTGCAATTGAAGGTGCTATATTATTTTTTCTTTTTGAATTTTTATGCTTAAATAGATTTTTGCTGGTTGTTGGTGGTCTGGGAGCAGGCACCGTCTCTACAGGGATGGGGTAATTAGGGGATGGCAGGGGGAGAGAAGCTGCAGAGAGATGTGTAAGACTACAACTCTGCTTCCTGGTCCCAACCCTGGATAGTCATGGTTTGGAGGATTTAAGAAAATTGGCCAGATTTCTAGAAATGAGAGCTGCTCCATCCAAAGTGGGATGGATGCGGTCTCTCCTAACAAGACCAGGTTTTCCCCAGAAGCTTTGCCAATTATCTATGAAGCCCACCTCATTTTTTATCAAATGTTTATCAACTTTATCAATGTTCCCACCTCTTGACAATTTAACTTGCTCAATTCCCTGAAACCGTAGGGAAGAAACAGGGTGGGCACATAAAGTGTTATGCCAAAGGGAATTGTTTTGGATTCATACCTTGGATGCCCTACATCCTAACGGTTTAAATGTAGACTTTGACATGAGTGTCATGTTATGATTGGAAGTTTACCTTTTTGATTAGTCTTGAAACTGCAGTTTATGAAGTTTTTGCTGATGTCTATGCAGTTTTCTTGAACTTATACTGCTTGTATAAGGTAGGTTTTCCTGGAGCTGCACTCACTTTGGTTTTGATTAGGTTGGCTTTGTGTTTTTGTTGTTGTTGTTTTACAACACAGATATTGTTTATTCAAGTATGGCAGTGGTAGGTCCATGACCTATACGGGATCTAGGCGCTCCCGCCATCACAAGCCTCCCAGCTGACTGGGTAATAGCAGTGGGTAGATGGGACTCATTAGCTCTGTTAAGGCGGTCCACCTAGGGGAAGGAAAACCCTGATGTTAAACCCCCAGCCTGGGTTACTGCCCCCGTGCCTCAGAGGAAGGTTCGAGGAAGAAGAAGGCCTGCCTGACGACCCTGAACAACAGTGGATGAGATTAAAGACCATCCTTCAGGAGACGGCAGCAGAAGTAGTGGGCTTCTCAGCCAGGAAAAATAAAGACTGGTTTGATGAGTCTGATGCACAGATCCAGGAACTACTAGAAAAGAAACGTGCATGCCGCAAGACTCTTTTAGCTAAACCTGATGACCACTATGCCAAGACAGCTTACAGAAATGCCTGCTCCACACTGCAAAGCAAGCTCCGCATACTGCAGAACGACTGGTGGCTAGCTTTTGCGGAGAAGACACAACAATATGCCGGTGCTGGAGACATGCGCTCCTTTTATGAAGCCCTTAAGACCATCCATGAGCCAGCACATCAAGTGCAAGCACCCCTGCGCGCCTCTGATGGCTCCACCCTTGTGATGGACAAGGAAACCATTATGCAGCGTTGGTCAGAACACTTTGAAAACCTCTTCAGTGACAAGCGCACTTGTGCAAGAGTCATCAATCGAGAAGATTCCCCAGGTGGAGGTGAAATGGGAACTTGATGACCCCCCAACACTTGAAGAGATCCGAAAGGCCACCACGCAGCTGAATCCAGGGACGTCTCCTGGCATAGATGGCATCCCAGCAGAGGTGTACCAAAATGGAGGTGAGGCAGTCCTCGACAAGCTTCAGATTCTCTTCTCCAGTTGCTGGGAAAAGGAAATGGTTCCACATGACCTTCGGGATGCGGTCATTGTCTTCCTGTACAAGAACAAGGGCGACAAGTCCGACTGTTCTAATTACCGGGGCATCACTCTCCTCTCAATAGCAGGTAAGATTTTGGCTCGAGTGCTGCTCAACAGGCTTACCCCTACCATAGCACATGAAAATACTCCCAAGAGTCAGTGCGGATTTCGGGCCAACAGGGGAACCACCGACATGATCTTCATCCTGAGACAGATCCAGGAGAAGTGCAGAGAACAGAACATGGCCCTTTATGCAGCCTTCATAGACCTAACCAAGGCTTTTGACATGATCAGTCGTGAGGGTTTGTGGAAGATTCTTGCACGCCTTGGCTGCCCTCCAAAGCTCCTCACCATCATCCGCCAGCTGCATGAAGGCCAGGTGGGACAAGTGAAGTATAACGGGACTCTGTCCGGCAGCTTCCCCATCTCAAATGGCGTCAAACAAGGTTGCATCCTCGCGCCCACTCTGTTCTCCATCTTCTTCAGCATGATGCTTCGTGAGGCCAAAGAAGACTTGACAGACGGCATCTATATCCGCTTCAGAACGAACAGAGGTCTGTTTAACTTGCAGCGCCTTCTGTCCCACACTAAGATCACAGAACAGCTAATCATGGAGCTGCTCTTTGCAGATGACTGCGCCCTCGACACCCATACGGAGCAAGCCTTGCAGCACATTGTCAACTGTTTTGCTGAAGCAGCAAGAGCCTTCGGCCTCAACATCAGCCTGAGAAAGACAGAAGTGCTATATCAGCAGGTCCCCCATACAGCATATACCCCACCCCAAATCAACATCGAGGGTACCAGCCTGAATGCTGTAGAGCACTTCACGTATCTCGGTAGTGTTATCTCAAACGACGCATCTGTTGCCAAGGACCTAGACAGTCGCCTTGCCAAGGCCAGCAGTTCTTTTGGTCGACTCTCATAGAAAGTCTGGCAGAATCATGCACTGCGCCTTTCCACAAAGTGCAGGTCTACAGAGCCATTGTGGTCCCTACCCTCCTGTATGGAGCTGAAACCTGGGTTCTGTATTGCCAGCAGATCAGATTACTGGAACGCTTTCATCAGCGTTGTCTCTGAAACATCTTCGGGATCAAGTGGCAGGACTACGTCTCAAATGAGGACATCCTTACCAGAGCCAAATTGCCCAGCATGGAGTCTATTATACTCAAACAACAGCTTCGTTGGGCAGGTCACGTAGCCAGGATGGATGATACACACATGCCGAAATTAATTCTCTTTGGCGAGCTCAAGGAAGGGAGACAAAACCAAGGGGCCCCCAAAAAGCGCTATAAGGATCAGCTGAAGAAACAGCTCTCCCTTGCAGGAATTCAGCATCAGTCATGGCAGCATCTAGCTACAGATAGACTCAGCTGGCATTCCAACATCAAATCCGCAAGCCTGAAGTTTGAGGCAGAAAGACGTGAGGCCTCACGCCAGAAGCGTCAAAGACAGAAAGAGCGGGCAGCAGCACAAGCCCAGCCTACTCAAGTGTTCATTTGTACATCCCGCATCGCACTTTTCAGCCACCAGAGGGCTTGTAAAAAAAAAAAAAAAAAAAAAAAGGCCTTCCCACTATCCTCGCAAGCGAGGAAACTGCCAACAACAACAATAACTACACACATAATTACATAATACATAGAATAAATGATCACAGAACAAAGGAACAGAGAGTGACACTTTGTTCTGTGCGCTGATCACAAAGGTGGGCGTGTCTGCAACAGCTGTTGGAATCTGTGGACCCGCAAGTCACAGCTGGAGAACACGTACTGTGTTATGACGGACATGACCTTACAACACCCCACCATGAGGCACATGCATGTGCATGCTGTCCTCACATGAAAATACATAAAAACGCATTGCCTTTGCAACGGGCAGCAGTGAACCCACCAGCGTGCACAACATCAAGCGGATGCCCCATATGACAAGCTCCATGTGATCATGTGAACACTCAGCTGGCAATCCGACTGTCACGTCCACCATGTGAGTTATGGGCCATATGACGTGATGTCCTTCTGCGCGCTGCTCGCTGGACACCTGGACATGGGGCGCTGGCTGATGTGTCCACGTTATGAGCACATGGCTTCATTCATGTCACTCCCTCTGACTGTTACGTGCATGACCATGGGTCATGTGGAACAGGCTGACCTGTACTGTCCGCTCTTCAAAACAGGAATTAATTATTATAGACTGCGGTGTTTTTTTTCTTCTTTTTTTATACAGTGACACAGATTCAAGATCAGTAACATGACTGTGTTACATTTACACAGTACATTCATTGTTCCTATGACGTTCTGAATCTGTGCTTCGCATTATTGTGGTCTTCCATATATTTGAAGAGTTCAGATGCAAAACCCAGTGAGTACTTTTTTTTAAATGGAGAAAAATGCAGTTGAAAATGAAGACTTAAAGGAAACCATATGCAGAAATGCACAGACTTTCATCAATAAAATGAAAACAGTTTGTTCAAATTCTTTCATATTTTGCACACTGATGGTCCCCTTGACAGCCAAGTACATGTTGGCCTCAACTAAAAATTTATGGCTTTGGAGGTACTGGGTTTTGCATCTAAATTCTTCATTTGTTGATTTATGTCCATCATGTCCAGCATTAGGGATGCAACGATCCCAATACCAGTACTGGATATCGGCCCGATCCCATATTCATTTACTTGTACTTGTAATCATAAAACTTCTCTGATACTATGACACCCGATACCCCTTTACAACAGCATGATGTCAGCCTCTCAGTGGGGGATTTTCATGCATACGGTCTGTAATTTCTGGAATAAAAGTCGCTACTTTTTCATACATTTTCAACACTCCAGCTTAAACAATAATGCGGTTAATTTGTGGATTTTTACAGGCTTGTACAGGCTTTGAATTTACTCAAAAGTCAAAATTGTTGGGAAAGTGTAAGACACGGACCCACACAGGGGGCGTAAATGAACGGACAATAGAGGTGCCAATGAATACAATTTAATATTGCAAAATGTGCACTACAGGTCAAAATACTGCTTTAGTCTGTCAATCAAAAGTTCCACAAGAAGGTGACGTGTGGGCAGGCCCGAGGATAGGAGACGCCTTATCCAGAGAAGAGCCGGGACCCACAAGGTTCCACCGCCAATGGAGACCTGCAACACACTGGAGCCTCCAAATCCAGAGTCCCCAGGTGGCCACTGCTCCCAGCTGTCAGATCTGGTACTGCTGGCAGGAAAAACAAACAGGTTACGGTGGGTGTGTGTACACCCAGCAACAGTCAGCAAAAATCACAGTTCCTTCCTGAGGGAAAAAATCCACCACTCCCAGAAAACAGGAACACTGAGAACGTGCAGTACCAACAGTATACTTAAAGATAAGAGAAGTGAGGAGTGGAAATGCCAACTCCCTCCAACTTCCACAAACCCAGCTCCAAGCTGCGAGTATACAAAGGTTACGACTGCAAAAATCAGTAGCAAGAATTGTGCGAACGGCACAAAACGGCTGAGAAAGTTTACCTGTGTGGTAAGCTGATAACTCGGCAGGGTTCTGATGATTCTCCCAGGCTTTTATTGTGGTGATGGTGATGATGATGATGACTGACAGCTGTCAGTGTCGGCGCACCTGGAGCTCCTGCGAGGCGACTGCGCCCTCTGGTGCCTGAAGCCCGACATCAGGCAGAGCACCCTCTGGTGTTGGGCCAGCAGTACCTCCTCTTCGGGTGGCCCACACAACAAAAATATGTCCATCAATGCTCTCCACTGATTGCAGAGATGCCACCCAGCACCATGTATGTGTGTGCACACGCCATGCTCCTCCAATATTTACATGCTCCATCTTTGGGGAAAAACCATTTACGGTATGTATTTGTGTATGTTACCGGCAGTGGTGGGCACAGTTCTGCTTATCCGCTAACCACTAATTAGCAAAGCTAACTTTTTTGTTGGCAGATTATCTTTTCAGCTAACTTCAAAAACCATTAACGGGCCAATTAGCTTCCGCTAAATTTAGTTCCGCTAAGGTTTTTCTGCTGGCATAGTTAGTAAAGGTCAAAAACATTTGTAAACCCTAAAATCAATCATGTTGGTTCCTGTCTGCTACGCGTTTTGCAGCAGTCAGGCAGCTGTGAGGAACTGAGCTCAACTCTACCCCAGCAGGAGGGTCCTGGCTACCAGGTTGCTACAGAAAAAAAAATCATTTACATTTAACATACAGTACTCCACAGGTGAGGCAGAAGTCATTAAAATCAAAGCAGGTTTGGCTTATGGTTTTGATTTATAAATCAAATGAATCCGGATAGTTTATCTACATTAATGTTAACTCTGTAATTTTTACAAAGTAAAAATATAGCACATATCATTCAATTTTAAAATACTGCGCTAATTCTGATGGTTTGTACATTAACACACACAGATGCCAAAAGGCATTATGGGAAAATGAGCCTCCACTCATCACTGATTGATTGGTTTATTATATGTTAAAACCAACACATAAGTTACTGTAATGTGTGTTTTGTTTTTTACAAATAAATGTGTATTTGTAAAATATGTCATTTTTTCATTTGTAAAAAAATAGGCATTTGCAAAACTGAAAATACTGTTTAAGTGTGATTCAGCACAACGACCGTGTGATATTTGGGCGGGCGCTATTCACACTGCCATCCAGTAGATGGCTGTGTTCTACGCATTTTGATCCATCTACTGAGTTACGTGTTTTAAGTGAAATGTTTATGAATAAAAACAAAGCAAATGATATTGATAGCAATTACAGTCAAAAAGTAATAAACAACAGATGAATAAAACATGATTTCAAAGTCATCATAAAACTGTAATGGTATCATTAAGTATTCATATCGGTGCTCAGTATCGACGAGTACACAAATGTATGTACTCATACTTGTACTCAGTCTGGAAAAAAGTGGTATCGGTGCATCCCTATCCAGCGTCTAATTGCTCCGCTGCTGTGGCAAGCACAATGTGGTGCCACACGAGCATGCACGAAACCGTCGCTGCAGTATCATGCACGCCGTGTGTCTCTCCCGATAGCAGGTTCCATTTTTGGTTTGTGTTTTTTTGGCCGGTTTCTGCTTCTTTTACCCAACTTCGTGTTATGTGCCAAGGGGCTAAAGCAACGCGTTATCGGCATCCCTGTAGATCAGTAGGTCAAGGTGGTCCTTCCATTCAAAACAGCAACCTTTGTCCCCTTCTGTGTAAAATCAAGACTGAATTGACACTGTGTTTACCCCATAGCCACATTCAATCGTACATGAATGATGCTGTGCTAACCAGTGAGGCAGAGTTTCCTGTTTGTTTTGGATTTGAATTTCCAGGCATCACACCTTCATGGTCAATTAAACCAAATTCTGAAGAAAAAAAAAAAAAAACCTGAAAAGAAAATGGTGAAAAAATAAAACTGTGTACATATTACAGTCAAGTTGATTCTACTGTGAGTAATCCCGGTGCAAAGGGAGGGGAAAAATTCTTAGTGTCTGGTTCTTTCTGCCTGATGACTGTGAAGCGGTGAGAGCTACGGTGGGAATGCAAGGTCATGCTGTCTGCGTTCCGTCCCCCATGATGCATCTGCCAGTGAGTGCGGCCCCACTGTTAGCCATTATGTACCTATTAGCCTTGATTATCTTCTGATAGCTGAGCGCCAGTTGGTTTCACTCAACCTGACAGTCACAGCACTTTGTTTAACCTTTCAACTGCTGGGGCAACCACCCCTCAGCCCCGTTCAACAGGAGAAATAATGAGGGGGGAGTCAAGCCAAAGGATGCAATGGGTGATGGGAAAAGAAAGACAACATGGAAGTGTTTAAAGTCATCAAGAGTCCTACTCCAATCAGTGCCTTCTTAGTGATGTCATAGGATGTACGGGCTAATATTTGCTGTAGATGGCAGCAGCTACATTATCTCACAGTAAATGTAAAAAAAAAAGTATATTTAAAGGTGCCAAAATATAATCTGCTGGGTATATAGCCCTCTTATCACATTCCTACATGTTCCTATATGTATGTTGCCTGAGTGACACAGTGTGGACACTTACAGTCTGCTTTCTCTCGCTAACATCACCCATGAGTCCTCACAGATCTGCCTGCCAGACATATTCAATTTACAGCTCTTCCTGGTCCCTAGTCTGCAGACGTGAGGAGTTATCTGAGACAGAATGAGAAGTGAGAGCAGAGACACAGAGTAGCTGGGATAACACAGAGCTGCGCAGAGCTCAGTTTCCCTGTCCCTGCCTTGTGTTAATCTCTCTAGAGAGACAGAGGTGGCCATGTTGGGTCAAAGTCTCTACATCAAGAGCCACAGGCTTGGACAGCTGACCTTGGTCTGAGAGATGGGAGGTGACAACAGAGGTGGGACTTGAGTGTGTATGTTGGGTTACCGCGGGCAAGGGATAGGGGAAATGTTCAAGTGTAGTTGTGTTTCAGAGAGATAGGGAAAAAATGTTTGTCAATGTGTGTGTTTCAATGTGTTATTTTATCTGTTTGTAAATGCTTATGCTGACACATTAGTTCCCATGTGGCATTGTTTGTACCATAGGGGTGTAGAATTATGCGACAAAGCATCCGGCATGTGTCCTTGCAGCACACTGACCTGTGATAAGCCCAGTGGAGACAGTTGGACCCCCATTCAGCATCAACTACAAAGGGCACCGCTAAATGGCACCTTTTGTGAGAGCGCCTGAAAAGAAGCACTGGAGGTTTTGGAGAACAACTTATAATTATAGTGTTTTGACTTCATTTCAGCCTTATTTTATTATTCAAAAGAGAAAGGTGTGTGTGACACCCATATACCAAGCCAGGTACAAAGAAAGATTTCTCTTCTGGCCCATCATGAGCTAAAACATAACAGAAAAGTGATTTGTGGGTCATGACTGAGTACAGATATAACAGAAGCCAAGAAGCAGCAAGTCCTATACAAGCCCTTACAAGTTCTTATCCCCAGATACTTTTGCATGATGCAGACAAAAGGCCATGACTCCCCTTGGATGGGATGATAGTTGATCAAAGATGATTTCCTTTAAAATATGCATTTCCATATCAGCTAAGTTTTTTCTGATATGGGGTTACAAGTAGAAAAATACATTTTCATGAAAACAGAGAGAAGACAGGATGGTTATTAGCTAGTCAGCTAAAATCTGAGGATGCAAACAAAACTTATGACAGTGAGAAAAATAATGAGCCAATCACATCATCTAAAGGCATCAACATGGTTTACAAGAATTTTTTTTTTTACAGGAACTTGTTTACATCTACAAATACAATGGTTAAGACCTGTCTTCCTTTTCCCAAAAGATAACATTGTCGCAGGTCCTTCAAATGGAAAAAGATAGTTTGGATATCCCGCTCCAATGTAGTGCCCGATGCCAAAGTAAGAACTGCTATTATGTCTATAAAAACTGGGAAAATCACTGGGTGTAGATGGCTTTCCAGCAGAATTTTATAAGAAATATATAGATGTCCTCTGCCCTGTGCTACAGAAGTTTTTCATGAAGCATTTCAATATGGTTCACTTCCGGACAGCTTTAATGAAGCCATTATACTCTTAATACCAAAAAAAAAAAAAAAAAAAAACAAAGATTTAGCAGACCTAGCTAACTATAGAGCCATTAGCCTAAATGATGTTCAGTGTAAAGTATTATTAAAGACCTCAGCTCTGAGGGTGGACAAAGTTTTGCCAATAATTATACATAGAGATCAAGTGGGATTAATAAAGAACAGATCACTGACTGATAACATGAGGAGATTATTACATCTGCTGTGGATGAATAAAAATAACCCACAACCCTGTTGTGGGTTATTTTTATAAAGGTACTACAGGGTTATTTTTTTTTTTAAAAAATAACCCTGTAGTACCTAGACACCCAAAAAGCCTTTGACAGGGTGGAGTGGGCTTTGTGATTTGCAGCTGTGTCAAGATTTGGATTTGGTGCTAATTTCTGTAGATGGATAAGGATTCTATATTCAAATCCAAGGGCCATAGTTTTTACTAATGGGATGGTGTCTCAGTTTTTCAACATATCTAGATCAACACATCAAGGATGAAGTCTTATCCCACTTTTCACAATATTTCTTGAACCTTTGGCTGTAATGACAACAGAGGAGCCAAATGTCTGAGGAGTTACTGGAGGAGATAGGGAGCATAAACTGCTCCTTTATGCTGACGACATATTGGTACTGTGTCACACTCAGGACCCAGCTAACTCTATAACAATGTTGTTGGAAATGATCAAACCATATTCTAAAGTCACGGGGTATTGTATTAACTGTCACAAATCAGAAGCCATACCAGTATCCCAGACCTGCTTCCATAATCTACTAAATGCCTTTAACTTCAAATTATTTCTGAAGGGTATGAAATATTTAAGGCTAGAACTAAATCCAGATATAGGAGAAATTATTGTCGCAAATATGGAAAAACTACTAAATAAAATAAATGCTAAGTTGGATAACTGGAGCAGGCTGGATTTAACACTTTGGGAGAAAATAAATACAATTAAAATGCTTGTTGCCCTACAAATAAATTATCTAACTGGAATGATACCTTCATGCATCCCTCAACAACTAAGATATAAAAAGATGATGAATTGCTTTCTTTGAGGTGGAAGGATATCTAGAATTCACATAGACAAACTATACCAACCAAAGAAGGAAGGGGGCTCGTCTTTACCAAACATATTTTATTACAGTATTTCTTTGGAAATGGCAAAAATATGCAATACATTTGGGGTGGAACAAATTGTGATTTGGACTGGATCCTGATTGAGCAAGAGCTTACCTTGCCTTTTAAGTCTGCTGAAACTTTTTCTGAAATGATAAAACAGAAGAACAGCAATATGATGAATCCAATTGTAATACAGGAGAGTTTGGCAGGAAGTACATAAAACATGTAAAATTCCCCACAATATCCAGACATATGCATCTATTTGGTACAATCCTAAAATAAAAATAGGTAAACAGATAATTTATTGGACCCAATGATTGAGAAAAGGTATTAGAATACTGGATGACCTATTTATTTATTTTTTTTTTGGGGGGGAATTTCCGCTCTTATGAGAGATTAAGAGAAAAAATTCATCTGGATGGAAGAGGTCACTTTTGGAAATATTTACAGATTAGACCAGGTTAATTTTACTGATTAATATCACTTTGAGCAGATGGAATCAGTTAATCAGTGAAATCACCTGGTGGAGTCAGTGGCTGCAAAGAAAACCTGCACCCTCATGGCTCTTTCTGGAACAGGTTGCCTACCCCTGGATTAGACAGTGCATTAGAGAAAAGGTTTCCTCAAGTCAAGATATAAATATATTCAGGCACTGCCTAAAATTGCCAACAATATCCCAAAAATTGGTAAGAGACGTCCTTGGAAGACTAATAAGGGCTGTGGTTATTTAAGGAGGATGTGGGAAAAAGACCCGACTTGTACACTGGATGAGGAAACAAGGGGAGGGATTCTTTCCAACATTGAGGAGTACATCAGAGAAGCCAAAAGTAAATTTATTCAGTATAAAATAATAGACAGATATTATTATACTCCAACAAGGCTTAATAAAATGAAGTTAATGGGAGATGATTTATGCTGGAATTGTAGGGTTGAATGTGGCCCATACATGCATGCCATGTGGGAATGTCCCAAGGTTTTTTTCCTTTGTGGGAGATCATTTTGGAGTATTTAGGGAACTGGCTGAGATATAAACTTCCAAGTTCACAGAGACTATGTCTCCTTGGAGACAGAACAGTAGTGCCACACTGAAACAAATTTAATTTCGAATTTTGAAAGACAGCCTATTAATCTGCATACACCTGATCTATGTTGGAAAGCACCACAAAGTCCTACACTGGCTATTTGGAAGGTTCAAATGATGGTAAAATAAATAAACGGACTGCATTTATATAGCGCTTTTCCATCTACATCAGATGCTCAAAGCGTTTTACAAATAATGCCTCACATTCACCCCAATGTGAGGGTGCTGCCATACAAGGCGCTCACTACACACTGGGAGCAATAGGGGATTAAGGGCCTTGCCCAAGGGCCCTTAGTGATTTTCCACTCAGGCTGGGATTTGAACTGAGGATCTTCTGGTCTCAAGCCCAACACCTTAACCACTAGTGATGATGGAAGAAGAGCAATCTGAGATTTCTGATGTCCGCCATGAGTTGACCAGGAATCAAAATAACAGATATATGACTCATATCATGGCCCAGATGTTACCTGGATCCAGATTCCACATCACATTACAATAACTGCATACTGATCCAGAATATTCCGTCTGATCAAGATGTTGCAATGCGATATTTAATTCACAAGCTGAAACAAAATAGTGTCTTTCTGATCTTGGTTTTACATCGTGATGTCGTATCCATGAAGTAGTTTTGACGTAATCCTTAAAAGTCTACAAAGTGAAATGCTGATCTGGATCCAAATCTGGATCACCTCCAAAATTTAATGGAGTCTTCCAAGACCTAACACCAATGTGTGGTGAAAATTCATTCAGTAGTTTTGAAGTAATCCTCAAAATCTGACAAAGTGAAGTGCACAAATTGAAATCCTGATCCAGAATCCAAATCTGGATCACCTTCAAAATTCAGCGGTGTCTTCTGATGTGCAAATTTGGTGAGAATCCATGAAGTAGTTTTGACATAAACCTTCAAAACCTATATAAAATGAAATCTTAATCCAGAAACCTGATCTGGATCACCTCCAAAATTTAATGGGTTCTTCCATGCCCTAATAGCTATCTGTGGTGAAAGTTTCGTCAAAATCCATGTAGTAGTTTCGACATAATCCTCCAAACTGACAGACAAATAAATAAATAAACGCTGATGATTTTATGTCTTTGCTGTGGCTGATGAGCAATGGGAGAGTTTCAGAGAATATGTGTGTGTGGAGGAAACAATGTAAACATGAAAAGTTGATGAAATTTGCCGCATTCACTGACTGCCTTTCCTATATTATAACCTGTAGTTTTTTTTTTTTTTGGACAATTTGTGATGCACTGCCTGTTTTCTAACCTACTGCCTTTTCTTTGTGCGTGATCCTTTGTTTCTGTTCAAGGGTACTGTATCGATGTTGGATAAATGTCAAAAACTAATAAAAAAAATTGATTTACAAAAAAAGTTGAAAAATATGGCCTCTTTATGGCCTCTTTTGTGACGGGGGCCACAAAATGTGGAGTGAAAGGGGGTGCCTGGGGGGGGCATGGTTAACGTTTGGGGAGGGTACACGCTTATGCTATGGTTATGGTTAGAGTTTGGAGAAAGGGAAGATTATAAATAGCAAAATAAAAAAATGCACAAAAAAACAAAAAACAAAAAACATGAGACCGGACCGGAGAGTCTCGTGCTGAACTTTGAAAGTTTAGGAGAGTTTGAAGACAAGGAAGAAGCAGCATAACAGCTTCATCTGTTCTAATTCAGACCACCGAATGGTTCAGGTGCATTTAGAACACACCATGACTCAGCAAATCGATGTAGTCTTATTGTTTACAGATTTCTGATTGTTGCACTCCTAGTGAATGAACACAGCAGGAAGGCAAATGCAGTCTGTACATGAGCAAACACCTGTGTGACATTTCCCGTCTTTATAAATCACTCTCTCACCCCCTTCCTACTCAGTTCTTCCTCTCCTTGGGGTAAATTGAAGTCTGTGTATGTATGTGCATGTTTGCGTGACCCCGCGTGGACCTTTTGCTGTGACATAGACCGGGGTCATGAACTCTGAGCTTTCTCAGCCCGCCCCGCAAAGATCACAGCACCATTTATTTACAGGTTTTAAAGTGTGATGTTCTCTCTCAGGAACACAAACGCACACTTGCACAGTCTGCACACAAGTACCAGGGCATGCACACATGCACCCGCCGCACAGCTTCTACAGCCTTTAATCCTTCTCGTTTAGTCAGCGGGGGGAGTCTGTGTGCGAGGTCCCTGCCCTTTGTATTGATCACATTGAACATGAGGAGGAGTACCACGCAAGGGTCTGTCCTCTGAGAGGAGACATGTATGTGCAGAATGAAAGGTCAGCGGCAGTGGCAAATAGATTGGCCGAGGACGCATCCGTAGTGACAACAACGTAAGCTGCATGGGAAAATATGAACACAGAGAAATGGCAGCAGGCGGACAAAATCCAGTGTTATTGCAGGTGAAATGAATGAAACATTGTGAAGGTTACAGTACTTCCACCTCAGCAGCGACCTCGCTGATCTTGTGAATCAAATAAAATTGAGGACAGCCCACATGAAGCATCAGCATTAATCTGATAATCTGTGATCAGAGGGTAGCACAGGTGCCAAGTGCCCTGACACGGCCTGTGAACTCATCTAGCATTGAATTCACCTCATCACCAAGTGTCAGGTGCATTAAGGAGAGTAAGGTAGGGATGAAACAAAAAGTGCACACACAGGCATGCACGCACACACAATTCCCTTATGCAGCTTTTCTCTTTCTTTCATGGTACAGGCGATGGCGCTCCCATGCATTGTTTGACTGAAAATCATTATCGTGAACAAATTTGTCTCCGTCTCTCATTTACTGGGGTTATGTCTCTTAACCCCTATTACAAGATGAAGTCAATTATTCTATTAGTTCTCACAATTACAGCAAACAACTGGACTGGGCTGTCTCACCTCTTCAATGTTCTGCAGAATGACTTTGGCATTCTGGGGTCGTCAGCTGTTACAGTATGAAAAAGAGTATTGTTCCAACTTTCCTCTTCTCTGGTGTTAATGAACTTTACATGCAAATGGGATCTTTTCTAGTTCTGTGGCCGAGGGACGTTGCAGCCAAATGATCAAATATAAGAGGTGACAAAGATCAAAAGGAACCTTTTTGACTATAAAATCCATCTCAGATGAAATTTACTGATTCATATTCAACACCAAATCAGAAAAAAAAAAATAAAATAAAAATAAATAAAACTAGAGCATGGCGCTCATAGAACACAAACCACTGCCAACACTAGTATCCAATTCCACAAAATTTTACCTTGGAAAAAAATTTCAAAAAAATTTCAAGGTCAAAGTCCTATTAGAAGTGGCTTTTCATAAGACTAATTAGATGTGATCAAATGTTGAGTACGCATTTAATTCATGCACTTTAATTGAAGTTTTTTTGTGGTGTTGTCAGGTTTTTTTTTGGTTTCTGAATTCTTTTTCAGATAATTTTTACATAACATTGGTTATCTCTTATCTCTGCACAATTTGTCATTGCTTTTTGGCACTTGGTTTTCGACTGATAACTGAAAGATAGACAAACAGGCATAAAATTGGAACTTCCATTCAATTCTGGTGGTGTAGGTGAATCCATAACAGAAAAATGAGAGTGACTGAGGCACTTTTGACTGAGATATAATGCAAAATGTACACTTTTCAATATTAAATTCAAATGTCCACAAAATCCACAATCCAGATCAGGGGCCTCATGTACAAAGACTTGTTTTGACTTTCTACTAAAAGTTGGCATACACCAAAACCCTGAATCAAGTGTAAGCAAATATATTCAGATTTTTGTGCGTACACACGCTTTGTACATGAGGTGTCAGGTCTGGATCAAACTTTGTCATGCAATAGTGAGTTCCAGTCTGCACCTCACTTTCAAATATAAGCATGATCTATCACTGATGTTCACTTTTGTACCAGAAACAACTAATTCAAAGTGATTTATGATAAATTTAACAAACTGTGACAAACCTTTGTCAGATCAGAAACAAAAAAGCAGATGCTCTGATAAAAATAGCTCTTGCTCCAGGCTGTGCGTATTTGGACCAAACATTCACATAGCACTCATTTTGTAGCTTTCTAAATAATAGAAATTATATATTTGTACTGTGATATCACTTACCAACTCAGCTGGATGGCCTTGTTCTTCAAAATCCATGGATGCTTACTAGTAAAATCCTGATGCTTCAGAGTGAGTCCACAGCTGCGCCAATACATCTACTTGGAAAAAAAAATGAAAACCACTGCCTGTGCTTTTCCATGTTTAATTACTTTTGTAAAATACTAGACAATTTAAAGTGTTATCCACTAGTTGAATAGGCTCTTCTTTCTGGATGCACTGTAAATATTTTAGCCACAATGGGCTAATTTACTGTATAAGCTGGCATTTTGGGAATGACATCACATACCGGACATGGAGTTCATACACATTCCCTAAGTTACCAAGGAATTCCAATGTCTCAAGGTGTTTCATTTTATTTTTTCAAGACTGAAGTCAGAAATTCCCATGGAATACAGCAGCAGTTATGGAACCTGTGTACGGTTGTATTAAAGCGTGACTGATTTATGTTAGGGTGAAAATCAGCTTATATATGACAGGAGCCAGACAAATCAAATATGACCTCTCAGAATCATCTGCTTCCCAGGTACCTTGAGAGTAGGTCTTCTGTGAAAAACCTGAAACATTGCTCTTCATCTTCTTTTACTGTCATTTTGGAGTTATTGAGGATTAGACTGATGGCTATGGTGAGGGCAAGGGTTAAGGTTAAGGCTAGTTTTTCGAACAAATAGTTTCAAAATCAATCATTGCATTTATAGTATGTGCAAGTGTGCTTGTTTAGTTGTGAAGTGCCTTGGGGTGACGTGATTTGGTGCTGGGTTAAAAAAAAAAAAAGCTGAATTGATGTTATAGCTTTGACAAAGATTCCACAGCAAGATATCATTTCTAATGCTATAGCGATTTATTGAGACTTGGAATGGGCACCAAGTTAACCCCTCAGAAAAACAAAACACTATTTTGGCCAACATGTAATGCTCACATGTCACATACAGATGTGGAAGGATAATTTTGCCGTCCCCATTGTGATGCCACTGACTTTGATTTAGAATCACAATTTGATACCGTGCAATGAGACGGGAATAATGCAGAAAAGCAAAGCAACTGTAAAACTCCAATTCTAATGAAGTTGGGACGTTGTGTAAAATGTAAATAAAAACAGAATACAATGATTTGCAAATCCTCTTCAACCTACAGTATATTAAATTTAATACACCAGAAAGACAAGATATGTAATGTTCAAACTGATAAACTTTGTTTTTGTGCAAATATTTGCTCATTTTGGAATGGATGCCTGTCACACGTTTCAAAAAAGCTGGGACAGTGGTATGTTTACCACTGTGTTACATCACCTTTCCTTCTAACAACACTCAGTAAGCATTTGGGAACTGAGGACACTCATGATTGGGTATAAAAGGAGCATCCCCAAAAGTCTCAGCTGTTCACAAGCAAAGATGGGGCGAGGATCACCACTTTGTGAACAACTGCATCAAAAATAGTCCAACAGTTTAAGAACAATGTTTCTTAATGTTCAATTGCAAGGAATTTAGGCATTCAATCATCTATAGTCCATAATATAATCAGAAGATTCAGAGAATCTGGAGAACTTCCCACATGTAAGCATTTGGCCGAAAACCAACACTGAATGCCCGTGACCTTCGATCCCTCAGGCGGCACTGCATTAAAAACCAACATCATTGTGTAAAGGATCTTACCGCATGGGCTCAGGAACACCTCACAAAACCTTTGTCAGGTAACACAGTTCGTCGCTACATCTAGAAGTGCAAGTTAAAACTCTACCATGCAAAGCGAAAGCCATACATCAACAACTTCCAGAAACGCCGCCAGATTCTCTGGGCCCGAGCTCATTTGAAACGGACAGATGCAAAGTGTAAAAGTGTGCTGTGGTCTGATGATTTCACATTTGTTTTTGGAAATCATGGACGCTGTGTCCTCTGGACAAAAGAGGAAAAGGACCATCCAGATTGTTACCAGTGCAAAGTTCAAAAGCCAGCATCTGTGATGGTATGGGGGCGTGTTAGTGCCCATGACATGGGCAACTTGCACACCTGTAATGGCACCATCAATGCTGAAAGGTACATCCAGGTTTTGGAGCAACACATGCTGCCATCCAACCAACGTCTTTTTCAGGGACGTCCCTGCTTATTTCAGCAAGACAATGCCAAGCCACATTCTGCACGTGTTATAACAGCGTAGCTTTGTAGTAAAATTACTGCGGGTACTAGACTGGCCTGCCTGCAGTCCAGACCTGTCACCCACTGAAAATGTGTGGCGCATTATGTAGCACAAAATACGACAAAGGAGACCCCGGACTGTTGAACAACTGAAGTCATACATCAAGCAGGAATGGGAAAGAATTCTACCTACAAAGCTTCAACAATTAAGTGTCCTCAGTTCCCAAACACTTATTGAGTGTTGTTAGAAGGAAAGGTGATATAACACCGTGGTAAACATACCAATGTCCCAGCTTTTTTTTAAACGTGTTGCAGGCATCCATTTCAAAATGAGCAAATATTTGCACAAAAAAAAAAAAGTCTATCAGTTTGAACATTAAATATCTTGTCTTTGTGGTGTATTCAATTGAAGGTTGAAGAGGATTTGCAAATCATTGTATTCAGTTTTTATTTACATTTTACACAACATCCCAACTTCATTGGGATTGGGGTTGTACCATTTTCAAGAATAAGGACCAATGTAAAACACATTCACTTACTTACTCATCTTCAACCGCTTACTCCATTTAAGGGTCACTGGGGGCTGTTGTCTATCTCAGCAGTCATAGGGTGTGAGGCAGGGGTCGTAAAATACATTCAATGTTAAAAAATCCCCTCAAAAAACCTCTAATATCTCACCTTATGATTTGAATGGCAGCATCCAATGGATCCTTACAATCTGTTAAGTCTTTTAGGCTGATCTCTGCTTCTGGAAGCCAGTAAGCAGATTATGTCTGAATAAAGTCACATTTGTAGAAGGGGCCACTTTTACCTCAAGTCGCCCCCTCACACCGACACTCAAACCCTGCTTGGTTACGATGGATCCAGAAAGTATTCACAGCACTTCACTTTTTCCACATTTTGTTGTGTTACAGTCTTATTCCAAAATGGATGAAATTAATTTTTTTCCTCAAACGTCTACACAAAATACCCCATAATGACAATGTGAAAAAAGTTTTTTTTGTTTTTTAGATTTTTACAAATTGATTAAAAATAATAATAATAAAAACTAAGAAATGACATGTACATACATAAGTATTCACAGCCTTTGCCATGAAACTCAAAATTAAGCTCAGGTGCATCCTGTTTCCACTGATCATCCTTGAGATGTTTCTACAGCTTAATTGGAGTCCCCCTGGGGTTAATTCCGCTGATTAGACATGATTTGGAAAGGCACACACCTGTCTGAATATAAGGTCCCACAGTTGACAGTGCATGTCAGAGCACAAACCGAGCATGAAGTCAAAGGAATTGTCTGTAGACCTCCGAGACAGGATTGTCGAGGCACAAATCTAGGGAAGGTTACAGAAATACTTCTGGTGTTTTGAAGGTCAATGATCGCAGTGGACTCGATCATCTGTAAATGGAAGAAGTTCAGATCCACCAGGACTCTTTCCTACAGCTAACCTCCTGTCTAAATTTAGTCAAGGAGGTGACCAAGAACCAGATGGCCACTCTGTCAAAGCTCCAGCATTCATCTGTGGAGAGAGGAGACCCTTCCAGAAGGACAACCATCTCTGCAGCAATCCACCAATCAGGCCTGTATGGTAGAGCGGGCAGACGGAAGCCACTCCTTAGTAAAAGACACATAGCAGCCTTTTACTGGAGCTTGTTAAAAGGGTGAAGCACATAAGAACCTGAAGGACAATCAGACCATGAGAAACAAAACTTTCTGTGTCTGATGAAACAGATTAAACTCTTTCATGTGCATGCCAGGTGTCATGTTTGGAAGAAACCAAGCACCATCTCTACATTGAAGCATGGTGATGGCAGCATCATGCTGTGGAGATGTTTTTGAGCATTAGAAACTGGGAAACTAGTCAGGATTGAGGGAAAGATGAACGCAGTAATGTGCAGAGACATCCTGGCTGAAAACCTGCTCCAGAGCACTCTTGATCTCAGATTGGGGCAATGGTTCCGTCTTCAGCAGGACAATGACCTTAAGCACACAGCCAAGATATCAAAGGAGTGGACAACTCTGTGAATGTCCTTGAATGGTCCAGACAGAGCCCAGACCTGAATCCAATTGAACGTCTCTGGAGAATGGCTGTGCATCATTGCTCCCCATGCAACCTGATCCAGCTTGAGAGGTGCTGCAAAGAGGACTAGACAAAACTGCCCAAATGTAGGTGCACCAAGCTTGTGGCATCATATTCAAGAAGACCTGAGGCTGTAATTGCTGCTAAAGGTGCATGAACAAAGTATTCAGCAAAGAGTGTGAATGCATATGTACATTTGATTTCTTAGTTAGGTTTTTTTTTTTCTAATAAATTTGCAAAAATTCCACCACCACAAAAATAAATAAATAAATAAATAAAAACTTTTGGAATTTGGTTGTAGCCTAACAAAATTTGGAAAAAGTGAAGTGCTGTGGATACTTTCCGGATGCACTCTGACTTAGCCTGGCATGTAGCCAGATGCCACTACATCAGTGATACAGTACACATAGTTAAACATGGACATTTATGACATGCATACCTGCACATAGCTATTTGTTTTAACCTGAAGAACTACAACTCCACTGTTCCAGTACACGTTTTATTTACTGTAATCTCCACACCATGCCCCAGTGTCATGGCATCCATTCTCAATATATAGATTAATACACATGGCAAATTTTTCTTTAAACTGTCACAAATCCTGTATCACCTTCTCTTCATAAATCACTAAAAAAAAGTGTATTTTGAGTTTTATGAGTGGAACGATCAGGAATCTGAGTGCTAATCTGCATCCTTGTATGTACAAGCAGAGTGAATGCCCATAATGAACTCTTCTAAGTGAGGCTTATGAAAATACTGCACCAGATAAATACGGTAGTAGAAAACACTGTGCTTGACTTAAGACCAGGTTTATGTTTGTCTGTGGCACAATAATTTTCTGATGTCTTACGACAGTAACACATCAACACTGTACATGACCACACCACTTTTTAAGACCATCGGCAGTGGGCACACAGATGAGTGAAGTCAAGTCTGGAATGATGCACATCCACGGCACTATGGAATCGTCATATGAAACTGGGCAGATAAATAGCCAATCTCCTGCTCCAGTTGAAACATGAACATGCCCTGTTCTTCTCCAGCTGCTGGATTCCTCAAGACCAGGGGTGTCAAAATTTGTTCCTGAATGGCACCTGTGTTGCATGTTTCTTCGGGAGTAGATTTGGGCACCTCTGCTCAACACTGAGTCAGGTGCATGCTGGATCATACCCAGACAAATGCACCACATGGGTAAAATGTCACAATTGACATTTGGTTACAAAGAAAGTGACATTCCTCACCCGAGTCATTCTTAGCCTACACAAGGTTCTTCTACCAAAGACATCTAGTCATCTCCTTACATCACTAGTTGGCATCCAAGTCTCACAACCATGCAGTAAGACAGGAAGCACCAGTACTGTAAAAAAGTTGGACTATCATTTCCTGCAAATATATCAGCATTGCCTTCTATTAAGCAACTTCATGATTCCATAACATCTTCCTAATTGTCACCCCATCTCAAAGAAAGCGATTCCGGAAACATGAATGTCAATACCACGATAAGTGACTGGCTCTACAAGTTAGACTTGTGTGTGCTTTATGTATGATACATAGTGTTGCTATATGTTTTTATCTGTTGAGTGATGTTTAACGCTCTGTTTGTGTTGTATTTATTTGTGATGTTTGATGTTTTTATATGTGTTATATTTATTTGTGTCTAGGGACTGCAGATGTAAATTAGCCAAAGACTAACTCTGGTGCAACGCATCAAATGATAACATTCATGTTTTAATTGCACATGGTCCCTTTTAAATACATGTAAATTAAACTGAAACTGAGATGCCACATACAGACATGCCTTGGATGATCAACTCCAGGAAGCCAATGAAAGCCTAGATCTTAGTCTTGATCCACAAAATCACAAACTCAGACACTCCAATTTTTCACTCAGCCTCTCAAATGCTGTAGTCAAGGTATCCATTGATTCCTCAAATATCATCATTACTGTCTGCAAAGTCAAGGTCAATAAGCCTAAGCAGCTGGTTTCCACAACCTTACCCAACATCCAGACAGTGTAGACACTGAACAGTGCAGGAGCCAGAACATATCCTCAACAAATGTTAGTATTTACTGGGAAAAATTCTGAGATTCTGACCCCACTCCACACAACACTCACTGTACCTGTGTATAGCTTGACTATAATGTCCAGCAACTTCTTGGGGATCCTGCAAATTCTGAGGATGTCTCAGAGAGCACCCCAATCAACTGAATCAAATCTTTTGTGAAAATCAACATAGACGCAAAGATGCACTGCTGATTATTCATATTTGCCTTCAGTGAGTGCTCAGATATAGTCAGTGGGTGACTTCTTGGATGTGAATCGAGACTGTTCTGGTGACTGAGTAGCAAGTTCCTGGAACTAGACCTGTGGATTTATAACACTGTATTACATCATTTTACAAACCTCAAATGAAATAAAATTTCTGTATCCACCTGTGTATATATACAGCACGTTTACTTTAAAATATAACTGAATCTTTTAGAGACCATGATGAGCATTGAAGATGAAGATTTTTTTAAAAATCATCAACTCATTTAATAATGTTGGCATGTTCTTTAAAATGTACTGGCTCAGCAACTTTATCTGGAACAGCCCTAATATTTAAAATAATGATGAGTCTTGCACTTTTTAAAGAAATTTCCTCGCTCTGTTCCTTTTTGCAGATCCTCCCCGATAAACACATGTTCACCATAACCTGCTTGGTCGAGGAAATAAAGTGTGTTAAAGGTCAGATTAGGAAGACAAAAAGCCTCTTTGGACTTTATTACAATAATTTAGGGCATATTGTAACGTTCTCTGTATTGTATGTTTGCATCATCTTGGTGCACAGCTTCTATGTCATAAAACAGGGCAGGTCCGGTTCTCTTTTCTCTGAGTGGAGGGTGGAGACATCTTATTGTGCCATGCCATGAGAGCTGTCGTGTGAAGCCGTTCCCATATCTACACCACATGCTCTTTCTGCAGCGACAGTCCTGCATACAACAGAGCAGTAAAACCCTAGGGGTGAATTCATAAGTACTTCTGGACCATCTGTGGAGGTGGGCTCAGAGTGACAGACAGACTTTGGTCACTGGGGTTGTCACTGACAGCCATAGTAGCACAGTTCACATTCTTAGCGTATCACTGGTTCTGTGTGGGCTGGAACTAGTTTAAGACTAGACCAAGACCGGGCTAGTGTGGGCCACATCTGACACAAACCACCCTAACTTCCTGGAAGTATAAATAATCTCCTCTATGTATGTGTAACCTCCACAGGGGGCCTGTGACAGGCTGCTCGTACACATTACACACACCGAAGCACATATTCCAAATAGACACACACACACACACATACCCCCATTGTCATACATTTCTCATCCACCGTGTTAGCCCTGCAGGCTGTTAGCCTGACCCCAAGAGAGAATGGGTCACGTTTGAGGCCAGAGAAGGTGTTTCTGATGAACTAGGTGCTTGCTTTGTACAGACACTGTGAGTGATGTTCACATGTTGGCTCCAAGAAGAATGAGGTTGAGGAAATTAGGGGGAGGAGAGACCACAAGGATGAATGTTCTCTGCAGTCTTTCGCCCGATTTGTGGAGTTAAAAATCTCTCAGTCACTTTTTCACCTTGCTCCTTTGAGGATTCTTTACGCCATCTCCATTTAGACATACTTTAAAAGTTCATACTTGGAATTAGTTTATCTCAAATGATGGTTTGCGACTGGATATACAAACCTTGTAAGGGTCGTTTCACAAATGCAAATCAACCACTTCTAATGATATTTTTTAGCACTGTAGGAGCCCACTGTCGTCTCAGTTAATTTGGACTCTAATCCCCCCTGTATTTACAGCTGTCCACTTACGATAAATCACTCAGGAGGTATTTTAGTGCTCAGAGAGAAGAACGCTGGAGTTTCTGCAAGTCTATCTTTTCCGTCAAGTTGCCACACGGATGCTTCTGTTTATGTCTCAGCTTGAGCCTAGTAGAAGTGATGGCTGTGCAAGCATTGTTTGACAACTGTTTAGAGGGGTTCGTGGAGCTCATTAGAAGGATAGATGGCTAGTCTGGTGGCTAGGACAGGAAAGACAAATGAATGGCAAGAAAGATAGGATGGTAGCAGATAAAAGACAGAGAGAGAAACTATCACTGTCATTATCTGATGTGTGAAAAGGGGAAAAGTATGTATATATTTCTGAAACGACACAAGATGGGTGGGTTATATGGTTTTCAGCGGTAGGCAACCTAAAGAATAAAATAGAGGCTCTTACAAGTTTAGTCATAGCAAAACATTAACAATCAAGCCGCTGAGCACTCCACTCACCTTTGACAATTGCAATATTGCTGAAAACTACTTTCAGGGAAATTAAAGAATGAATGGAGCACCAATCCCAAAAGTTCCGAAAATCCACCACACACTCATAATAACAAGAAAATTAACAGTAATATATGATTAAATAATATGCATATGTCACGGACATGAACGAGCGAAGCTCTTCAGCATCTCACCATGTCATTTAGGTCCTTCAGACTTTTTTTGAGTAAATGCTTCAGGGGAGCATTAGCATGGCAAAAACCTTTCAGTTTCTGGGGGAGCGCCGCCCCCCCCAGACTCCCCGCTTTTTTAAGCATTTTTCTTTTATTGCCTTTCAGCTTCTGGGGGAGCTCCACCCCACAGATCTCCCCCCCCCCCCCATTACAGCCCTCTTAACCCCCTGCCACTTTAAGCACTTTTTAAAATGTAGATGTAAATTAATATTCAAAGATTTCAGGTAGTTGACAGTAGGGCTGTACAATATGGTCAAATGATTGTACCTCAATATTGTCTTATCAGTATGATATAAAATATGACTATGATTTCACACAAAGTGCAGCAACAGTGAAAATTAAACATTCTTAAACAAAGCATTAATAATACCACACTCATTTTGCACTCATTATAAGGTTAGGATACTGTGCCCTCCAAAAGTATTGGAACACTTGGAATGTCACACATTTTAATTTGTTTATGTCACTTTAAATACAATAAATACAAAAATATAAAGAATAAAAAATTCTGAAATTATCTTCCTCAAACTCAAACTGAAAGCAAATCTCTAAAACTTTTAAATACCTGTAAATAATAATCAGTTTTATTGGCATCTTTCTTCAGACAATTCAGGGGATGGAAACATGAACTTTTCCAAGTCACTGAATACAAGGTCTGTTAGAAAAGTATCCGACCTTTTTATTTTTTTCAAAAACCTGATGGATATAAATCACGTGTGTTTGCATGAGCCAACCTTGAACCTTCGTGCGCATGCGTGAGTTTTTTCACACCTGTTGACTGCGTCATTTGCTTGCAAGCAGCCTTTGTGTGAGGATGCGCGACTGCATCAAATTTTGCCAGAAACTGGGCGACAGCCAGGTGGAAACCATTCGGATTATTCAGACGGCTTCGGTGACGATCCTATGGGCATCACACAGATTAAGGAGCGGTACAACCGGTTTAAAGATGGCCGCACAATGGTGGAGAGCTCTTCCACCATTCGGAAGATTCAGACGGCTTTCGGTGGCTTTTCAGTCATGTGACTATTCGAGAAATTGTGGACGAGCTGGGCATGTCACAACATGTCCTGTGAGGCTTCAACACGGAGGTGCTTTTGCTGCGCCATCAGCTTTGTGCTGATGAATTTCACTGCAACTCTTTTCATGGCAAAATCTTCTGTCACAGTGGAATGTGCCGAAAAAATGTTGATGTCCACCTCTTCCACAATTTTCGGATAGTCACACGACGGTCCCACATCACCACAGTGTTCACTTTGGAAATGATCCGGTCATTTCAGCATGTTGATGGCCGCCCGGAGCGCGGCGCGCTCTCCACCACTGTGCGACCATCTTTAAACCGGTTGTACCGCTCCTTAATCTGTGTGATGCCCATAGGATCGTCACCGAAAGCCGTCTGAATAATCCGAATGGTTTTCATCTGGCTGTCGCCCAGTTTCTGGCAACATTTGATGCAGTCGCGCTGCTCCAGTTGTTCCGCCATTTTCTTGCAAAGAAAAAAACGATGAGAGACTCCACCCATCCTCACACAAAGGCTGCTTACAAGCAAATGACGCAATTGACAGGCGTGAAAAAACTCACTCATGCGCATGAAGGTTCAAGGTTGCCTTATGCAAGCACACGTGATTCAAATCCATCAGGTTTTTGAAAAAAATAAAAAGGTCAGTTACTTTTCCAACAGACCTCGTATGTCTTGGACTTTTACATCAATTATGAAGAAATACAAAAGTTTCTTTCACCAAAACATCAAATCTCAGCTTGCATTTCAGATGTACTTTCTGGCAAATTGTAGCTGAACATTTGGGTCTTCTTTTAAAGAAAATCCTCCTCTACACCACATCATCAGGAAGCTGTACTTTATATTTTTAATTAATTTTTATCAAGTTGTAGACATTTGCTTTCAGTTTGAGTTTAAGGAAGATAACTTTAGATGTATTTATTTATTTGTATTTGAAATGGCATAAACAAATTAAAATGTGTGAAATGCCAATACTTTTGAGTACAGTTGAGAAACATTACGTGGCATGTGTATTTTTAAGTGAAATACATCATCCTGATGTCATTCAGACGGCAAAATTAAGAGGTTATTTAAGTCCTTCAGACAGCAAAATTAAGAGGCTATTTAATCAACAGCTGCCTGCTCATTTAAAAATCACTGGAGACACACGCATATATAAAACAACCCGAATTAAACGAGAAATGCCGCTTTTAACATCCTGGACTGCATTTCTGACATAAAATACGGTCGCTTACTCACTAATATAATGTTGATGTCATTAGTCCATGGTTCAAACAACATGTTCCATTCAAATCTGAGGCAAACATTTTCCTTCTTCTACTTTGGTGGATCTGAACTTTTGTGGTACACAGCACCAACTACTGGACAGAAGGACCTAGCAGTCAATGTGACTCACTGATTTCAAAATGCAACTCTTTTCAACCGTGACATGTCAATTATCTGTGTCCTATCAGATTTCAGGGGAGTCCAGTGCAACCCTGGCCTCTGCTCTAGCTCCACTCATGTCAGGAAGTGTTCAACATTTGATATTTCCTGTTTCACTGTAGAGTCAAAATTTGACACTTCCTGTTTCAGTGTGAACTTGCCACTGAGTTCCCACAAGATTCCATGGGATCTCGTTTGTCAAACCAGGAAGTGTCGATCCAGGAAGTGTTTGACATTTCCTGTTTCACTGTGGACTCAAAATTTGGCACTTCCTGTTTTGGACTCTCTATACCATGAGCGAGCTTCAGGCCGCTGCTTGGAACTTTGCTCGTATCAACCCTGCATCAGTTATGTAAAATGTTATCAATATGTGCCATATTTCACATGGATAGCACAGTGCCACATGTGGTTAGTGTGGCACCAGGCATCTGATGTAAAATGTGGGCTGATTGACCATTTGAAGCCATACAAGAGCTGCTGTGGCAACCCTAAGCAAAAACATGAGAAGCTTAAAGAAATTACTTTATAACATGTTCAACACAAACAACAGAACTATTATATTAGAACTATTTAATAGTTATTAGAACTAATATTAGAGCTACCTAACTAAACATTAGAACTATGAACTATTTTATTACCTCCTCCAGCAAACATCAAGGCACAAGCACACGGCATGTCCAGTATTCAGGAGGCAGACAAACTACTTGTACATGTGAGTTTCAACCACAGCTGTTTGTAATTTTCCATAATTTATTGACCATCCATGAACCATACAGCAAGTGGCTTACATGTTTATGGCATATACTGTGTTTATTTTTATTGAAGGCCAAACAAATTTGCTCTTATGATCACTATAGTGTATCTGAGTTCCCTGGATGCAATCTGGTATGGCCTTTCAACTTGGTGAGTTATTAGACGATACATAGCATTTGCTGTATTGTTTTCAAGTTATTCTCTACACAAACTGGCTGGCAAAGACTAACTCATTCGCTCATCTACATTTTGGCTGTCCAAGCAGATAGTCTACCAGTGCAGGGAACATGCAGGGTTGGGTAGGATTACCTTGAAATGTAATCCAAAAGTAATCAGATTACATGTAATCCAAATATATGTACATACGAGTAATCCACATGTATTCTGTCAAAGTAATCCTACCCAACCTTGGGAACATGTTACCAGCATCTAATGGTAATCAAGTGATGCTTGTTGGCTATTATCTGAACCAGCATAGCTATACCAGCTGTAGTATCTTTTTTTTCTGACTTTATTGAATGTTCAGGTGATAGCAAAAGTACCATCAGTATATAAAATTCCCAGGAGAAATTTAATAATATCACAAGCTATAATAATATTGTCACTAATTATAAAATGCAGAAACATGTTCATAACAATACTATGTCATTTTAAGTTTCAGAAAAATACAGTTTCAGTTCATTTAGAGCTCCAGTATGTGCCCACACACAATCTGATCAATCTACGTATGCCCTCAGAAAGACTAAGTTGCCAGTGACCTGCAATTGACCGCTTGAACCCTCATCTTGAGGTCAGGTGGAGACCCAGATTCAAGGGTCAGGCAGTGGTCATGTGCACCCCCAACAGACTTCTGCCTCAATACCAATCCTCTTTATAACCATGATTTATGTAATTAGCAGGTTTAGGGAATTTGAAATACAAAAAGGATCGGTGATGGCGACACACAGCTTTACCTTCTCTATGACATTTAAATCACTTCAGCCACGCCTTGAAAACACAAACAAGCTCCCAGTATGCTGCGGGGAATAAATTATGATTTTGCATTGGGCTCTCAGCATTCTTATGTCTTCTTTTCAACCACAGAGGAACTTTGAGTGCAAAGGAGAATAAAGTCTCTCGCCCACGCATACATTTTCACATACATCCCTCACCTCTTTTTGTCTTTAAAAGCATGCAGAAAAGGCCAGCTGATTCATTGTGGTGCCTCCAAAGTTCATTGGTAATGAATTATTTTAATGGCGGTGGACTCTTAGACAAAGCTCTTAAATCACAACGTTACTTGAGAAATTGTGAGGGCCATTTTCATCCTATCCAAAGCACCATTTGGTTCCCCTGAACCAAAAGATGGAGACAAAAGAAAATATAGCCAATAGCAAATAAATCAAAAAGCCTTTGGTGTACACCCAACATCTTTTGAGCTGTTGGTAGAAATGTACTTCTCCATATTTTGAGATGGAGAGAAAAGGCAGCCTAAAAATTGGTGAAGAAGCTCTATGGAGTGGCTAATTTAATAATTGTATTGTGATTTTGACTAACCAGCTGATGTTTCAACATCGATCAGAAACAAAGACTATGATAAGAAATTAAAAAATTTACACTCACACCAGCTTCACACGCTTGTAGGCTGCTGTCATTTTGTTGTTTGAGTCATGTTACAGTAGGTAACACAGTATATTCAGATTAATACAATATAGTGAACTCTTTACATTTATACCCTTCAGGCTTTCGTAATTTTTGAATTTTCAATTGATATACTGTATTTTGATATAAACAGTTATTAGCAATACAGATTAAAAGACATACAATAATTTTAAATTAGTAAAATATAATAAAGCTAAAATAAAAATCTGCACAGCAAACACTATTGGAAAGAAATACCATAAAGTAATCACAATAATGTGATATGCTTATTTCCATAGTGGGTCTTCTGGCACAATCAAACAAGAGATTAATGGAGATTAATTCTAGTGCTTATAAAAAAAAAATCTGGAAATCAATACTGATTTCAGTGTATCAGCAGAAAGGTGAGCGATATACGTAGAGAACTCCATTTTCTCTGCTTAACACTTTGGTCAAAGGCCCGTTAATTACTTTCTAATAGAAGTAACTTACTTTTATAACTGTCATGCAGTTATCTCAAAGGTGTTATATTGTGTGTGTGTGTTAAGTAGTAGCAGAGTTTTGTGTTAATTAAACACAGGCAGAGACCTCAGAAATGGGTGATGATCAAACAGAACTGTGGAGTTGCTCTGCATCAACAGTCAGTGCAGTGTCCAGTGGAAGGAGCAAGGAAACAAATATGGCCTCATTCAGTATGTACGCACGCTAGTCTAAACATTAGGTGTGGCAGCAGAAAGTGATTTTGCCGTAGAAGAGTAACAAACCTCATCTGAACCTGAACACAGAATGTTTCTGCTATTTACATGGCACATTTAGATACACCACACACAGGCACGCCCAAGATGGATGAAATTTGTGCTTGTACACACAAGGATGGGTCATACCACGGTGGAACTAAATTGAAAACAAAAAGACAACTAGAGCACCTTGCTCACAGTGCAAACCGCAGCCAACATTAGTTTCCAATTCAACAAATGTTTTTACTTTGGAAAAAAAAGTTCAAGGTTAAAGTCCTGTTAGAAGTGACTTTTCATAAGCTAAATTACATGTGATCAAATGCCAAGAGTATGTATTCACTTGATGCACTTGAATTGAAGGTTTTTTGTGGTGTTGCCAGGTTTTTTTTTTTTAATTTTCGGTTTCTGAATTCTTTTTCTGATCATTTTCACAGAACATTGGTTATCGCTGCTATGCACAATTTATTGTTGCTTTTTTGACACTTGGTTTCCAATTGATAATTGGAAGATAGACAAACAAGCATAAAATTGGAACCTTCATTCAATTTTGGTTGTTTAATAAAATCTTAGAAAGTGAGAGGATGCCTGAGGAGTGGAGACGAAGTGTGCTGGTTCCTATTTTCAAGAACAAGGGTGATGTGCAGAGCTGCAGTAACTACAGAGGCATAAAGCTGATCAGCCACAGCATGAAGTTATGGGAAAGAGTAGAAGAAGATAGGCTTAGAAAACAGGTGAAGATCTGTGAGCAGCAATATGGTTTCATGCCAAGAAAGAGCACTACAGATGCAATGTTTGCTCTGAGAATACTGTTGGAAAAGTACAGAGAAGGACAGAAAGAGTTACATTGTGTGTTTGTGGACTTAGAAAAAGCTTATGATAGGGTGCCAAGAGAAGAGTTGTGGTATTGTATGAGGAAGTCTGGAGTGGCAGAGAAGTATGTTAGGGTAGTGCAGGACATGTACAAGAATAGTGTGACAGTGGTGAGATGCGCAGTCGGAATGACAGACTCATTCAAGGTGGAGGTGGGATTACACCAAGGATCAGCTCTGAGTCCTTTCTTGTTTGCAGTGGTGATTGACAGGTTGATGGATGAGATCAGACAGGAATCCCCATGGACTATGATGTTTGCAGATGACATTGTGATCTGTAGTGAGAGTAGAGAGCAAGTTGAGTCTAGTCTGGAGAAGTGGAGATATGCTTTGGAGAGAAGGGGAATGAAAGTCAGTAGAAGCAAGACTGAGTACATGTGTGTGAATGAGAGGGAGCCCAGTGGAATAGTGCAGTTACAAGGAGTAGAAGTGGTGAAAGTAGATGAGTTTAAATATTTGGGGTCAACTGTTCAAAGTAATGGAGAGTGTGGTAGAGAGGTGAAGAAGAGAGTGCAGGCAGAGTGGAGTGGGTGGAGAAAGGTGGCAGGAGTGATTTGTGACCGAAGAATATCAGCAAGAGTGAAGGGGAAAGTTTACAAAACAGTAGTGAGATCAGCTATGTTGTACGGCTTAAGAGACGGTGGCACTAACAAAAAGGTGGCAGAGCTGAAGATGTTGAGATTCTCTTTGGGAGTGACAAGAATGGACAAGATTAGGAATGAACATATCAGAGGAACATCTCAGGTGGGACGGTTTGGAGACAAAGTCAGAGAGGCGAAATTGAGATGGTTTGGACATGTGCAGAGGAGGGACCCAGGGTATATAGGGAGAAGGATGCTGAGGATGGAGCCACCAGGCAGGAGGAGAAGAGGGAGACCAAAGAGGAGGTTCATGGATGTGCTGAGAGAGGACATGCAGGTGGTGGGTGTGACAGAGGAAGATACAGAGGACAGGGTGAGATGGAAATGACTGATCTGCTGTGAAAGACAGCCGAAAGACAAAGAAGAAGAAGAAGAAGAGGTGAATCCATAAGAGAAAAATGAGAGTGCCTGAGGCACTTTTGACGAGATATAATTCAAAATGTACAACAAATGGGCTTTTCAATAATAAATTGAAATGTCCACAAAATCCACAATACAGATCCAATCCGGATCAAACTTTGTCAGGTGATGAGTGCCAGTCTGCACCTCATGTTCAAATATGAGAGTGATTGGGGCATGTTTGATCCAGACATAATGTAAAATATACATTAAATGGGGTTTGCTATATTTTTCCTGACTTTGACCTTCAAAATTGAATCAATTCTTGACTATCAGGATATAAATCTTCATAATATATGAAAAATTCAGGGGTACAGGCTGTTCACAAACAGACAAACAAACAAACAAACAGGGGTGAAACCATAACCTCCTCCTATGTTGGTGGAGGTAAAAATTAACAACAAAAATAAAGGCACATCTAATGGTAAAATACAAAACTTTAACAAATTTGGTACAAGATTTTTACACTGATTTTGTTCCTTCCTGCAGGTGCAGAGTACTAAGATGGGACTGGCAACAGTGCCTAGGTGGTGATGTGGTTGTGAGCACTAGGTGGCATATGCTGGAGAGTTGTTTTTTTTTTTTTTTTTGGAGGAGATAGAGAAGGTGTTGCAGGAAAACAGTGCTGAATTGCTTCACCTCAGGGAGCTGTGGTGGATGACTGCTGCTCCCAATGATACAATAATGTTTTGCATACAGAATTATTTTCTTAACAGCAAACACCTCACTTCTGAGATTGCCATCTGCAGTAAATAGCAATGCACCACTTACATCTTACAATTGATGATTTCATGTTGTGCCCAAAACACATCTATGAATAACTCAGTAAACTTACTGTGTGCTCAGATTATGTGCTATGTAAATAGCAAAACAGAGTTGGAACAACTCAAATGCAGTTACTCTATGCAAATTTGACCATGTGTCATCAGAAAGACTCGACCCCTTGTTTCTTTCACTATTTGCTCTCTAGTGCAGCACAGTGGTATTACTGCACAGTACAGTGTATCTCATCCCATTCAAAACTATCCTAAAACAATTCTCCTGTAGCGTTAAAGTCAATCTGTTGGTGATCATTAAATTCAACACTAATCAAGTAAATTTATACTATGATACATTTTATTGATTCAACACTATTTTGCATGGGATCATATGCACTCACTGCAGTGTTAATTTTACACTGTCATACGTACTGTTTGCTGACAAGAATGGAACAAACATCTGTATCCATACAATCAGATCAATGTTGACACTTAAACATAAGATTGTAGGATTGTGTCCTATGTGTGTGTGCATACAGTGTACAGTCTACATTTTGTACAGAACATTGGAATCTCTAACTGACCCACTAGTGTCCTCTAATCCACAGGCCACAGCCTCTCCAGATAACATCTTTATGCTTGCTGAGGACATCCAACATTTATTACCTCGGCTATAATCATCTCTCATCTCTCTTTGCCTCTCCCTCTGGCTACACACAGGAGCAGCTGTCAATCAAAGGAGGACACTAATGCTCTCCATATGAGACCCAACAAGGAAGGAATTCTGGAAATCCCATATTCTGCCCTTTTGTTTACCCTGCTGATAGGCAGACAAATTTCCTTATTGACATGAGTAATGTGCTGAACGGAGGCAGAGGAAGGATAATTCAATTCGGGTTTTTTTAAACAGACAAAACGTTGCTTATTTGAAGTCGTGGCGATGGAGCGGAAGATAGGGAAGCATGACGTTAGCTCTGTGGGGTCCAGTTGAGATGTTGTTTTGAAACAGTTAAATGTGATCTCTCATGCCCTTGATCCTGAGGGGTAAAGGAACACAAGCAGGTGAAATGAACCACATAATTGAAAAATCCAGAGTGCAATCCAAAACTAAGTGGCCTTCTGAAACCGTACCACGGTGGGCACAACAAATTTAATAAATAACTGCTGGGCACAGGAGGGGGGTTTAACCAAGCTCAAAGAAGCCCAATGTTTCCAGAGGTCGTAGAGCATCCGTCGGGAGCGGAGGTGACACCGAGTGTGTTGTCAAGCGTAAATCCCAATGCAGAAGGCCCTCGCGAGATGGGTGTCCATATATCAAAGGTCTCACTGAGTCGGGCTGCCATTTGATCTCCGCTCAGGAAATTCAAAATTCCAGGCAGATGAGGGGTGAAACTGAGAGGCCCTTGAGCCCAGCTTGTGCTAGTGATTAGGGGCAGCTGTTTCGATTCACATTTCGAAGGACTTGAACTCTGCAACCTGCTACATTTTTACTTGACTGGTCCTCGGACAGACCAGAGGACAGGGTGGTGGCAATCACCATGGTAGTGGTAACATCCAAACTGGATGGATGGGGATGAGAAAAGGGAAATGTTGAGAGGAATGTTAACATAAAGGTATGTAGAAACTATGTGGGCTCATTTTAAAACAGGAATTCCAAATCTTTTTTTTTTTTCTGTAATGTAGACCAGCTTGTCTTGTCTATTAATTTCATATGTTGGTGTTGCAGCTTCATCGCATCTCTCTGAACTTATGTCTGTGAACCGTGTTGACTTGTCACACTGCTGTGCTTCTTTTACCCTACTGGTTTACTTTTTTTCAACAGCAGAAATGCACAGCTAGGCCTCCTGATGGGCAGCCTGACAACATATGGTTCACAGCCCAACACTGACATAAAGTGCTAACAGTCGCTGTTTAAAACCATATGTTTTATGTCTTTCAACAATCTTACATGCTTGAATTTTTTCTTTTAATATTTAATAGCAATTTTCTGAATTTTGTTTCCTTGAGGAAACAGACTACAGTATTTTCCAGAGTATAAGTCGCACACGAGTACAAATCGACTTGTCCAAAAATGCCTCTTTAAGACAAAAAACCTATATAAGTCACACCGGAGTATACGTCGCATTTATCACTTCATGCAAGAAGAAGCAAAATGGATGAAATTGCTGTATTATTAATTTATACGGCACAAGGTGTAAAGGAGCACAGTTAACAAGCTAATTAATGTCACTATAAGGGCACAAAATGCAAGCAAACTGCTTATTTCAGCCACTGAACAGATGATCATGTGAGATGAACTTACCACGCAATGATGGCCAAAATATGGCCATTGCGTATTGTAAAGGCTTTGCATCCGTCGCTTTGTCCGCCTGACTGTGCTCAGCATAAGTCCAGTCCTATTACTGCTAGAGTCTTCACATTCACAGGGAACATTCTTGAGACACAGACTTTGGACAAGCTCAAAGATGGCTAACCTTGACCTATTTCAAGATGTATTTTAAGAGGTTAAAATGTCACATTCTGTTTCCTATTTTTATGCTATGAATCATGCAAATCCTTTTTTTTTTTCCTGAGGAAGGGGGTGACAGCCAATCAGAGTAGCGCGACATTGTGACACCACTGGCTGGTCTCTCTGGTGCTCCAAAACTGTTTTATTTTTGGGTAAATATAACACGTTTCTCATATATTATGTGAAATCTAGCATAAAAATAAACACTTCTAAAACTGAAACTGCTGTTTTTGTAACCTTATAACACCCCTGGAGTGATTTACAAGACATCTCGTGGACGTTAGTATGGTGACATCACTGGCTGGTCTCACTAGCTGCTAACTCCACTTTGTTTCTGTGTAAATATAACATCTTTCTCATATATTTTGTAAAAGCGAATGAGAAATAAACACTTAAAAAACTGAAAACACTGTTTTTGTAACCTGATAACACCTCTTGAGTGATTTGCAAGATGTCAGACATCACCGTGCACATGCATTACACGCGGTCAAAGCTAACTTCCGCTCTTTTCAAAAGCTAATGTATGCGCGCACACACGCCTTCCTGTAGACACCATAAAAATGTAATTAAATTTTGTTTATGATTGACTGATTGAGTTTATTCTGCAACATCAATATAAACACACAGAGGTGAATGTATCATTGATAAACTGATAACACAATAAAGCACAAATGCTTATTTCCATTGTGGTCCTTTTGAAATTATCATGTGACAAAATAGAGGGCTTGATTGAACATGTACAAATTATAAATAAGACAATGGGATCTTAATAATTAGTGTAAATAACAATAAATCTATAATTTTATATATATATATATATATATACTGTATAACTTTCCAACTCTCATTTTTTAAACGGAAAAGACAGTTTAATGGTGTGTTTCTCACTTGAAGTGTAAAGAAAGTTTGTGATTGTGAATTGTGACTTTTTTCCATAGATAGGTCACAATGGATTATAAGTCACTTGACCTCTCAAACTAATAAAAAAAAAAAGTGACTTATACGAGCGAAGCGTCGGGAAGGTTGTGCAAGTCGTCCATGGCCGGACAGAACGTGTCCAGCCTGCGCTTGCGCGTGGGGTGTGCGCTGAGTAGGGTAATTAAACTTAAATCCATTTCTGTCCTCAGAAAATAAATAAGTAGAGATAAAGACAACAAATCCAGTCTGCGCAGTTCATCTGTGGCTAGACGGGGCATGTGCAGTCAGTTCCCATGCATACACAGCAGGTGTGCACCAGAAATAAATAAATAAACACAATGAATCTATTCATGCAGCTCGTGCATCCAGTCCAGCGCGCATGCATGACGGGTGTGCGCTGACCAGGAGCATTAAGCTTAATTTCCACTTCTTTCCTTAGAAAAATAATTATATAAATAAATAAACACAATAAATCTGGTCCGTGCAGCTCGTCTGTGGCTGGACAGGACCCGCCCAGCTCGCTCACATGCTTTTACATTGGGTGGGTGCTGGCCGGCTGCAGAGCGGAGTGGCTGGAGGCAGCTGAGTGGTTAGTCACTTTCAGAAGCACTGTTCCTCTCCAATCATATGTTAGGGAAAGTGTGTGTCAAGAGAAAGTCTGTGTCAACCCCTCACAAGTTGTCTCACATGTTGCATACATTCTGAGTTGCAGAGATGACATGGTGAGGGGTATGAGGTGACCGAATGATGTTTTTGGAGAAGGAGCTCGTGGGAATTTTTTATGGTTTGTTCAAAAATCAAGTGACGCATGGGCGCGAGGTGACGGTGAACAGCTGCGCACCTTGCACCGTTTGCAAAGGGTCACAGCGCAGCAAGATACTTGCCTCGGCACTTTACCCAAGAACCTGTAAAGGTAGAGCAACACCTCTATCCAGTGAGCGCATGACTCCGTCAGTTCTTCCCAAGAATTTTACAATCTCAGAGGCTGAAGATCCAGAGACATGAATGTCATTGCTGAGATAAGTGAATGTCTGTACAAGTTCAACACTTGTCTGTTGTTAGGCAGTAACTGAGTGCTTGGATCTTAGCCTTGATCAAGGAAAATAGCTAATCCACACACTCTTGTTATTCCCTCAGCTTCTCAAATGCTGCAATTTGGGTATCCACTGATCTGCAAAGATCACAACCTTGTCCATGAAGTCAAGGTCAGTAAACCTTTCCTCACTGACAAAGACTTTGAAAATCACTCATAATGACACCCACAATTTTTGGGTTTTAGCTTCTCCCATTTACTCAAGGTTGTCACAGTGGATCTTGTATTGATCTACATAGTGATTTGGCACACGTTTTACACCAAATGCCTTTCCTGATGCAACTTCAGATATACAAGAAGACTGGGGCACGGTTAACCTTGGACGTTCGACCTTGTTGTTGGGAGGCATGCATACACTCACTGCTTGCCCCACCATGCTGCCCCAATGACACCCACCATTAAACAATGTAAATGTAAAAACAAAAGAAAAAGCTTTTATTCCAAGGTGACCATGACATCACAGTTTTAAACAGCTCTCCCAAATAGCACAAGTCATCCGCTGTGGGATAATACAGGTAGTGGCACTAGGTCATTGTTGTTGGCAAAAGGACATGACACATGAAGGCGGAAATAGATGAAATATGCAACGGCCATTTGCAAAAAAGAGCGGCGTGATAAAAGGCAGGACATTGAGTTATAGAGAGAGGGAGAGGTGCATGACAGACTCAGAGAATGAGGGAATGAGTGCAGAGTGGTGCAGGCACATAAACGATTAGTCCCAAACATGAACTGACAGCTGGATGCCTGACCTTGGCTGCATGAAAGCACAACAACCCCAGCGTTCATTTACATCCATTCCATGCCAAGTCATTTAGATGCCATTGTTATTCCAGTTAAAAAAATGAAGAGGAACACAAGCAAACCTTAGGTCAACCATTTCTAAAAGAACTCCACCAGTAATGTGACTGTAGAGGCATGGCATAGTCTGAGGTGTTTTTAGCATTACGGCCTTCATACCCCTCAGAACTCTTTGAGCACACTGTCACAGTCACAATCAGAATCATATTACGTCAGTGATGGGGTGCTTAGAGGTTCTCTTGAATAGAGGATCGGCTCACTTTCTTTGTTTCTAATGTATGTTGGGAAGATGCCCATTTTATTAGACCATGACCTTCCTGTTCTTAAATAGGCATGAGGGCTGTTAAACTGTTGTAATGTAAGATGCGGGTGAGCAGCTGACATTGTGATCGATTGATGATGATGAGAATGCTAACACAAACACAGAAGTCCTTGTTTGCCATATATTTTATTTTCAAGAATTTGAGCACCAGAACATCAAATGGATTGCAATATCCAGTCTTCATCTTTGCCGAGCGACCTTTCACTCCTCTTTAACCTTTTGAACTTTCTATTCACCACCTACCTGTAGATAATCCTAAACTAATGATTCTCTTATCACCAAGTGACAAGAGGGGCCAGTGACCCCTGACCTGTGTCTGATACCTAGCAAGTGATTGTTTGAGGACTCTTGTGTGAAAACACATCTAAAGATTCCTCACACAAGATAACAGAAGGGTGGTGCTACCCTCAGGACTCAGTGCTGCTCTGTGACTCAAATATCCTCAAGGAGTTGAGAAACACAGCTTAAAATATTCCCTTCTTCATCTTAATGTTTTTATTATGCCTGAGAATTAGTTATTATTTTTCATGAGATGCTACATTTTAAGTTTAACAACCCATGCATACACTGAACATATCTGAAATCCAATCCTCCAATTATGTGTGAGGTAGCACGTAATTGGCCCGCCAGGGCAGGCCCTATGAACCCTGCTCGTACATTCACCAAAGTGAGAGAAGCCCTCTGTCGGGTCTTCCTGCCACCCCCCCACGCCTGCCGGCTGTGCACCAGACTTATGGTACATTTTACATTCCACCACCACGCAGAGAGTCAGTGATTTTGGCCTAGCACCAGGATGTTAATTGGCCAACCTCTGCCAATAAGCAAGAGAGATAACTCATAACTGACTGAGATTTCAAGAGCTTCAAAATGTAAGCTGTGTTTATAAGGGAAAGTCACGCATGTGTGTGTGTGTGTGTGTGTGTGTGTGTGTGTGTGTGTGTGTGTGTGTGTGTGTGTGTGTGTGTGTGTGTGTGTGTGTGTGTGTGCGTGTGTAACGGAGGCCAGCAGGTGTCGCTGTGCATAAGTAGTTAGTAAGCCTCACTCCCAACAGCTCAAAAGGATTCTCTGGTCACAAGGCCAGAGCCCTGGGTTTTAGCCTTCTGGTTAGAGAGTCCGACTTCCATGCCGAGAATCGTGAGTTCGCATCCCGAGGGGAGCGAATGGGTGGAGTCATAACAACACAACGCAGAGTGCAGCCGCTACATGTGTACAGTACAGTAGCACATTTGTTGTGTATCTTTGCATGTTATGCTGTGGTAGTATGGCTTTGGAACTAAGAGTTTCTGTAGAATTGTTGGGTAACCACTGTGAATTTTTTGGGGAGACCAAGAAAAGGTGTTGCCAGTATTGACATGCAATGCCAGTGATAACATGACTGCCACTGCCATGTGATGGATTTTACGATTTTACGAGGCATAATCCAGCATGTGAGTACCTGAATGCTGAGCCCCTGTTTTATGTGAAGTGCCTTGATACGATGCTGTCGTGATTTGGCGCTCTATAAGTTTAATAAATTGAATTGAATTGAAATCCTCTTGGCATTTTTCCAATTGCTGGGATCCACAAAACTGATGCACCTGTGTGCTGGGTCTCACCTGAGTGTAACTAAGTAACCTTTAGTTTGACATAAAGAAGACTTCGTACCAAAGACAAGTAGTCATCACTGTAGACCACTAGTTAGCATCCATCTTTAACAACTAATATTAACATAGGAAGAAGCAGGGTGCAAAAGGCTTGTCCCTTTGTTTTCCTGCAACGGTATAGGCATCATCAAGGACCTGCCCGGTGTCTTCACCAATGCATAAAATTTTCAAGGATGACTCTCGAGCATGAAGGCCAAAGACAGAGATATCTCTCTGTCTCTCTGTCAATATGTGATTGTCTCTACAAATTTGACACTTTCACCAAATGCAGATATACTTCTGAAGTTCAAGTCCAACAAGTGATACAAAGCCCGGATCTATGTCTTGACAATAACAAACCCATACACTCTGACTAATCACTTAGCTTCTCGAGTGCTGCATCAAGGGCATCTAGTGATTCTGGTAAGATTACAGCATCATCTGTGAAGTGAAGGTCAGTAAACCTTTCATCACCAACAAAAGTCTCTAAGCTGCTGGTTTCCACAACCCTATCCCATACCCAGTCGTGGGAGGCAGAACATATTTCTTATGAATGCCATGACATGATGATGAAATGTTCTCTGAAAAGCAACCTGCAGAAATTTCAAAGCACATATCGCTACATTCTTTAAATGACATTGTTATGAAGAAGTTACGAATAAATGTGGACATTTCCTGACGTTGGTTCATCCAACTTGTTCTATTAACACTGAACAACATGTTAAACATCATTTGGAAAAGTCCAGCTCAGTTTCGTCTTGTGGCTCTGACATTCTTGAAACTTTATTATGTTAAGGTTAGTTATTTTTAACGTACTGTGTTGTAAACTATTACTCTCGGAAGATCCTGTTCTAATCACCTGTGGGCTTGTTTGTATAAACTGGTAAATTGGTTAATGACAGTGAGTCTCATGCTCTTATTCATTTTGTCCGGGTCTAGTCAAAGGCTGTTTGTGCGGTTGCAGATGGGCAGTAAATCAAACTCAGTGTAGCATTAAAGCACAGTTGGGACTCCAGCTTTTGTTTCCAATTGAGGCTGTGTTTGCGTTTGACCCTGAACGAATGAACCACGCTCCACTTCAAAGAGCTTGCCACAGAAGCTGATTTTACAATCGCAAAATGTACATCACCAGATACCCTTGTGAAACTACGACTTAACTCAAACAGGCAACACATGTTAACTCTTTCACTGATTTGAATGTTTGTGCATGTGTGTAGTTGTAGAATTGTACTGATTTAAGTGGATGTTTTGAGAGGAGGTAGATACATAGTGTAGTAGACAAAAGTATATTTCAAGGGAAACATTCAAATTATGGTACAAGTACCAAATTTCATAAAGTACTGCTCAGACATTATTGTTTTGAAAATGCCCTCAGCTACTCAAATTTTCTCATTGGCAGTTGTTTTCCAAGAGAACTGAAATACTTTGTATGGAAAATATTTTGCCTACAAACATATATGCCCAGTCTTTATGATAAATGTATCAAATCATACCTTTTGCCATGTACAGCCCAAATTTGGAGCTCCACAAGCCATTCTTCAACTTCAGAATCATCATTTCATTATGCCATGCATGTTACCTACCAATATGTAGGCCTGGGTTTGATTCTGGGTCACGCAAACTGTCTGTATCTTTGGACAAGACACTTCATCTGCATCACTGCAGTAAAGAACAGCTGGAAATGGGTACCAGCCTTGGCTAGGGAAGTAACCTATGATGTACTGGTGTCCTATACATGTGGAGTTGGAGACTCATTTCATTCATGCTATATAGTTGGATAAATACTGGACAAACTGGTCCACATGGTCAGATTCTGTGTAATTCAATATGCCAGAATGGTGGCCACGTCTAATCTTAGTTAGTCATGTTATGACTGAGTGACGAGTGAGCCAAAGGAGTTTTTTTTTTAGTTTTTTTTATCAAACTTGGTACTTGTTTCACCATTTGGTGGAGCAGGTATCTGACTAGAAAAGGAGCTGGACTTCTAATATGCAGATCTGGGTTTGAATTCTGCTCATGCCGTGTCTCCAGACAAGACACTTAATCTACATTGTTTCAGTCTACCCAGCTGTAAAAACGTATACCGATCTGGCTGTGGAAGGACCCTGCGGCGGAGCGGTATCTTGTCCAGGGTGGGATGTAGACTGTCAACCACTTCAGGCAACCACTGAGACAAGTATGGGTCTCATATCCTTTTTTGGATGGACTTCTTTTTCTTCTATATCACAATTTGAAAAGTGATATCAGTTACCTGATGCACAACAGGATTAGCGACAGACGTAAAAATGTATCCTAAGTTGAATTTTGGCACATTTACTCCTTCTGAACTGATACAAATGTAGTTGTGACAAAAAAGAGTAATTGATTTAATCTTCAACCATAAGAGGCATTAAAGAGTCTAATACTGCCTGCACCTGAAGTCAGCAACTACACAGCTGATTTCAGTTCCGATCTTTGTGTGTGTGTGTGTGTGTGTGTGTGTGTGTGTGTGGGGGGGGGGGGGGGGGGGGGGGGGGTGTCGAGGAAAAGGACAAGGCGGAAAGGAAAGAATCAAGTGCAATCTTTCTGGAAGGCAGAGTGGAGCTCCCACCCTCAGCCCAGAGCCTGTAAACTCAGATTAGGGGGTGGATCAAAGCCTGGATTTAATCTGGGACACTGGGCAAAGGCGGAGATTATGGCACCGTGGCACTGTGTTGAGGTTTGCCCTCACCTCACACGCATTCATGTGAAAATGCACACTGAATTAATTCATGCAGGTACGCACACGTACACTTGCACAAACACACAATCTTCCACATGCACTGGCAAATCAAAAGCTAAGAGCTGATCTGAGTTTAAAACCCATTCGGTCTATCTTGAGAATGGCCACAGGCAATGTGAAGATGCTAGGCATCTGTGACATTGAAGAGGAAGTGTAAAAGGCAAAGAAGGGTTTAGAAATGAATGTTAAGGGTTGACAAAAAGCTAAAAAGCTCCATAACCTCCACTTGTCTCCCATGGCTACCCAAAACACAGAATCTCTCTTACACAACCTTCAGAAAGCACGATTACAGACACTGTCACGCTCCCATATTGATACACCGCTGGTGTAAGAATGACAATACAAAAAAAAAACAGTGTAACTTCCCTGGTCTCAAAGGCTTAAAAGGTGTTCAAGTTTTTCTGGTTTTATGTTCTGCAATGGTCAGTTTTACCACACCAGGCACGTCAATAGTGCTATTCTTTCTGCTGTTTTGTACTTATTAATAAATGCTAGTAGAGGTGGCCATCTTTGCCCAGTTGAGGAGTACCTACCCGCTTATAAGTTTTTGTTAAAAAAGGAAAAAAAAAAAATAAGGACATTGTTGGAATCAATGCATCTATGTGGTGGTTTTAGGCAATAACTACAGCACACTAGTTTAATCTTTTAAAAGTACTGTAAGATTGTGCTAAACTACCAAACTTGTGCTGTAAATGATGGCATGTTTTCAAAGTCGCTAACATCACACAGGGAAAGCTAACGGCTAATATTAGCATGACCTAATAGGTCCTTTGTGAGAATTTGGTTTCAAACATATGTAATAATATACCTTGTTGTGTGGTTAACTGACCTAAAGAATCATCTGTAAGAAGCTTGTGCTCCTGTTTTTCTGTCTCATGAGGTGGCAGCTAACAGAGAGGACAGAAGCACACAGCCACACATGTAAGGTGCTTTATATATACAGTCCCAATTCCACTGAAGTTGGGATGTTGTTTGAAATGTAAAAAAACAGAATACAATGATTTGCAAATGCTCTTCAACCTGTATTCAATCGAATACACCACAAAGACAAGATATTTAATGTTCAAACTGATAGACTTTTTTGTTTTGTGTAAATATTTGCTCATTTTGAAATGGATGCCTGCAACATTTTCAAAAAAGTTGGGACAGGGGCAACAAAAGACTGGGAAAGTTGATGGATGCTCAAAGAACAACTGTTTGGAAAATTCCACAGGTGAACAGGTTTATTGGAAACAGGTGAGTGTCATGACTGGGTATAAAAGGAGCATTCCCCAAAAGACTCAGCTGTTCACAAGCAAAGATGGGGTGAGGATCAACACTTTGTGAACAACTGCGTGAAAAAATAGTCCAAAATGTTTCTCAATGTTCAATTGCAAGGAATTCAGGGATTTCGTCATCTACAGTCCATAATATAATCAGAAGATTCAGAGAATCTGTAGAACTTTCAACACGTAAGTGGCAAGGCCGAAAACCAACAATGAATGCCCGTGACCTTCGATCCCTCAGGCGCACTACATTAAAAACCAACATCATTGTGTAAAGGATCTTACCGCATGGGCTCAGGAACACTTCAGAAAACCATTGTCAGTTAACATAGTTCGTCGCTACATCTACAAGTGCAAGTTAAAACTCTACCATGCAAAGTGAAAGCCATACATCAACAACATCCAGAAATGCCGCCACCTTCTCTGGGCCTGAGCTCATTTGAAATGGACAGACGCAAAGTGTAAAAGTGTGCTGTGGTCTGATGAGTCCATATTTCAAATTGTTTTTTGAAATCATAGACGTCGTGTCCTCCGGACAAAAGAGGAAAAAACACCATCCAGAGTGTTACCAGCGCAAAGTTCAAAAGTCAGTATCTGTGATGGTATGGGGGTGTGTTAGTGGCCATGGCATGGGCAACTTACACATCTGTGATGGCACCATCAATGCTGAAAGGTACATCCAGGTTTTGGAACAACACATGCTGCCATCCAAGCAACGTCTTTTTCAGGGACGTCCCTGTTTATTTCAGCAAGACAATGCCAAGCCACACTCTGTACGTGCTACAACAGTGTGGCTTCATAGTAAATGAGTGCGGGTACTAGACTGGCCTGTCTGCAGTCCAGACCTGTTGCCCATTGAAAATGTGTGGTGCATTATGAAGCACAAAATACGACAATGGAGACCCCGGACTGTTGAACAACTTAAGTCGTACATCAAGCAAGAATAGGAAAGAATTCCACCTACAAAGCTTCAACAATTAATGTCCTCAATTCCCAAACGCTTATTGAGTGTTGTTAGAAGGAAAGGTGATGTAACACAGTGGTAAACATACCACTGTCCCAGCTTTTTTGAAACATGTTGTAGGCATCTATTTCAAAATGAGCAAATATTTGCACAAAAACAATAAAGTTTAACAGTTTGAACATTAAATATCTTGTCTTTGTGGTGTATTCAACTGAAAATAGGTTGAAGAGGATTTGCAAATCATTGTATTCTGTTTTTATTTACATTTTACACAACGTCCCAACTTCATTGGAATTAGGGATGTAGGATTCCGAGCATTAGCCATGTCATTAGCTTGACTGCATTAGCTGTGCATATTCTGGACTTCAACCAAAATTTTTTAATAAACAAGACAGCTGACTTTGGTTACTTTTCCCCATGCAGGTTTGTGTTTACTCTGCTCTTGACATGAAACTAAATGGTGGTTGCACAATTATGGAAATTCCCACATTTGGATATGATACTGGTATTAGCTCTTGCCCCATTATAAGCACAGGCACAGCCCTTCTCAACACCTTTTGTGTAAATGTATAAAGATCAGTTATTTTAGAGAGTCAATGTTCAACCAAATCAAACTTTTTATTTCATGCGTCTTCCTGGTGTCCATTATGTTCCTTCACGCAAGATTGCTGCAACACCCCTCATCAATATAAAGGGAAATACTCAAAATATACAATGCTGTTACAGCATGGGCAGATCATTTATAGGGTGCCAAAGTGTGACGTCACATATCCGTAATCATGGCACATTACGTTTTCAAAATGGCCATTTTGTGGTTTGAAGACCAACCTGAGTGCAAGGTGCCAACATTTTCCATCTTAGTTCACACCTAATGTGCTTGCAGATGTCACTGCATTCACAAAGCTTCTTACACCGGGGGTAAGCACTAGTTTTGTAACAGTTGATTTTCCACCCAATTGGTCTGCTTGCGTATTACAGATCATGTATATATATATTTGTACCATTGAACTCATAGACATTCATTATTTGTATACAATATGCTCAGAAAGGACAACATGTCAAGTTGATGAGGTCAATTCCAGCAGGCAGCAGCCACTGCTAGCACAGACATGACTTCACACAGCTTTCACAAAAGCAACTAAGCACCCAATTATTCATAACTTTATAGCTTAAAACAATTTAAAGTGATGAGTTATTAAAATAATAATAATAATAAATGAAAAGTTAATTCTGCATCCAGTTGTCAAGAAAAACTTGTTTCTTCTCTAAAACTGGCCATTTTAACATGGGGTTCTATGGTGAGTGATGTACCTTTGCAGGTAGTCTCAAGCAAGATTTGGCATTTCTGCAATGGCTTCATTTTTCAGGAGCGGAGGCTGTGGTTTTGCCTTTTCCTATTCCTGGGGTGCTCAGTATTGAGGCACCTGCACTCTGCATCATGCTCAGAGAAGTGTGCCACAAGGCCATTGTGCTGTAGCTGATGTTCCCTTATACAATGAAAGTAGTACATCAGTTATTCAAACACAATTAAATTTCCATTTACAACACTATGTGCGTTCACTCAACCTTTTTTCAGATATTTTTGTAAATCCAGCTAATCAGCATTTGAAATCCATTATCTTTATTGTAACGCTCCAAATTGGATCATTTGCCTTTGCCTGGTTTGTGTGATGCACCTGATACACTGTGTAATTAATAGTTGGCAACACAGTTGCAGTAAGCACAAGCATGGCAACAAATTAAAATGCCTTGTAACATAACTGTTAGGCTAAAAAATGTGAACCGTCTGTAACAACTGCAGGAATTAGAAAAGGTGTTGCCAAGTGAAACATTAAGTATGGCATAATCTTTTATTTTCCATCATTTTTGTTTTTTAAGACCTCCCCTTATTGGAGGTGAACTTCACAAGTTGTTCTGATCGCTGAGTCAGTTTGTAATGTGCCTTAAAGGTGTATCTGTATTCAGCCTACCCCCAAATCTACCCACGTACCCCTAAGGCAAAGCTCTCAATGTCTTTAAAGTAGGAATGGGGAGACGTGCCAGTGTAATGTAGTGCACTCTCTTTTTTCTTGAGACTTCTTCCCCTCAGTCTCTCATTCTTGCACACAAAGTGATTGACTCTCCGACATAAAAGCAGACCCTTGCTTTGCTGGCTTTACTTGATTAAAGTCGGAGCATTTGAGGTCTCGGCTCTGCAATGTCTGGGACAAAGAGCAATATTTGTGGGGTCCGTTCTCCCTCAAAGACTCTCTTGTCAAGTGAGGCCTAGAAAGAGCGCTGGGGGAGCACAGACCGGCTAAAGGCCAGACCATTTATCAAAGTCCACCAATTGAAAGAACCCAAATGTCTCTTCCACCCATCTCGCCAACTCTCCCTTTTGGCCTTCTCCCTTATTTCCCCACTCTCCTTCCCCTCATCGTCTTTCCTCCCCTTTGTCCAAATCCAGTGGGAGTAGCAGCTCACTGACGTCGCTTGTAACATTGTGGAGATTGGATGAGCGGTTTGGAGCTGGGCCCCCCTCATGCTGGGGTTCTGGCGCTGTTTTGTGTGTTGCAGGGTGATTTGTCAGGCTGCGGTGGCAAAAGTCGAGCCCCTGAGGTTGAAAGGCTACGACCCCAGGAGTGCGGTGCGTGTTTGTGCCGGGCGTAAGAGACCCGCCTGGAGATCAGGGCACAATAGACCGCAGGGCAAAAGAATGGATGTCCAGGCTGGGATCGAGGACCGCAAAGGCCTTGTCAGAATACTTCAGGTAGACTGGCCGTGATAGGAAGTGACAAGGGTGTGACAGACTCAGTGGTGGAGGGGAAAGAGTGTGCGAACGGGTTTCTCTGTCTGCGAAGATGTAGATGAGAACATGCAGCACTTACCTCTGCTCTGAGAAAAATCAATAGCAACTAATCTCTCGGAACATAATATAAACAAAATAGTAAACAATATTGACTGCATGGCAGAGGCCACACACACACACACACACGACCAGAGATTGACCATGTGTCCCTCTACAGCTTCACTCCTTCCTCTGCCTTTCTCCTTCTCCCTCTCCCTATGTCCTTAAAGGAGGAAACACTTTCTCATTCGCTTTGTTTGTTTACTGTTCCCACCTCTCTTTGGGGAGTTAGACACAGAAACAGAATTATTTCTCAGCTGGCCGCCTGCTTCATCCCTGAACACACTCCACTTCTTCCTCTGCTCGTCCCTCTCTTTCTCTCCTTCTCTCTCGCTCCCTGGGCATCCTCGGCGCATGGATGAATAGATTACATATGTTTCCTTTCTGAATGAGTTCATTTGTAAATAATGGATTGATTTATTGTGTGTTTGTATGACTCTCAAGAACTTTTTCTGATGGAGCATTGCTGTGGAGCATTGGGACCCTCACGCCTGCTTCATGCTTCACATTGACACCAATGTGGTTTGCTCTGAAATGGGCCTAGACATTTCTCGTTGTTGCATTCATGACTATGCACCAAGAAAGCCTGGCAACACTTGTACCTTTGGTGTCTCTGAAGGGCAAAATTATTTTAAAATTCAACTGCTCTACCAATCACATAAAAAAAGAGCCTGGTTGTTAACGAGCAGTACCCCTCAGCACCTACCCCTCAGCACCTCCTACAGATGAAGGTGTGAGATGTCTGAATTGGGACACTTTAAAAGGCCCATTTACTGGAATGGTGCCAATTAAACATTTTTCAACTCTGAACTGTGTAACTGAGGGAAGAAATGTCAACAAGAGATGCTGATTCTTTGACCTACCATGGGAATTTCACACCAATTCCTCCAGCGGTTCTTTAATTACTATCCGGAAATGAGTTTCAAAATACCTACCGGGGCATCTTGGTTGAGTGACAGTTCCTAATTTCAAAAGGTGTCTTCCTCCACCCAACCCAGATTCATCAAACAAACCTGAGAACAATAAATACAGAAGTTCCTTAGCTATGATCCAGAAACTAAAGGTTTATGGGATGATGGGCAGCTGGACATCATGCGTGATGACAATACCCCTTCTGTCCGTTGGGCCTAAGAGATAAAATTGGGTAAGCCCATTTTTAAGGTTCTGTCACAAACACTAATATAATAAGCACAATATTTTTGTATGGTGCATTTTTTTCTTTTCAGATATGAGCCAGCAACCTGCTAGTTGTATTAGCTTTTGATTTTGTCACAACTGTCCACATACTTGCTCTTACATCAGTGCAAAGCATGAACTCGACCTTAAAGGGGTTATATTGTGTAAAATTGTTGTTATAATATATTTTTAATCTCTCTTATCATTAAATATGGTTTGATTTTCAGGGTAAACATCCTCAGTCCCACAGTTCTAAGTCTGTGCAATGCCCAATCTGTTTTTGTTTCTGTTTTTAGCTATCATTTGCCACTTTTGCGTATATTTTGATAGCGTCTTCACGTTTGTTTTTACTTCCACGTTACCACACATCACGTATCATTGTCATGTATCACTCACTCTGTCACGTATCATTGTGCCAGTATGTCTTACACCATTTGCTAAGTCTGCTTAGTTACAATTTCCTAGTGATCTCTCATTGCCGACCAGTGTTTTCTTCCAGCATTCTAGCATCTTCTTTGCATGTCCCCTTTGGAGTTGTGTGCCCAGTCTGACTACATTTTTCTTTATTGAATTTTGGATGCTTATTGACTATACTGCTGCCTTATCCTCCACTTACACCTTCACCCCACTGACAGATCTCCTGTGTTTTGTGCTTTGGCCTGTTGAAACCATTCTAATGAAAAAATAAATAAATAAATTAGGCTTACTCTTGTTGTCATCTCTGCATTGTATTCAACAGTTGTACTTACTTACATGGTGAAAGTTTTCTCGGTATTGCTAGAGATGTGTAGCATACAACTAGTCCCTTCGGCTGCTCCCTTGTTTGCACTCGGGTTGCCACAGCAAATCCAAGGTGGATCTGCATGTTGAATTGGCACAAGTTTTATGCTGATGCCCTTCCTGGAGAAATGTGGCAGGGGTGGGATTTGAACCGGGATCATGGTAGTAGTTAACAAGCAGTTAACAACATTTAGAATTAGCCTACATGGTTAGCAATAACATCTGCAGTCAACCGTTAATAGTTAGTACTGGCTTATGCAGTCATGCAAATTGTTAGCATTAGCATGCTTGTGATTAGCATCAACTGTTGTGTTTATTTTAATAGGGCCCATCAGTAGTAAAATTCATCAAATTGCTATAAAAGTGTTCAGTATAAAAAGGAGTATTCTCCACAACTGTAACTCTGGTAAATCCCATTAAACTTTCATTATTGAATTAGGAATGATATAAACAAAAGATGTTGTTTTTATTTGATACATTCTTTATAGAAGTCCATATCTGAAGTGGTGGTTACATATCCAACCTTTGTTCCCTGAGGGAGGAATAGGAGGTATGAGACATCATCTTGAGACCTACGCAAAAGACCTATTAGCAAGGCTGCAAGGGCCAATACGACTGGAAAGATGGAGTTCCTTGCATCTGTTCCCGAGAGCTATAGTAGTCCTTACATAGTGTCTATACTTGTACTTTATTTCCACAGGACATTTGCTTGCAGTTTATCTGTCCAACCAAAGGTGAACATGCTCCATGCTGTGGCTGTCGCTAACAAATTAGTTCAAACTCCTTTATCTTGCTAACTTGTCTGGGTTTTTTAGTTTACCATCCACCATTTAGTCCACCATCTCTCTAATATGTACCTTCGATTTGTTGTTTTTTTTTCCCACCTAACGACACTTTGACATTACCCTACATATTTAGACTACAAGCTGATTTTTATTGTAGCTAACTCACAAACAATCCCATGCGGATACTAATGTGTTGTACTGAGCTTTCTGACCAAATGGGAACTCCTACGTTTCCCTTCCACATGGCAACATTGCCAGTGGGGCAGAGATGTTGACATACTCCATTTCTGAATAAAGAGAAGATGTGCTGTGAAACAGCTCATTTGTATTTAAAGGGATAAGCACAGGTAGTTCATTTAAAAGCTCATTTAAAAGTCTGAAGTATTGCAGTTTTCTACTTTCATAGCGCTATATACAGTATGGGGCTCTTCATGGATATGTTTGGGAACAATGTGGCATTGGAAGCAGATGCAGGTTTCTATAAATACACAGCAAGAGAGCGGATGATGAAGGCCTTCCAGTACTGTCCTTCAGAAAGCTATCTGGAAGCATTTATGACCCACCAACACAATCTATAATGATGGTAGTGAAGAAATAATGACAATGAAAAAAAAAATCAAGAAGGAATAAAGCACGGAGGAGAAAAAGAACAGAACAGCACAAGCTAAGAAATACAGGATGGGACCCTTTCTTCTCCAGTACAGGAATTGTGTAGAGTTGGCAGGAGGGTAACGGGTAAAAGACAATGTTCCATCAACTTGCTGGTCTAAGGTCACAATTGGGCGTGCAGCGCAGAGATGTTGATGAGGCCTGGTTGTACTCGGAGAACAGTTGAGAGCCAAGGTTGCAGTCAATGCAATTATTGAGCAATTATTGTAATGATCTCCGATCAAACTGCTATGGAACTGTTAAGGCCGGTGTCGCAGACTGAACAGTCTGCCCCTAAAAATTGGTCCACCTTGCCTCCACTGTGCATGCATCATTTCAGAGCTCAGCTGCTCGTCTAAGACAGAGTCTCATCACCCAAAACGACCAAATGGATTAATGGGATTATTAACCATCAGATGATAAGATAAAACCTCTTAAATCATTCTAAAGTCAGTTTTAAGCAGAAATGAGGCGATACTTGGTGACGCTTTGAACTGACCAACTAGCAGCTTGTCTGATTGCTTCCTCCGTCTTTTATGATGAAATAATGCTGAATTTATGTGGAAATGATTGCTGTAAAAAAGCTTCAGATATCTGTCGTTGAGACAGATGATGACTGGAGTGCAGTGTTAAGCAGAAATGAGGTGATAATCCGTGAACCGTGGCTAATGACGCATGCGCAGTGAAGGCAGGGCGGACTGATTTTTAGGGGGGACCTTTCGGTCTGCGACACGGAACAAAGGGAAGGGTAGTACCACAGAATGTAGTACTTTTCAACACAGGAGAAGAATATAATAAAAGGAAGATGGAGAAAGGAAGTGAAAAAAATGGTTTACAGGTTGATCAATCAATCAATCAATCAATCAACTTTTTTCTTATATAGCGCCAAATCACAACAAACAGTTGCCCCAAGGTGCTTGATGGAAAGAGTACAGAACTCTATGAGAAGCTCTTTAACTAATTTTGTCTCTTGTACACTATGTTTGTATGTGCATGTGTTAGGGTAAGGAAGATGTCTCCGGTACAGTGTTCTGCAAAATGGACCATCTAGAAAAGGCAAAAAGCGTATGGGGGTGGGGGGGTTACTGGAAGATGAATAGCCTCTAAGATAAATGCATGCAGGCCAGAGTGGGTCGACCCCCACTTTATACCATCCCACTACCATGACATCAGAACAGAAGGGGAAAACATCTCCTCTTTGTGGAAGAGCCTAATTTAATTTGTACCTTCCAACGAGGGGTAAATATGTTTGAACTGTCTTGCTGAGCCTGCGATGCCCTGATCAGGTTCTCACGGGAACTGCTCGGAGCAGGATATCAACCATGCTGCATCACAACTTCACTTTCTAAAGTAATCTAATTTCTGGGCTCTTCTTTTCTTTCACTCCCCTCCCTCGCTCCATCTGTTCCTGTGCTCCTCTCCTCTCGTGAGGCTGTCACTCCCTGCTGTCCATGCTTCGTGTCATTCCGGCTTTCGGCGTTCCCCGGGGATGATCCCTGTGACCTTCTCCCTGTCTTACTGGAATTTGACGTCAAAGGTCTTGTTGCTAAGAATGGAGTTTTGTTTAGTAACAAATATGACCCTTTGCCTTTGCCTGTACTCAGTCCTGCTCCTGTTCTCTCTCTTGTAGTGACTTTTGAACATGCTTATTCACCCTCTCATTCTTTTCTTCTTGTTTTCTCTCTATCCATCACTTTCCATCGTTCCTTCCTTTGCATCAATGGATCTTCCTTTCTGTGCCTTTCTGCCCCATGGTCTCGCCTCTCGTCTCTCCGTGGCTATCTCATGTATTATTTCAGTCTACAGGGGCTCAGAGTGGAAATGAAATATGGCGGCCAAGCCTCAACGGGCATGCTCATATTCTGTGTAATTACCTCAGGCTGAAGACCAGGGCTCGGCTCGGTATCTATAAATCTGCGCCTCTCACTGGTCCCAGCCGCCTTTTGAAACCCTACCCTGCCGACGCATCATGGTGAGACTCTGACCCATGACCTTTCACACCGCCAGGGCTGCTGAGAGTGACCTGTGACCTTACGTAGGGCTCTCTCAGAGTCTGCATAGCCTGACCCCTCTGAGCTTCATGACCCCAAAGTTACAGCTGTGCCTGATCTGTCTTTAGGGGCCGGAAAGAACCACATAAAAAAAATAAAAAATATTGGTGTTAGTTTATGTGGCTGCATTTTACACATGTGCATGTGTATGTGTGCATGTATGACTGTGCATGTATCTCTATGCCTTTTCATCTTCCCTCTGCAGGAACCTCACGGGGGTGTGTGTGCTTAGAGTTGGGTAGGTTACCAAAACAACGTGTCTCTTACAGGCAGGACTGTGACATATAAAGGAGGGGGGGGGGAGGGGGGAGTCAGACAATCTATCAATCACATATACGAAGGTCACAGACCTCTAATGGTCGTGTGTCTGTATGCAGTGCAAATGTCATCTGTTAAAAACAGATAGTCAGAGATGATTTATTGCAATGTATCGATCGGACACAAAGACACAATTACTGAAAAACTCCAATCTGATACACACACACACACACACACACACATGCACACACACATATATAATATATATATATATATATATATATATATATATATATATATATATATATATATATATATATACACTCAACACTGACTTTTCTTATTGGCTGTGTCATGATTGAGACTTCAAGGATGCAGAGATCTTCAAGGGTACATCCTGGTAAGGACCTTTAACGATGCAGATATGTGAAACAATTGGGTTTTATGGTAAATACACCAAATTTTGCACAGACATTGTTTTATATGTAATAATAATAATAAAAAAGATGCCAAGCTCAGTTCTTTTTTCATCAAAGTAATTGTGGTTGGGATAGATTGAGCTTGTAAGAAAATATAGAAAAATGACCAATCTTTTTTTTTTTCATATTTCAAACAGTGCCTTTGCAAAATTTAGTACACGCACACACACACACACACACACACACACACACACACACACACACACACACACACACACACACACACACACACACACACACACACACACACACACACACACACACACAATCGTAGTGATATTTTACACATACCCATCCAGCAAGTTGCTTTGTGTTGGGTTTAGGTTTTTACCGGATGCATTGTTTTTTCCTTTTTTCTTATTCTGTTCAAGTTAACATTTTGGACTGGGCCACCACAGGTAATTGGCTATTTCAATTTCAGTAGGCTTTCCATTGATCTTTTTTGGGTTGGGTTTAGAATTTGTGACCTGTCATGTCCCCCTTGAAGTGTGTTTTGACCTTATGTTGAACCTGTGTAGATACATTCCAGCATGCCTTGCTCCAACCACCTTGTTCTTTCTCACCTGTCATTTAATTTTATCTCCTATGTCTCTACTCCACTTCCTTCAATATTTCATTTATTTCACCTGCCATTCCACACTACCTCTTATCACTTTTTTTTAACTTTATGAGCATTTGATAATGCAAATTTTTGCTCTCTGCTGCCCCTAATACCAGGTACCTGTGACAACAGCCACGTGTGCACAAAGGCATGTGCATGACCACAGACCCTATGACCTTTCTTCTATCTTTAGAAGGCTGCATTTTTTTAACCGAAAAAACTTATACGCTGCCTTATCCGACTTGTATTCGTGGTCCCGCCCCTCTCTCCCTCATTGGCCATCAGAGCCCCATGTCTGACCAGAGCAGGGCCTCTCTGACCTGCAGCTGTGTTTACTGTCAACACAGACTAGTGTTAGGACAGCTGGGAGAACAAGAGAAGGCCAGATAGTGGAGAACACAAACACACATAGGATCGACAGCAATTGCAAAAGCCCTCATATCCTCCTGACAGGAGGATATGAGCACTGGAACACACCCGACTGGCAAAATTTCATTTTTGAGATGTAGTTTGTCAAATAAATTAGACAACACAGATTCATGAAGATTCACAGGCGCTCAGTTACCAGTGTGCTGTGCTTTTCCCCCTTCTGTTCTGTTTTCCTTCTGTTTAGTGCAGTGTTGAATGCCATGGCTTGCTCCATTACACTTAATACAGCAGAATGAGCGAATGCATGTGTTTATGTTGGTTTGTATAGGGAGTGTGTGTACTGTAATTTTCTTTGTCTACTGTATGTGGACACATACATCATATGGACATTATCCATTCCTGTTTATCATTGTTTTAGTAATTCACATCTAAATGACTCATGTCAAAGGCTATTCTGAGTCTGATATTGCATATATCAGCTATATTTCTTTGTTTTATGGACATGTGAGTGACACATTATGCATCCAGTACACATTTTATAGTCCAAAATGCCTTCTGTACGCCTGCTGCAGGCAGTGGTAAGTGAAATGTGTAAAGCTATGACATATATGTTTTCAGAAACAAAAGAATGGTATTTCAAAGTACTGCAGTCTACAATGAAGAGGTTTATAGTAAAAGGGTCAAAGAAGGTTTTGTGCCTATTGTTATACATCTACAGGACTAAGTTAACATTTGTTAATGTATGAGATAAGGTAATATATTCATTTATGAGTCCCGCATAAGGAGGTTTGTAATGCCACAGGAGCAGTAGTATTAGTAATAACTGAGCAACAGTAGGAAAGAGTAAAATGTGCAAATACAACCCCTGGCAATAATTATGGAATCACCGGCCTCGGAGGATGTTCATTCAGTTGTTTAATTTTGTAGAAAAAAGCAGATCACAGACATGACACAAAACTAAAGTCATTTCAAATGGCAACTTTCTGGCTTTAAGAAACACTATAAGAAATCAAGAAAAAAAAATTGTGGCAGTCAATAACGGTTACTTTTTTAGACCAAGCAGAGGGAAAAAAAATATGGACTCACTCAATTCTGAGGATTAAATTATGGAATCACCCTGTAAATTTTCATCCCCAAAACTAACACCTGCATCAAATCAGATCTGCTCATTAGTCTGCATCTAAAAGGAGTGATCACACCTTGGAGAGCTGTTGCACCAAGTGGACTGACGTGAATCATGGCTCCAACACGACAGATGTCAATTGAAACAAAGGAGAGGATTATCAAACTCTTAAAAGAGGGTAAATCATCACACAATGTTGCAAAAGATGTTGGTTGTTCACAGTCAGCTGTGTCTAAACTCTGGACCAAATACAAACAACATGGGAAGGTTGTTAAAGGCAAACATACTGGTAGACCAAAGAAGACATCAAAGCGTCAAGACAGAAAACTTAAAGCAATATGTCTCAAAAATTGAAAATGCACAACAAAACAAATGAGGAACGAATGGGAGGAAACTGGAGTCAACGTCTGTGACTGAACTGTAAGAAACTGCCTAAAGGAAATGGGATTTACATACAGAAAAGCTAAACGAAAGCCATCATTAACACCTAAACAGAAAAAAACAAGGTTACAATGGGCTAAGGAAAAGCAATCGTGGACTGTGGATGACTGGATGAAAGTCATATTCAGTGATGAATCTCGAATCTGCATTGGGCAAGGTGATGATGCTGGAACTTTTGTTTGGTGCCGTTCCAATGAGATTTATAAAGATGACTGCCTGAAGAGAACATGTAAATTTCCACAGTCATTGATGATATGGGGCTGCATGTCAGGTAAAGGCACTGGGGAGATTGCTGTCATTACATCATCAATAAATGCACAAGTTTACGTTGATATTTTGGACACTTTTCTTATCCCATCAATTGAAAGGATGTTTGGGGATGATGAAATCATTTTTCAAGATGATAATGCATCTTGCCATAGAGCAAAAACTGTGAAAACATTCCTTGCAAAAATCTTTGGTGGAAGTTGAAGAAAATGGTCCATGACAAGGCTCCAACCTGCAAAGCTGATCTGGCAACAGCAATCAGAGAAAGTTGGAGCCAGATTGATGAAGAGTACTGTTTGTCACTCATTAAGTCCATGCCTCAGAGACCGCAAGCTGTTATAAAAGCCAGAGGTGGTGCAACAAAATACTAGTGATGTGTTGGAGCGTTCTTTTGTTTTTCATGATTCCATAATTTTTTCCTCAGAATTGAGTGAGTCCATATTTGTTTCCCTCTGCTTGGTCTAAAAAAGTAACCGTTACCGACTGCCACAATTTTTTTTCCTGATTTCTTATAGTGTTTGTTAAAGCCAGAAAGTTGCCATTTGAAATGACTTTAGTTTTGTGTCATGTCTGTGATCTGCTTTTTTTCTACAAAATTAAATAACTGAATGAACATCCTCCGAGGTCGGTGATTCCATAATTTTTGCCAGGGGTTGTATATGGCAGGGTAAATACCAAGGCAGGGAAAATCAAAAATTTGCCCTGCCCTGTTGATCTGCTGTCTGCATAACTGGGTTCATTTTGTATCAGCTAATTGTAACAACTGCCTGTTTCTAGAAGACACTTTCTTCAAGTAGTGGTGCAGAAAAAAGTCTGCTTCATGCAAGAAGGCCATCGTATCCAAGTATTCCACTGCTTGGATAGACAGCAAAGGCCTCAAAGATGACACCTGATTTGAACCCTCTTGAGAACTTGTGGGCCCTTCTTCAACATCAAATTTAAGGTGATGGAAAACAATACTCCTCCTTCAACTACATTTTGGAGGCTGTGGTTTCTGTTGCATGAAAAGTTGATTGTCAACAGATCAAGAAACGTATAGACTCCATGGATGGAAGGCTCATAGCAGTTATTGAAAAGAAGGGTGGCTATATTGGTCACTGAATAGTTTTGAAATGTTGAAAGTCTTTATGTGTTAATTTTGAGTTGTTTATTTGCTATACCTTAATACATGAAAATAAACAAGGGAAATGGGAAAATTTTACTTTTTCATTTAGTTATATAACAATTCTCCACATATATATGTTTCTCTGAGAAAGCGAAAACTCACTTTTTCTTTGTTAAATATTCAGGTTTGAGGTCTATGAACATTTTGGGTTAACTGAGGACACTGTGTTTGTTTAAAAATAAAATGCATCCTTAGACATACAACTTGCCTTACAATTGAGCATGCAATGTATTTTACCTGTTAGGCGCCAATTCTCTGCCTCACACAAAACCCTAGTCATGCAAACACACAGTGACAAAATGTGGTGTCCTCCAATATCCTCCCAAACTTAATTTGTGCCCCCTCTTCTTGCACGGAAGCTTAGTCACTGGGATGGAAAATGGTTCACATACTCTTTTTCCTGTCTGTGACACACAAACACGGAGTTCACGGTATTGGTTTAAAACCTTTCCCTAGAATTTAAAAGCTTCATGAGAGCCTGCAAACCCCACCATAGCTGTGGTGTGAATCTCCCCATGTGGCCTGTCAGGCCTGGGAGAGAGGAAGCTCCACTTAGCAACACAGGGGAAATTCCCCTCACAAGCATAGAATTCCATTTTGTGCCATCACAAATAACCTTTAACAGGCTGCACGAATGATACTATAAATGATCTTACGCATGATGACAAGAAAGCATTAACAGATGTACACCTCATTAGCACAAAGTGTCAATGAGCTACAGCTTACTGAACGCACTGAGTCAGTGAATTTTTCCCAGTAGGGCACCTAATCATGCACATCTATATGTGACTTAGTCCATCAGACAGCAATCCGCCACTTCTAAAAAGGTATTGACACATCCTCATTGCTATTGACACAACTTATCATGCATCAAGGGGGTCCTCCTAAGAGGGTATTGACATCCTGATTTTGGTCCCATTGATACTTTGTCCCATATGCTGACGACACCATACTTTCGCTCAACATTTCCCACACACACACTGCCATGGCTAAGTGAACTTGCATGATTTTCTCATTACCTGTGAGCCAAACCTGTTGTTTTTCTTTCTCACTTATGCATCTATACTCTCTCTACCACTTTCTCTTTGGTATGGTTTCCATAGCAACAGAGATTGTGTGGAAAAAAAAACTGTATTGAGTTTGTTTTTTTATCCAATTTCTCTCTCTTTTACTCTCCCTATGTCGTTCACTGAAAGTCAAGCAGTGTACGGAGCGATCAATATCATTAATCAACACAACTCAACAGCACTCAGCTCTGCGGGGAGAGATGAAGAGGCACGGGGGAATGTCAACATGCCGGCCTGGAGTAGTCTTAACCAATGATACATATCACACATCACATGGATGAGAGCAGGGGCAAGGAAGGAGAGACAAAGAGAGACAGATAACTGAGGAATGGAACTGTGCTTTCCAGGGAGAGGTTGAAGGAATCGGTATGCCAGTGAAAGAAAAGCAGAGATGGAGGTAGCGAGATAGAGGAGTTATTACTTGGTTGTCACCTGCAGTCTAAAATCCCATATGACATGAGCAGTGGAGTGGTGACGAAGGAGAAGTGCTCATTTATCTGACTCACTCTACAGTGTAAGCACAGTCAATAACTACAGTCACTATTACAACATCTGCGGGATTTTTGATCAGCGGTAAAACAAATCACATCTTATCAAGGGTGAAATCCTCCCTCAGCCTTTGGTGGAGATTGAGTGCGGAGTGTGTATGAATGGAGGGTTGTGGTTCCAGTTGTATATAATTGTTGGAAATATACTCTACAGAAAGCCATATTTTGACATTCAACTATGCCTGAATACATGGTGAACATTGATGCATCATATCAATTAAGAAAAAGTAACTTAATTTGGCCTATATAATATCTGCAAGACATGTCTGCCACCTGCTGGAGCAGTACCCAACTTCACATGCAGCAACAACTGAAGCTTGTAACAGCGAAGAAAAACATGATGTACACAACACTGCCAAATATTGGACAAAATATACCACAGAACAGGAAAGTAAAACCAGAATTATGTGAATAAATGGGGATGATACCCACCTGTCAAACCCTTTGAAGCACCACTGTTTGAATATTGTTTCCGGAGTCCACATGAAAAAGAATGTCTCATGTGTTCTGCTGCACTCTGTTGAACACTGGCATCTACTGGATAGCTCAGGGATATGCGTCCATATCGAAATATAAATTTCATATTTAAATCTACAGTGTGCAGGATTTTGTGTCATCTAGTGGTGAGGATGTAGAATGCATTCTGCCACTGCTGGTGACAAATTTGTTTCCCTTAACATTTTGCTTCTTTCACAAGTGGAATTCATGCCAATCAGGATTCACGTCTTGTCTTGTGATAAGCAATATGTATGTCCCTCCGTTTCACAAAAATGAGGGTTTTAAACTTGTTAGTCTGCACTCGCAATGATGAGACATTGTATAGAGGTGCAACCACTGACTCTTTGCTTTCTTCAGTCTTCTGGCTGCAGTGCAAAATGTGATATGCGGAGTGATGGCTTATCCATGCTAAAATTTAAATACAGATATGAAGCTTTGTGTCTGCACTCTGCATACATTTCTTCCATATTTGTATCTGTTTTATGAAATTTCACAAATGAAAGCTTACAAATGAACCAGAGCAGTATTGGCAGTAAATTGTAGGGGCAGTATCATCAAAGTTCAAGCCAGACACAACCTTAAAGCAAAAGCACACAAAGAAGGATGTTAAACATGGTGGTATTTATAATTCATGACAGCTTTATATGAGGGAAGCGCCGTGCAAGTCACGCAAGTTCGCTCATGGTACAAGGAGGCCCAAACAGGAAATGCCAAATTTTGAGTCCACAGTGAAACAGGAAATGTCAAATGTTGAACACTTCCTGGATAGACACTTCTTGGATTCACAATAGTGGAGATCTCACGAGAATTCTCATAACATAACATAACATAGAGAGCTCCAGTTGCCAAAGAATAAGTGATTTTGTGAATTCAATGTATAGTTTGGGGTTATTCCACTTGATAACAAAACCAACCAGAATCACATCGCAAAGTGCAACGGTAATCCACAATATATTTACAAATAGAACAGATGAAATTATCAGGAATGGGATCTTGATGACAGATGTTAGTGATCATTTACCAGTCTTTTCAATATTTAAATATAAAAATAGGTACAAGAAAAAAACTGTTATAAACTTTAAAAGAGACAAGTCAGTAAAAGCCTTAGAGGCATTAAAATATGATCTTAAAAATCAAAATTGGGAAGAAGTTTATGTCACTGATGTTAATGTAGCATATAACTCATTTATGAAAATATTGATGAAATCATATAATAAAAACTGTAAATTAATAGAAATTAGTAAGAAAAGAGTAAATAAACCATGGCTGACAAAGGGAATAAAAAATGCTTGTGCAAGAAAAACTATTTATACAGGTGCTTTTTAAAAATGCAAACAAAGGAAACAGAACACAGATACAAAAAATATAAAAATAAACTATTGACAATAATTAGGAAACAAAAAAAAAAAGATTATTATAGTGAACAATTAAATAAGAATAAAGATAATATGAGGGCAACATGGGGAATTATAAAAAGTGTGATTGAAAGTGATGGAGCAAAAGCAACTTTTCCAAATTACTTTGTCAAAGAAAATAAAGAGATATATGACATAAAGAAGTGGCAAATGGGTTTAATGATTATTTTCAAATGTAGGATCAAGTCTGGTGGGAAATAAACCAATAGTAGAAGATACATTACATACACTTGTAAATACGGTCAATAGTATTTTCCTGGACAATGTGGAAAAAGATGAAATAAGAAATATTGTAAAAAACTGTGTAAGCAAAAGATCAACTGACCATGAAGATTTAGACATGATGACTGTAAAAAGTATAATAGAAAACTGTTATTGAACCATTTACTTATATTTGCAATCTGTCTCTGTCAACAGGGATTTTTCCAGATGAAATGAAAATTTGCCAAGGTAGTCCCATTATATAAAAATGGAGACAAACATAAATTCTCTAATTACAGGCCAGTATCATTGCTCCACAGTTTTCTAAAATTATGGAGAAAGTTTTTGTGACAAGGTTGGATAAATTCATTGAGAAACATCATATTTTAAATAATGCTCAGTATGGATTCAGAACAAAACCATTCGACAGCTATGGCAATTATGGAATTAATAGAGAAAATATCAACAACAATAGAAAATAAGGATTATTTGTAAGTATTTTTATTGACTTGAAAAAAACAGTTTGTTCAGATAAATAATATCAAATCAGAATTGTGTAATATTACTTATGGAGTACCACAAGGATCAGTACTTGGACCCAAACTGTTTATTTTGTATATCAATGATTTTGTGAATGTATCTAATGTGCTTGGTAGCATTTTATTTGCTGATGATACAACGCTGTTTTACTCTGGATCAGATATACAGGAAGTAGCACAAGTGATAAAAACAGAATTGGAAAAGGTTAAGCATTGGTTTGATATAAACAGACTGTCACTAAATATTAATAAGACAAATTTCATATTGTTTAATGACAGAGCAAAAAAAAATAACGTGTCATTACAAATAGATGGAATGGATATACAAAGGGTAAAAGAAATTAAATTTTTAGGAGTCATAATTGATGAAGATCTTACATGGAAGTCACACATAAATTACATAAAAGGAAAAATAGCGAAAGCCATTGCTGTTTTGCATAAAGTAAATATTCATTAAATAGTTATGGTTTATTAACATTGTACAATTCATTGATTTTCCCATATTTAACTTATTGTGTAGAATCTGGGGATCAACATATACAACTTATATACAACCTTTGTTTATTCTGCAGAAAAGGGCTTTAAGGGTGATTAGCAACAGTGGTTTTAGAGATCCATCTAATCCATTGTTCATTAAGTACAGGGTACTTAAATTTCGTGATTTGGTCGATTTGAAAATATTACAAACAATGTACCAAGCAAATAAAAATACTTTACCAACAAACATTCAAAATATGTTTGAGAAAAGAGTAAGTAGTTATAAACTGAAAGGAATAGAAGTCTTTAGAAAACCAAGATACAGAACCAGAGTAAAAGAACGGAGTATTGCAGTAAATGGTGTAAAATTATGGAACAATCTCAACAAAGAAATTAAAGAATTAAGGTCGCTTAAATTATTTAAAAAACGTATTAAACTAGATGTATTAAGTAAGTATGAAACTATAAAATAAGTTAGTGGGCTGTAAGGAAGTTAAAAAAAATGTAATTGTTAATAATGTATAAAATGTTTTAAGTTTAAAATGTAACCTGTCAGAGATGTAATCTATTAATAATGGTCATAATTATGAAATAAGTCAGTGGTATGTGACAAGTTAAAGAAATACAATCTGTTAAATAATGTTGAAAAATGACGCTGGATATTGAAAGATTGTATTGTAAAAAGGGGCAGAAAATATAAGACTTGTTCTTCTCTCTGCTCCTTTTCATTCTGGTAATGGAGATGCTTTATTTCTGCTTTTCTGTTTTTTTCTTTTAAATGAAATAAATAAATAAATAAATGAAATGAAATGAAATTCAGTGGAAAGTTGACATTGAAACAGGAAATGCCAAATTTTGAGTCCACTGTGAAATAGGAAATGTCAAATGTTGAACACTTCCTGGATTGATACTTCTTGGATTTGACAATAGTGGAGATCTCATGAGAATTCAGTGGAAAGTTGACATTGAATGACAGGAAATACAAATTTTTGAGGTCCACAGTGAAACAGGAACACCAAATGTTGAGCACTTTTGAGAACGCTAAACTGACAGGCGGTGTGCACCTTGACGTCTTGAGGTAAGTCAGTAACTATTTAGCATGTAATTAAATGTAAAAATATTTTGATCTTTGAAAATAAGTAAGCTGAAGGATTTTAGTCATGCTAATGCTCCTCAGAACCATTTACTGAAAAACATCTGAAGGGCCTAAATGATATGGTGAGACGGTGAGGAACTTCCAGGCATGTGAGAGGCAAATAAAGAAAATGTTTAATGGTGGGGTATCAAGAGGGCCCGTATATGGTGGGTGGCTTTGCCCCCCAGAAGCTTAATTTGCTGAAGTCAATGATTCTGCTCCCCAGAATCACTTACTGAAAAGTCTGAAGGGCCTGAATGCCATGGTGAGATCCTGAAGAACTTCGCTCGTTTATGCCTGTCTCAGTAGATTCTCACAAATCCAACAAGAGTGTGCATTCATGATATGCACAGTCTTAAGGCTATGAAATTGGGCTATTAGTGAAAAAAGTAGAAAAGGGGGTGTTCACAATAATAGTAGCATCTGCTGTTGATGCTACAAACTCAAAACTATTATGTTCAGAATGCTTTTTTTTTTTTCAGCAATCCTGTGAATCACTAAACTAGTATTTAGTCGTATAACCACAGTTTTTTATGATTTCTTCACATCTGTGAGGCATTAATTTTGTTGGTTTGGAACCAAGATTTTGCTCGTCTACTAGTGTGCTTGGGGTCATTGTCTTGTTGAAACACTCATTTCAAGGGCATGTCCTCTTCATCATAAGGTAACATGACCTCTTCAAGTATTTTGACATATCCAAACTGATCCATGATACCTGGTATGCGATATATAGGCCCAACACCATAGTAGGAGAAACATGCCCATATCATGATGCTTGCACCACCATGCTTCACTGTCTTCACTGTGAACTGTGGCTTGAATTCAGAGTTTGGGGGTCGTCTCACAAACTGTCTGCGGCCCTTGGACCCAAAAAGAACAATTTTACTCTCATCAGTCCACAAAATATTCCTCCATTTCTCTTTAGGCCAGTTGATGTGTTCTTTGGCAAATTGTAACCTCTTCTGCACATGTCTTTTATTTAACAGAGGGATTTTGCGGGGGATTCTTGCAAATAAATTAGCTTCACACAGGTGTCTTCTAACTGTCACAGCACTTACAGGTAACTCCAGACTGTCTTTGATCATCCTGGAGCTGATCAATGGGTGTGCCTTTGCCATTCTGTTTTTTTGTCCATTTTAAAGCATTGGAGATCATTGTAGATGAACAGCCTATAATTTTTTGCACCTGTGTATAGGTTTTCCCCTCTCCAATCAACTTTTTAATCAAACTATGTTGTTCGTCTTGAACGTCCCATTTTCCTCAGGCTTTCAAAGAGAAAAGCATGTTCAACAGGTGCTGGCTTCATCCTTACATAGAGGACACTTGATTCACACCTGTTTGTTCCACAAAATTGATTAACTCACTGACTGAATGCCACACTACTATTATTGTGAACACCCCCTTTTCTACTTTTTTGTTACTAATAGCCCAATTTCATAGCCTTAAGAGTTGCATATCATGAATGCTTGGTCTTGTTGGATTTGTGAGAATCTACAGAATCTACTGGTACCTTGTTTCCCATGTAACAATAAGAGATATACTCAAAACCTGGACTAATCTTTTTAGTCACATAGCACTACTATTATTCTGAACACTACTGTATATATATATTCAGTTTAAGTAGCCTATGGATTTCAGTTTATGGGTAATTTTACTGCAGGAAATCATATATCATATATGATATTCAACGTTTTGCCGAGACCTATGTTCATGTTTGTATATATATATATATATATATTATATATATATATATATATCTATAATATATATATATAATATATATATATTATATATATATATATATATATATATATATTCACTTAAGTAGTTTATGGATTTCAGTTTACGGGTCAGTTACTGCAGGAAATCATATACATGAATGATATTCACATCTTATGAGACCTGCGTTCACGTTTTGGGAAATATTTTTTTTCAGTATTCCGTTTTGCTAATTTACAGTTTGTGGATAATTCACGATTTGCAGCTGATTCACGTTTTGGGGTTAACAAGGCTGTTGTTACTTTTGCAATACAAATAATATTATGAGTTCTTGCTTGGATGTCACAAACTTTCAAGAGTGTCTGCAGTTCCATATATTTTTTTCTTAAGAAATGTGCCAATGTAAAGGACATGTAGACATATGTTGCCAACAAATGTGAGATAGAAGTACCTAAATGAACCATAAATCAGCCCTATCTATGACGGTTTTGGGCTACTGTTGGCTTCACGAGGGGGTCTGCTGCCGTGTAGCTCTTAAGATCTCATTCTAAGCTTATGAAACAACATTCACTCGTTGCAAGTTATTTTACAATAATAAGCAGATGGTTATAAATTCTATATTCCATTTCTGCTAATAAACACCTTAAATCCTACATTGTGTAGCTTGAAATACTGGAGTTGGTGCAGGGATCTGTATGTGCACTTATGCATACAGTACATTGCTTGTTCAGAAAAATAATTTTAGAGTGGTGTGTTTTATTACAGAAGACATGCTCTTTGCTAAAAGAAGAGCTGGATTTCATTATGTTAAAGTGTATAGCGAAGACGCAATCCGACAACACGAGGAATGTCATTCCTGAGGAATCCTAAAGGGTGACATTTGAATGCCATTTTCCATGCGAGTCCATGTCTGCCTTACAGAGCCAGCTCATAATGACGGGGAGTTATAGGGGCTGACGGAGACATCTACATGCTGGCAAAGAAACAAAGTCAGGCTCATACTTAGTTTTTGTATTACGTTTTGCACTTTTAGAAGATTTTATGAAAGAAAAATAATAGAAGAAAGGTAGTGATAAGAGTTAAAGCAGGTGGAGTCAAACAGGACAGTGTAAGAAATTGTCACATTTACCAATACACTGTGCAAAGACGAAATTGATGCTTCCATTAGTGAAGTCACCATAAAGTCGATGTGAATTTTCGCTCAGTGGCTCACTCGCCCACTTCCTCATTATCTCACTACTTCCCTCATTCCATCTTTACAGTTGTTTTAGATATGGAATAACTCATCCCTCGCTGTATTTCTATCTCCCTTGCTTCTTCACCCTCCGCGTGCAGCAGAGATAAGTACTGTGGAGTTGACAGCAGTAGTGGTCCTGTACTATGGGCCTGGGGTGGGAGGTGGGTGGGAGGTTTCTTGTCAGCCCTGCAGCTGGCAGCAGGACCTGCCAGCTCAACTTAGCACTGCCCAGGAGATGTGCTAAACAACTCCAGCAACTTCCACCTAAAAGTTCATTTTCTCTCCTCAGGTGTGGCTTCAAGCAGAGTGACGCCTCAAGATTTAGGTCACATTTTCTCTTTCAGGTGTCACAATAATAATTTTTTTTATCAACTATTAAAAATTTCAGACTAATATAAAGGCTAATTTTGAAAATCAATAACCAGCCAGGGACAGAGGTTATTTATTTATTTATTTTTTTGTTGATTTGCATACAGCATAACTCAGAAAATGACCCACATATTTGCATGCAGCTTTGTCTGCAAAAGTATTAGTTGAATTTTGGTACTAATCTGGAATGTCTGTAACATTATGAGTTAGTGCGTGCATTTTGGACACATTCCCCTTCAGCTAAATGGGAACATGTGTCTATACTTTTGACTTGTAGTGTAGACAAGCCCCAATTGCACTTGTTCTATATATGTTGTTGACTGTGCACCACAGATCATCAAAATCGTGCTCTCCGTGTTAGTGTAAAAACACCCTGGGTTCGTAGTGGTTCATGTCAAACCCAGAAATACCACAATCTCACAACAATCATTAAAATTACAAATCAATTCTGCATCCACAGTTTTCAGTGGGTTTGAGTAAGAAGAGTATGTGAGGCGCTCGCAGAACTTGCAATCTTGCTCTTGTTCAAAATCATATACAAAAGGTGAAGCCCAGAATGTGATGTCAGCACCGGTGTGTGTGTGACTTTCTGGCTCCTTAACTCAGAGCCGAGTGTTCAGATGGGTAGGATTGGACTCTGGCGGAGTACACGTGCTCCGAGGCAGTACAGCATACCCAGGCAGATTTAGAGACTTGTTTGTTTATTTCCTCTAAATGTGTGAGACAGAATGCTTTCCCGCATTAATATTCTGCATCAACATATACACAACAAGGAGAGGAAAAGATAGAGAGCAACAGATTGAGGCAGAGAGTGGGGGAGATGGCGGTATGGAGGCGGACCTCCTTGCACTGCTGTTCCACGAGGAGGCAGATTATTTAAAGACTGATTGAGACGCCAACGTCAGACGGATTGGGAGCGTGAAGGCAATCAGCGAACAGATAAGGAGCTGTTACCTGAAGACACAACACTGTGCCGGCTGGTTGGGAAGTCCTCCCTGCACTGTCTGATAACAGCTGACTTTTAATGACCAGTGAAAGCTGGCAGGAGATGGACACTAAACAGATCAACCTCTCCTCCCCTCCGGCTGCGCCTGGCTCACCAGATATACAAACCCCCTCCAACCTTCCTCTCAGTCCATCCATCCGTTTCCACCTGCAGTCTATCGCTACATGCTGCCATTCCACCGAATCCCTCAAGCGATGCTGAAAGCGACGCTGCCAACATTCAATACGTGCTAAGAGCCGTCACATATGTGAATACCTGCAAAAAAAAGGGACGCATATCAATACGCACGATGAATATATGTTTTCTTTAGAGATGCAACTCCATTTGCCATACAAGATGAGCTTCTGTGCTTAATACACACAATAATTCAGACAAAAATGTTCTCTTGAATCTCCCCACTTTAAAAGGTAGGCACTTCTCGCGCTCGCTCCGTCTTGGTGGATTACAATTAGCCAGGCATTTTCCTGCAGGGCATAAATGTGTTGCTTTCAGATACAGGCATCCATTTGACTCTAATGTAATTATTGTAAGGGGGCTCCCGGTGGCCTCGTCAGCCACAGATTAAGGGCATGCTCGCCCACCACTTGTTCTCACCTTTGCCTCCTCAGATAAAACCATGCTAACTCCACCTCCTTCCAAGCTGTGTTCCAAAAACATAACCCTCTCCGACGCCTCTGCTTTATTCCATTTGCTCTCAGCCTCTGGGCCAAGTAAGCTGATAGGCTGTCAGGGGTCAGCTGGCTGTGAGTGACTGGTTTAATGGACAAGGCCAGCGCCTCTGCCTGGGAGCCAAGAGGGAACAGCAGACTAGCCTGTACCCCCTTGTTGACCTCCGCTAGCCCACAGCCATGGCGACACGCCTCTGCAAACACTACCTGAGGTAGGGCCACCGGGAAGCTGCCAACATGGGTCGTCCACTCACGCACACACACAGATATAAATGTACAACCAGTCACACACAATGGCTCAGACACTACGAGATTATACATCTGGCTGCCAAGTGAGGATCCCTCACATATTTGCCACCTTTTCTCAATGCCTTGATCCCTCTTTTTCTTTCACTCCCTCAGTCTTATTCTTTCTTGGCCCATCACCCCCTCATCCTAACTCTGTCTTTGTGAAACACAGTTCTGACATCAAAGTGGCAGGAATATTAATCCTACTAGATGTAACTGAGTGTAGGGATCAAGAACCAGGTCGAGGATAGGTGGGGAGAAAAGGGGAGGGATGGGGAGGCAGACTAAGACCGAAAAAGAATAATGGATGGGGGATATAAAATAGCACATTTTGTAGCCCATGTGGGAAGCTTTTACACAACAATTATCATTCACTTATCTGAAAATTTACGGATCTCTTACACTGTGGCTTTGTGCTTTGTAATGAGCATAATTACTCATAGTACCAACACATAAATATGTTTAAAACATGATTTTAAAAATAAAAAATGAAGACTGCAAACACAGATGTAAAAAATAAACTTTTACTCCGATATAGACCATTTAAGAGGTGATATACAGCTTTTCAGTAAGCTTGGGCAAGTTTACATGAGGCAATGTGCATATGGTGTATATATATATATATATATATATATATATATATATATATATATATATATATATATATATATATATATATATATATATATATATATATATATATATATACGGCTGAGTGGCTCCTTTTCATTTGATTGGTGCTTTGCATGTCACATGACATGGCTTAATCCATCCCATTTGTGTTGCATTGCAATTAGAGTGCAGCTTGGTTCCATTTAGAGTGCAAAGTTGGTTCAATACGTTTGGTACCATTGCACTGATTTGAGCTGACTGAGCTAACTGACGCTGCTACACACACGCACAAAATCCACTCCGCTGTAAGCCATCTGGATGGATGCATGAAGAGCTGTTCACATGAAACACTGATGTGATTTTTGGCTGGATTGAGGAACTACATAAAGTCTTTTTTTTTTTTTATGGAAGTCCAAACTCAGTGCACAGCATCGCGGGACTACACGTTACAGTGGAACACCAAAATGTAAGTCCCTTTTCTGTTGTTTATAAAGTAATAAAATATCAAATGACAAGGATCTATTTGAGCTGTTATATCAAACAAATAATGAATGTTTTTAAATTCTTTCAATGGAACGAATATTTAATTCGGTGAAAGCTGGAACATACAACTGTCATTAGACACTTAAATAAAGTGTCTAATGACAGACATTTAACATGTAAGGGTGTGTTTATTCAAATTTGCAACTCATGGATGTTTTGAGCTATTTTGTAGCCTGCAGTCTTTTGATATCAATTTCAATTGAAGGGGCACTTGCAAAATATTAAAAATAGAATAATAATTTTTAAAAATGGCTGTTTGTGCAAAATTTTGTGGCGGGGGGCACTCGGAGGGGGTCTTGCCCGGGGAGTAATTCATTGTAGAACCGCCACTGCATTGTGTAGTGAGCGCCTTGCATGGCAGCAACCTGACATTGGTGTGTAGGTGTGTGTGAATCTGTGAATGTGAAGCATTACTGTAAAGCGCTTTGAGCTTCTCATACAGATGGAAAAGTGCTACTGTATATTTACAGTAGCACTGTATATTTACATTTACTGTATGGTAAATGCAGGCCATTTATCATTTATGTTTTGTTAATAACAAGGGAATTTGTGAACATGAAGGGATGTGTAACATGCCATACTTAACTGTAAAAGGTAAATAAAGACACATTTTTGCATGAAATGACCCCTTTCAAACCTTGGAACACTTAAGTAGACGGTCCTTGGACAGCCAAAGAGCGGTGTTGTAGTACCTTAATGTTCAGCCATGACCTTAAAAACCTTTAGGCCCATTATTTCTAGGTCTTTTACAATTATTCTTGGTTGCCTCAGCTTTGCCCTTGAGGGTTCAAAACCTAGTTCTTCACAAGAGCATAATGAATTTTGTGTTTTCAAGTACATTTCACAATAATTTGTTTGCTTCATGTGAAACATTACATAAGGAAGCTTTATCCAAATCCTAGAAAAGCATAATAGGTCTAGATAATTAAAACATATTTAATAATGTGACATACAAATGGTGCAGACAGTATAAACAGGAACTTTGTAGAAATCATCACATTTTAGCTGCATGAATTCAATGCATTTATAATCTTCCAGAAAGTTAACTTTAAGTTAAGTAAGTTAAACTTTGTTGATGCACTTTTGGGAGCAATTACAGCCCCAAGTCTTCTTGAATTTGATGCCATAAGCTTGGTGCACCTATCTCTGGGCAATTTTGCCCATTCCTCTTTGCTAGCACCTCTCAAGCTCCATCAGGTTGGGATGGGAGTGTCGGTGCAGGACCGCCATTTTCAGACCTCTCCAGAGATGTTCAATCGGAATTCAGGTCTGGGCTCTGGCTGGGCCACTCAAGAACACTGAGACATTGAAGGCACTTTTTGATATCTTGGCTGTGTGCTAGGATCATTGTACTGCTGAAAGATGAACTGTCGCCCCAGTCTGAGGTCATGAGCGCTCTGTATCAGTTTTCTATCCAGACGTTTCTATTTGTTGGTACATTCATCTTTCCTCAATCCTGATAGTCTCCTAGTTCCTGCTGCTGAAAAACAGCCCCACAGCATGATGCTGGCCACCACAATGCTTCACTGTAGGGATGTGCCTGGTTTCTTCCAAACATGACACCTGGCAGTCATGCCAAATGTTCAATCTGGCAACTCCAGCTGGGCTGCCATTGTGCCTTTTACTAAGGAGTGGCTACAGTCTGGCCACTCTATCATCCAGGCCTGATTGGTGGATTGCTGCAGAGATGGTTGTCCTTCTGGAAGGTTCTTCTCTCTCCACAGAGGAATACTGGATCTCAGACAGAGTGACCTCCCAGACGAAGGCTCTTCTCCCCGATCGGGCATTTTAGATGGGCGGCCAACTCATGGAAGAATCCTGATTGATCCAAACGTCTTCCATTTATGGATGACAGAGGCCACTGTGCTCATTGGGACCTTCAAAACAGCAGGAATGTTTCTGTAGCCTTCCCCAGATTTGTGTTACAAGACAAATATTGTTCTCACAGGTCTACAGACAATTCCTTTGTCTTCATCCTTGGTTTGTGTCTGACATACACTGTCAACTGTGGTATCTTATATATAGACAGGTGTGTGCCTTTCCAAATTATTTCCATCACTGAATTTTAAGATGGAGAAACGTCTCAAAGATGACCAGTGGAAACAGGATGCACCTGAGCTCAATTTTGAGCTTCATGGCGAAGGCTGTGAATACTTATGTACATGTTTTTTTTTCTGTTTTAATCAATTAAAAAAAAAAATCACATTGTCATTATGGGGTATTGTGTGTACAGGTTTTTGGAATAAGGTTGTAACATGACAAAATGTGGAAAAAAGTGAAGCACCGTGAATATTTTCTGGATGGACTGTAAACAGCCTGCACAATACAGCATATTATGTTTTCTGAAAACAAATTCTGTTCTTGAAGTGGGTTTCATAATACCGTATTATGGATATACAGTGAGGAAAAAAAAGTATCTGAACACCCTGCGATTTTGCAAGTTCTCCCACTTAGAAATCATGGAGCGGTCTGAAATTTTCATCTTAGGTGCATGTCCACTGTGAGAGACATAATCTAAAAAAAAAAAAAAAAAAGAAATCCGGAAATCACAATGTATGATTTTTTAATAATTTATTTGTATGTTACTGCTGTAAATAAGTATTTCAACACCTGTGAAAATCAGTGTTAATATTTTGTACAGTAGCCTTTGTTTGCAATTACAGAGGTCAAACATTTCCTGTAGTTTTTCACCAGGTTTGCACACACTGCAGCAGGGATTTTGGTCCACTCCTCCATACAGATCTTCTCCATATCTTTCAGGTTTGGAGTTTGAGCTCCCTCCAAAGATATTTATTGAGAAAGATATTCTATTTCTATTACAGTCTGGTGACTGGCCAGGCCACTCCAGGACCTTGAAATGCTTCTTACGGAGCCCCTCCTTAGTTGGGGTTGTTCTCATCCTCTAAACATGGTAAGTGGAGTTGATTCCAAAAAGCTCTATTGTGGTCTTATCTGACCACATGACCTTCTCCCGTGCCTCCTCTGGATCATCCAGATGGTCACTGGTGAACTTCAAACAGGCCTGGACATGTGCTGGCTGGAGCAGGGGGACCATGCTGCATTGCTGGATTTTAAACTATGACAGCATCATGTGTTACTAATGTAATCTTTGTGACTGTGGTCCCAGCTCTCTTCAGGTCATTGACCAGGTCCTCCTGTGTAGTTCTGAGCTTTCTCCGAATCATCCTTACCCCACAAAGTGAGATCTTGCATGGAATCCCAGACCGAGGGAGATTGACAGTCATCTTGTTGTTTCTTTCTTCACTTTCTAATAAATAATCATAACAGTTGTTGTCTGCTACCAGCTGCTTGCCTGTTGTCCTGTAGTCCATCCCAGCCTGTGCAGGTCTACAGTTTTGTCCCTGGTGTCCTTAGACAGCTCTTTGGTTCTTGGCTATGTGGACAGGTTGGAGTGTGATTGATTGAGTGTGTGAACAGGTGTCTTTATCAGGTAACAAGTTCAAACAGGTGCAATTAATACAGGTAAAGAGTGCAGAATACGAGGGCTTCGTAAAGAAACATTAACAGGTCTGTGTGAGCCAGAATTCTTGCTGATTGGCAGGTGGTTCAAATACTTATTTGCAGCAGTAACATACAAATAATTATTAAAAAATCATACATTATGATTTCTGATTTTTTTTTTTTTAGATTATGTCTCTCACAGTGGACATGCACTTAAGATGAAAATTTCAGACCGCTCCATGATTTCTAAGTGGGAGAACTTGCAAAATCGCAGAGTGTTCAAATACTTATTTTTCCTCACTGTACATGTTTGTGTCTTTGTCTCATTATGTTAACCTCTGTTCTTTGTAAATCCATTTAAAATCTTTAATTTTTCACTTTAAGTAGGTCTGCCTTACATTTTCAAGCCTGGGATCAAATCCTTGGTCCTGAGGGGACAAAACCTTGGCCTTAGCCTTGGGGTTTGGGGCTTGACTACAACATTGCATGTTCCGATTGTTTACCTTTCTCACACTGCCCTTTGGCAGCCATCATGTACTAACTTGGCTAGCCGTGTGGCTGCATATATTTTCAGGTATGTTGAGATTTTCCTTTCACAGATAGACACAGGCTATAACCAACAATGAAAAATGAATCACAAGCATAAAGAAAAATACTTTCATGCAATCTCACCATTTTCAAGAAGAAAAGCAATTTCTTCCCAACCCTCTGGGGTGCTGAAGACATATGAGATATACAACCCCTGGCAAAATTATGGAATCACCCGGCCTCGGAGGATGTTCATTCAGGTTGTTTAATTTTGTAGAAAAAAAAGCAGATCACAGACATGACACAAAACTAAAGTCATTTCAAATGGCAACTTTCTGGCTTTAAAGAAACCTATAAGAAATCAGGAAAAAAAAAATTGTGGCAGTCAGTAACGGTTACTTTTTTAGACCAAGCAAAGGGAAAAAAAAATATGGGACTCACGCAATTCTGAGGAAAAAATTATGGAATCATGAAAAACACAAGAACGCTCCAACACATCACTAGTATTTTGTTGCACCACCTCTGGCTTTTATACAGCTTGCAGTCTCTGAGGCATGGACTAATGAGTGACAAACATACTCTTCATCAATCTGGCTCCAACTTTCTCTGATTGCTGTTGCCAGATCAGCTTTGCAGGTTGGAGCCTTGTCATGGACCATTTTCTTCAACTTCCACCAAGATTTTCAATTGGATTAAGATCCGGACTATTTGCAGGCCATGACATTGACCTTATGTGTCTTTTTACAAGTGAAGTGTGTTTCACAGTTTTTGCTGTATGGCAAGATGCATTATCATCTTGAAAAATGATTTCATCATCCCCAAACATCCTTTCAATTGATGGGATAAGAAAAGTGTCCAAAATATCAACGTAAACTTGTGCATTTATTGATGATGTATGACAGCAATCTCCCAGTGCCTTTACCTGACATGCAGCCCCATATCATCAATGGACTGTGGAAATTTACATGTTCTCTTCAGGCAGTCATTTTATAATCTCATTGGACGGCACCAAACAAAAGTTCCAGCATCATCACCTTGCCCAATGCAGATTCAAGATTCATCACTGAATATGGACTTTCATCCAGGTCATTCCACCGTCCACGATTGCTTTTCCTTAGCCCATTGTAACCTTGTTTTTTTTCTGTTTAGGTGTTTAATGATGGCTTTCGTTAGCTATTTCTGTATGTAAATCCCATTTCCTTTAGGTGGTTTCTTACAGTTCGGTCGCAGACGTGACTCCAGTTTCCTCCCATTCGTTCTCCATTTGTTTTGTTGTGCATTTCGATTTTTGAGACATATTGCTTTAAGTTTTTCTGTCTTGACGCTTTGATGTCTTCCTTGGTCTACCAGTATGTTTGCCTTTAACAACCTTCCCATGTTGTTTGTATTTGGTCCAGAGTTTAGACACAGCTGACTGTGAACAACCAACATCTTTGCAACGTTGCGTGATGATTTACCCTCTTTTAAGAGTTTGAGTTGAGTGAGTCCATATTTTTTCCCTCTGCTTGGTCTAAAAAAAGTACCCGTTACTGACTGCCACAATTATTTTCCTGATTACTTATAGTGTTTTCTTAAAGCCAGAAATTTGCCATTTGAAATGACTTAGTTTTGTGTCATGTCTGTGATCTGCTTTTTTTCTACAAAATTAAACACCTGAATGAACATCCTCCGAGGGTCGTGTGATTCCATATTATTGCCAGGGGTTGTATGCATGTGATTTGACCTGGCTGAATTATACTGTGGCTACAAGACAAATGCTATTCCTGAGTGTAAATTCAAAGATACACATATGCCACTTGCTGTGTTTAATTAGCATTTTATTTTTCAGATTTTCAGTCTTTCATCATCTTTCTATATTCACTGAACCGATTCTTATTAGAAAAAACAATTCAGAAAACACAAGAAACAAAAACATTACATCCATCCCTAGACACCTATTTTGTCTTTGATACATAGCCATCTCCCAACTGTGTGAGATAATGAGTCACAGAAACAGACGGATAACAGTGATGGCAACACCTGTGTCTATATAGTCACACAAAGCATTTAGTCATTAAATAGTACATTTTAAATAGCAGCAACAGACAATGCCAGGCATTCCATAATGTAAAGAGTGGATGTAATGTTCATTAGCATGGAGACAAGTTGAAATGGAACAACAACGGGATTTACAGTGCAGTGAGATACAATATTTATAAATGGCCCTAGTGGATTTCACAAGTCAGTGCAGAAGTTCAGCAAAATGTAGCTATACTAAGTATCAGTAAATTCTAACCCAGCGTCCCCATCTGTCACTTGTATGAGCTGTCAGTTAACACCAATGTTCATTAAACTCTACCTCAAGTACTATCACACTCACACTTAACCTCAGGGAAAACACATGGCTGTCCAGTGTGTAAAGAAAGGCATTACACCAAGTGTCACAATAATATCTGTACCTCCCACTTTCTCTCTGTCACGACTGACCTTGTGTAAACACTGGAGGAATGGGTAATGGCCCTCAGATGTTGTCTAATTGGAGTGTGTGTGTGTGTGTGTGTGGCTTTGGGTATGCATGCAGGAATGTGTGAACTGGCAAACTTGTACAGAGATAATGAGGGTGTTGTGCTAAGCATATCATGAAATCCTATTTATTTTGATGTTGTACAATATGCATTATATTTGCATAGACTACAACAAACATCTATCCACCAGTTTTATTCAAAGAAGCCTTACAAGAATGAGGATTGACTGTGTGCCATAAATGGGTTTAGAATCAGTTTTTTAACTATATGAAGTGGACCTATCATAGGCGCTATCACACACACTAGGGTAGTAATGACACAGTAGCTCCACAAGAAGATACATATCGCATGCACATATCACTGGTTTCGATAGGTATCAAAAAATATAATTACATCACTGTTTTCACTAAGTATGTAGAAAGCAATCTGCAGTGAATGCTTTATACTTAAAGAAAGAAATATATTCTGAAGTATAAATTGTCATCCTTAATATTATCTATTAGCTATTTGTATATTTTATAAATCATGTATGAGTCTTCTTGATATTTTGTTCATGCAATCATTGACTTTCATGGTATCACAATCCTAATTTAAAAAAATATTGATTCAACACCGCTTCCCATATGATTGTCATGATTCATGATGCGTCGTTACACCCTTAGGAACCAAATGTTTACATGTAGTGGTGTGAGTGACCTAGCACTGACTGTAGCCTTTGAATATGAAATACGAAAACACTGCGATCCAGGTTTTGTTTTAATTTTTTTTCAATATTAGAGTGCACAATTGGGCACACTGGAATGTTTCAAAACAGCCAGTAATGTATTCAGGTCCCACTTATGTAGCACAGTACCTGATCCCATCATTAATTTGCAAGTACGACAAAACTTTTGGTATAATCCCCAGCTGCACTCTGTGTATTATTAAATTCAGTTGTACTTTCCTGTTCTCTTGTATATTTCATTCCATATTTGGTAGCATAGTGGTAATCATGTTTCAGCACTCCATTGCTATCTTGAATATTTTAGCAGAGCACACCAAATAGAATGGAGCATGCCCAATGTTCAGGTGACAGACAAACTTTGTGTCATTTCAACCACAGCTGTTCCTTATTTTCACTAATTTATCCAGTAGTCACTGAGCAACCATCAGATGACAGATGTGTCAATGGGATATTACAAAAGCAAAACAAAATGGATTTTCGATCGGTCTGGTTCACCAGATGCAACAGGGTTTGTCCTTATTATGTTAGTTTAATCTGATGAGTTATAACATAACAGTTCTTATTGGTTTTATGTTATTGTCGACACAAATTGATTGGGATGGACAACTGAGTCACTCACTCGTACATTTTTGCTGTTCAAGCCATACATGGCTTTCCCTATGAAATGAGAGAGCATATATTTTTAATCCTCAGGGCATGAATGATGCTCTCTTGTGTCCTGGTAAACTTTTCATTATATTTCTATTGATTATAGATTATATTTTTAACAGTGTTCAAGACAAATGTCAGATATTTAGAAAGCTGAGATTGCTCTGAACATTCTGATATACAACAAATGGTCATTATAGTAAAACAAAGTACCTTAAAAAGGGTAATATCTTAAGGTATAGTGAAATGAAGCAACTACACTAAGGGGTCTTGGGAATAAAAGAGTACCGTGTAAATTCTCATTGGTTCAGATCTCCCTCTCTCTGGATAACATCCAAACAAGGCCTCTGGTTCCCATAAGCATAATTAATAAAACAAATACTGCAGCTCATTGTGTCATAGAGAAGCTAAACACAATGAGCTGCCCTTGATGGAATTGCTGAATGTGATTAGTAAGAACCAGATGTTTACATATTGTGGTGCGAGCAAAACTGTGATGCATTATAATCTGAATGCACGCACAAGGTCGTATTAATTCCTTGTAAATAATGAGGAATGGACTAAAACAAAACTAGAGACATCTTCAGATTCTTGGAAACATCAGGTGTTTCAGTTCTTTGAACACCATACACCCTCATCAGCTGAGTCTGATTAGACTCCAGCTTGTTTCCAATGAAGCACTCAAGTTATTCTGCCTTCAGAGGTCTCTCATCTGGAGCCACAGCCATCTTGAGGGTTGCTGTACCACTTCAGAGGATCAATTTTTTTTCCCCCATACCAAGTCCCGATACAATATTTTCATCATTGTAACACTTGCACAGAACAGAATGCAAGCACACTTAAGTTAATCCATTGTTTATGCTTCTCACTTTAACAGCTCTATGTGCATTAAGGAAAAAAAAAAACACTTTCAATCCAAGCTACTTTTTAATGTATTTATTTATTAAATTAAGTATGTAGTATGTAAAAAATGTCTTGAAAATGTCTTCAAAAGCAGACCTTTGCTCCAACAATGGGGGTGTGTGTGTGTGTGTGTGGGGGGGGGGGGGGTGCAAGGCCCTGTTGACTCACCTCTTTAGCTATATGTCTGTAAACTGTCTCTGCAAGTACGAGGAGAAACACGTTGATGAATGTAAGAACTTTTTTTTTCAAAATCAAGACCTAATTGGTTGGTAAGAGGCGCATATCACACTCACCTTTCACCAGAAACAGACTGAGTGTATATTTGAAGCAATGTGATGTGCATTTCTCACTGTGGCTGCTCTGAGCAGTGTGTGCTAACAATTCACACTAATCAAAGAGAGAGAAGCTGATGTGCACTATTGATCTGTGGCTTGTTGTGTATTTAAAGAGAATTAAATTTAAGACAGGTTCCGTAGCTCTGTATTGAAACAGTAGCCAGGAGTTTTTCCTTTCAGTGACAACAAGTTTCTAAAGTGAAGTAGATGGAATGCACACATTTAATTTGGGACTCAGGTTTAATTAAAATGATACAGATCAATTAAAAATACCTTTATTGGGCCGATAATAATCGGATCCCATCAGATTGGGACATTCCTATTAAAAACAAAAAGAAAAGCTCCACTCCTCCACCAAGCTTCATGAAATTTGGCCTGTTGTGATACCTAATGTTTCTGATAGACATATGAATGCAAAACAGTCATGAAAACACATCTGTAGGTGAGTTAGCTTTCTAACTTGGATTCAGACAGAAGAAGAAGAAGAAGAAGAAGACAAAACCAGTATCATGAATTCATGTTGGATTCATGACAGAAGAAGAAGAAGAAGAAGAAGAAGAAGAAGAAGAAGAAGACAAAACCAGTATCATGAATTCATGTTGGATTCATGACAGAAGGCCAAAAGCTAGGATGAGCCTCATAATAAACTGAAACACCCCACAAATAAAATCACATAAAAAGCTGACAAAATAGCAAACAAATCATTGTTCTCCAGTGTGGCAACTTTGGTTGTTTCACCCAGTCCATTATTAGTCATAGAAAGAGAGCATAAAATGTGTCTCTTCTACCCTTGTTGAAGTAAGAAGAAAGCCATGACATAAACATTATAAAGGACAACTCTTTGGGGTTTGTGTCAGTTTATGGTGTGTCAAAAACCGGGAAGGGAGTATTCTGTGGCTTGTATACACGAGTATCTCATAATGCAGCCCTGTGCTATAAATTTCAGCCAGAGGAAAGTTATGTATGACGCTCCAGAGTGCATGGTTAAAATGGCTGTATCCAAAGCATGGGAATCCATCCCCTACCAACAAATGTGACACAACTGGAAATAGTTTAACAGATTTTTCTTCTGGGCTAGAGGGGCCAATAACTGTCACTTCAGTTTAGGTCCACAGACTCGTGGCTCCCAATGTCTGGTTGATAGATTGAGGCCCCTATATTTACATATTGGTTTGCGATATGGATATGATTCCAAGTAATGAGTGGGACCCAGACTGAAGACCTCCCTAAGAGCTGTACTCCAGGTCTCTGAAAAGGGAAAAGGGCAGTAAAAGGTGCATAAGGTTGTGAATGTAAAGAACTGTAAGCGTCACTCTGGGATTTCATTGCAAGGTAAATGGTGGGTTGGCTTTAAGTCCTTCTGCTTTTCCAACCTTTCTTTACTGGTTTTGGCATTTATTAGGGTTTATGCTATGCACTTAATCTTTATTGGGATTTGCACTATGAACTGAATATATGCCAGAGGAAACAAAATACTATTCCCTTGCTTGCTTACAAAAAGCAGAAAACTCTTTGCAGTGCTTTTAAGAGAAAATAATGTTCATTGACTGGTGACAAAAAAAGACATTCAAGCATGTACAAGATAAAATGTAAAAAAAAAAAAAAAAAAAAGACAAATCCACCAAAAAAGAAGCTATTAGAGCAAATTCCTCTCAGAACAAATCTCACCCAACAAACAACACAGTCTACTCACACAAAACAACAACACAGTCTAACTGTGATTGGGCACTCTATAAATAAATTGTATTTATAATTATATATTATATTAGAATTGTATATAAATATAAATTCCACCCAATAAAAAGCAGCGCACAGAGCAACACAAGTGTTACTGGTAGTGTACATCAGTGATCACTTTCTTTAAATTTCAAGTCTACTGGCTCTCGTCTGTGCACCCACTACAGTGTGTCCCCTTAGAATAGTTTTCAAGCCCAGTGGTACTCACAATCAGTGAGCAAAAAATCCTCAAGTTTCAATTAAAGTAAATACAGAAATATTTTACTGTTCAAAAATAAACTCTGTCACCTATGAACATTGCAAAAATGGCATAACATGATTCTTTGCTGCACTACAGTGTGTTTTAATGTCTTTTTAAAAAATCATCATAGTTAAGTTGGTGTTGCTGTGTGATGGAACAATTTCAGTTTGAATATCACAGGTTTTTTTTTCCAAGATTTTGGGACAGTGTTAATCCTCAACCATTGAGTTTGCATGTGCATGCATGTGGTTGCGGGGGTGGGGAGGTTCCTTTAATATTCTCAGGTAAAATTAGAGCATTTGGTAGTTTTTCTATACATATATCACACAGATCTCAAACAAGCTTCGTCAGGCCTAAGGGCCTCATCACACTGGAGCACAAATGAGCCCGAATGCCATATGAACAACCCAGATGGGAAAAACAGCCAGAATTCGAGCTGCATTCATATGGGACAGACATTCATATAGCAGTGTACAAATGGCGTACAAATACCCAGAATGTGTTTCGAAGCCACCTCGAATGATTCGCACACATTTGGAGTGCAGCAGCTCCCGAATCTAGGTCGACTACCCAGAGTGCAGGTCAAATGTGGACACATGAAAAACTAAAAACAAAAGCAAATAAAAAAGATAAAGAATAAAAAAACACACAGCACAAAACCCCATAATGCTGGCAGAATGCAGCAGGAATATGCAGAATGCACCTCCAATGCCATACGTGCCACTTGAAGTCTGGGTGGAAGGCAAGCAAGGGGAAGGGCATGGCAGAACAAGCACAGTGGTCCACTTCTGAAGACCTGCTGTGTCCCACTGCCACCAACCTATGACCAACCTGTGACACACACTGACTGGCCATGGGGCAGCAGCGTGGGGTGGCAGCGCACCTGCATGTCATGTTCTAGCTATGAAGATCATATTAGTTTACATACATTATCTAATCCATGGGAGGGAATGACAGTGTATCTGTATTAAGAGGGTTATTCAATGAAGGTGCACATATGGCACATCTGTGCCACAATTGGGACATGCCTGCAGGATTTGCCATGCCTGACCATGGCAAATTACACTCAAATGCGATACAACTGTTTTGAATGCTGTTTTGATGCCATCAGGACATTTAGGATGCAGTCACCCTGCAATCAGACTGCACTCTGACCGTTGTTCGACATATCTCCACTTCAAATCCAGCTCAGCAGTGGTGTTCATGTGCACTACAAGCTGGCTGCGCATTTGTGCCCGGTTGTGAGTGCAGCTCGAATTTGCCTGTAGTTTGAATGGGCATTCATGCGGCATTCGGCCTCATTCGTGCTCTAGTGTGGTGGGGAGGTGCATGCATGTACAGTTGAGACATTCGGCTAGGATTCAACATGCTCAAACAATTTGAACAGCCCCTCGAACTCTCTCTGACTGCTTTGAATTGCATACGACTTGCCATACGAATATTACGACTGCAGTCAGATTGCGGTATGACTGCACCTCAACCGCCGTTCGATTGTTTTCCAACATAAGTGCAACATGAATGTAGAGTGCATGTGCTCTGGTCACATGAATGTGCTGACTGTTGTAAGAATGCTGTACGAGGCGTTCGAGTGCAGCACGAATTTGCACAACTGTCTTTCGAATCCTCATTTGTGGTTGGAAGTCCTGCAGTGCTATCATGTTTGCGCCATAAAAATTTATCAATTCATTTTATTTATATAGCACCAAATCACAACATATGTTGCCCCAAGGCACTTCACATCGATACGGTCTAACCTTACGAACCCCACTTAAAATGTTAGAAAAAACAAAACAAAAAACAGCAACCAAAAACAAAAAGTGACTAAAACTTTTGCACATTACCTCAGGTAAAATAACTTATTTTTTAGGTCCTTACATAATAAGTTATTTGTTTAGTTGTATTTGAAAAGTTTATTTTGAAGTTAATGCCATGATGTGGATGCAATGACAAAGATCATTTTGCAAATTGCAATATCTCAAGAAAAATTTTAATTAATTTAAATAGCCTACATAAACTATCACAGCTTATGCTGAAAATGGTGAATAAAAACCTAACTCCTGTGGTAATAAGGTCTGTACGGCTGCAACACTGCAGTGGAGCAAGCAAGCATCATGACTTATCCTGCAGGATCTTTGTTGCTTATTGCATACACACACACACACACACACACACACACACACACACACACACACACACACACACACACACACACACACACACACACACACACACACACACACATATATACATATATGTTCTCCACTCAGATTGCAATAGCCAATCACAGATTAGCCTTTCTATCCATCATTTACCTGTATTTTGGCATGCTTGGCGCCACAAAGTTATGTTGGATCCAAAAGGATCCAAAAAGGCTAGGACCAAAAGTTATATTGTATCGGTTCCCACTGACCAATAGCGCTAGAGCTTACTGCCAACAGCTAGCCAATCAGAGCGCGGCATACGAAGGTCAGGAACTAGCTGACAGATGCTGGTTGGAAAAATGGCAACAAACATGTCAACAACAGCAGAAAATCGTCTGCCAGCGAGGTTTGCTGAGTTCACAGAGGAGGAACTGGTGGAAATATTGAACTCCAAGGATGCCAAAAAGGTAGACAAGCACGCTACTGACGTTTTAGAAGCATTCATTGCATCAGAATCAATCATATGCTGTTCACAACAAAATAAATTGATCTAATTTACTTGACTCTTTGTTGTTTGCTTAATTTGGGAGGGGGGTGGAGAACATAACAATTGATGGATGGCATGGGAGGCTACGCCTCGTCGTTTTTCATCCAATATTTCTCTATGTTGGACTCCTTACCATCCATTATTTGTATTATATATATATATATATATATACACACACACACACGCACACACCTTTCCAGTTCTTTTTCATTTGTTCTGTAATTGTCATTCTGCACATGTGCAAAACAATGGCAGAAAAGAAGCCAAGCAAAGGAAAACAAACAGCAGGGATGAGAAGTTGGCGGAAGCTTGTAAAGCCTGGTGACCGGGGTCAGCTGTCTCAGATACACATCACTAAGAGGAGCTATAAAAGTTCAAGAGGAGGTTTCTCTGTCGGTCCAGAGAAAATAAACCCAGGCCTGACTATACAAGGACATCAGCAGGGAAAACATGGAGACCCAGTGCAAGAAACAGCAACAACCAACAAGGACAAAATCTACATCCATCATTCAAGGCCAGATACACACCATCTTACATGGAGGAGCACGATTTGCTTATGCAGGTTTGCACTCACACACAAATACACGTTTTTCAGGGTAAGCGCACTCATGTAATACGTTTTAGCTGCTCATCCTGACATGTTTGTTTGTGCTGGGTTTTCAGAGCATGACACATTCATGTTCCTGACATTTGAGCCACAATGATAGGGTAAGCAGACAATATTTTATATATATATATATATATATATATATATATATATATATATATATATATATATATATATATATATATACAAACAACCCCTGGCAAAAATTATGGAATCACCGGCCTCGGAGGATGTTCATTCAGTTATTTAATTTTGTAGAAAAAAAGCAGATCACAGACATGACACGAAACTAAAGTCATTTCAAATGGCAACTTTCTGGCTTTAAGAAACACTATAAGAAATCAGGAAAAAAATTTTGGCAGTCAGTAACGGTTACTTTTTTAGACCAAGCAGAGGGAAAAAAAATATGGAATCACTCAATTCTGAGGAAACAATTTTGGAATCATGAAAAACAAAAGAATGCTCCAACACATCACTAGTATTTTGTTGCACCAGCTCTGGCTTTTATAACAGCTTGCAGTCTCTGAGGCATGGACTTAATGAGTGACAAACAGTACTCTTCATCAATCTGGCTCCAACTTTCTCTGATTGCTGTTGCCAGATCTGCTTCGCAGGTTGGAGCCTTGTCATGGACCATTTTCTTCAACTTCCACCAAAGATTTTCAATTGGATTAAGATCCGGACTATTTGCAGGCCATGACATTGACCCTATGTGTCTTTTTGCAAGGAATGTTTTCACAGTTTTTGCTCTATGGCAAGATGCATTATCGTCTTGAAAAATGATTTCATCATCCCCAAACATCCTTTCAATTGATGGGATAAGAAAAGTGTCCAAAATATCAATGTAAATTGTGCATTTATTGATGATGTAATGACAGCCATCTCCCCAGTGCCTTTACCTGACATGCAGCCCCATATCATCAATGACTGTGGAAATTTACATGTTCTCTTCAGGCAGTCATCTTTATAAATCTCATTGGAACGGCACCAAACAAAAGTTCCAGCATCATCACCTTGCCCAATGCAGATTCATCACTGAATATGACTTTCATCCAGTCATCCACAGTCCACGATTGCTTTTCCTTAGCCCATTGTAACCTTGTTTTTTTCTGTTTAGGTGTTAATGATGGCTTTCGTTTAGCTTTTCTGTATGTAAATCCCATTTCCTTTAGGCGGTTTCTTACAGTTCGGTCACAGACGTTGACTCCAGTTTCCTCCCATTCGTTCCTCATTTGTTTTGTTGTGCATTTTCGATTTTTGAGACATATTGCTTTAAATTTTCTGTCTTGACGCTTTGATGTCTTCCTTGGTCTACCAGTATGTTTGCCTTTAACAACCTTCCCATGTTGTTTGTATTTGGTCCAGAGTTTAGACACAGCTGACTGCGAACAACCAACATCTTTTGCAACATTGTGTGATGATTTACCCTCTTTTAAGAGTTTGATAATCCTCTTCTTTGTTTCAATTGACATCTCTCGTGTTGGAGCCATGCTTCATGTCAGTCCACTTGGTGCAACAGCTCTCCAAGGTGTGATCACTCCTTTTAGATGCAGACTAACGAGCAGATCTGATTTGATGCAGGTGTTAGTTTTGGGGATGAAAATTTACAGGGTGATTCCATAATTTATTCCTCAGAATTGAGTGAGTCCATATTTTTTTCCCTCTGCTTGGTCTAAAAAAGTAACCGTTACTGACTGCCACATTTTTTTTTCTTGATTTCTTATACTGTTTCTTAAAGCCAGAAAGTTGCCATTTGAAATGACTTTAGTTTTGTGTCATGTCTGTGATCTGCTTTTTTTCTACAAAATTAAACAACTGAATCTGAATGAACATCCTCCGAGGCTGGTGATTTCATAATTTTTGCCAGGGGTTGTATATATATATATATGAGGTCTGTTAGAAATCCGACCTTTTTATTTTTTTCAAAAACCTGATGGATTTGAATCACGTGTGCTTGCATGAACCAACCTTGAACCTTCGTGCGCATGCGTGTATTTTTTTGATTGATTTCTGTTGATTGCATCATTTGCTTGTAAGCAGCCTTTGTGTGAGGATGGGTGGAGTCTCTCGTCCTTTTTTTCTTTGCAAGGAAATGGCGGAACGACTGGAGCAGCGTGACTGCATCAAATTTTGCCAGAAACTGGGCGACAGCCAGGTGGAAACCATTCGGATTATACAAATGGATTTTGGTGACGATCCTATGGGCATCACACAGATTAAGGAGCGGTACAACCAGTTTAAAGACGTCTGCACAACGGCGACAGTCGTGTGACTGTCCGAGAAATTGTGGAAGAGGTGAGTATGTCACAACATGTCCTGTGAGACCTCAACATGGTGGCGCTTTTGCTCCACCATCAGCTTCGTGCCAAAGCCATCGGCATGAATTTCGCTGCAGCTCTTTTCATGGCCAAATCTTCTGTCACAGTGGAATGTGCCGAAAAAGTGCTGATGTCCACCTCTTCTGCAATTTCTCGGATAGTCACACGACGTCCCGCATCACCACAGCGTTCACTTTGGAAATGATCTGGTCATTTCAGTATGTTGATGGCCGACTGGAGCGCGGCTCGCTCTCCACCGTTGTGCGGCCGTCTTTAAACCGGTTGTACCGCTCCTTAATCTGTGTGATGCCCATAGGATCATCACCAAAAGCCATCTGAATAATACGAATGGTTTCCACCTGGCTGTCCCCCAGTTTCTGGCAAAATTTGATGCAGTCGCGCTGCTCCAGTTGTTTCGCCATTTCCTTGCAAAGAAAAAACGACGAGAGACTCCACCCATCCTCACACAAAGGCTGCTTACAAGCAAATGACGCAATCGACAGGCGTGAAAAAACGCATGTGCACGAAGGTTCAAGGTTGGCTCATGCAAGCACACGTGATTCAAATCCATCAGGTTTTTGAAAAAAATAAAAAGGTTCGATACTTTTCTAACAGACCTCATATATATATATATATATATATATATATATATATTTTTTATGACCTGGGTACCTTCACAGCTCCCAAGTGGGCCATGTCCCACACTTTGGGAATCACTGCTCTACACTTTTAAACCCATAACCTTATGCACAAATTACAAATCTGATTAGTACAGGAAACCACAGGGATGCCCCCTCCACCCCATCGCATACAACCTGCATAAATAACCAACACAAGCTGTTCATCATCACTTATTGGTGTATGTACATGCATGGGGTTTGCCGGAACATGATTGGTCGATGCATTCATCAATTTGATAGTGATCAGTCCCATATAGAGGAGATTAATCATTAGCTCTGCAGGGGCAAATGCATGCCACGGCAGATAGTGATTATTGATGGCTTAATCTCAGCTCCATGCCTTTGCATTCAGGCAACAGCCTCGAGGTCTATCATGCTAAATATTTTTTTTTATCGCATTCACATTAAGCATAAGGATATGCTGGTCATAAGCAGAGCAATAATGGCCCAGAGGGGAAATTAGGCCGCATTATATTTAATACACCAAATTCATATCGATATGTTTGTGCACTTACCTGAAGCAGACTGAATCTGCAGCGTTCAATGCAATATGGGGATTAACAACCTCTATATGACAGCGTCACAAATGCATTATTTGACATCTATCACCATCCTCTCAGTTTTAATCTTTCTCTCTCCACCCATCCTTTCTTTTCTCTTGCTGTTTCTCTACTGAAAGTGATATTTGGCAGAAGTGCTTTTAAAAGCCCCAAGAGGGTAAATAGTGCTTTAAAAGTAAACAGAAATGAGCTGACCTTGCCAGAGTTTTGCCTCATGACAGCAGAGCTGCTTTAAGACTTCGAGCAGCAAGGGTCACGACTATAAACAAATCCATTCCAACGCCAACAATACATACAAGCAGAGAGAGAGCAAACAAGTTCCTGGTAAAGGAACATAATTAATGAAAACCCCAGTGAGAAAGAGACTGTGAAAGAATGAAGGAGTTGGATAAAGAGAGTGGAAAAAAGAAGCATGGGGGGGCTGGGGGTGTTCTCTGAGTGCCGAGGAGTAATAGCAGTGAAGACAAGCAGGAGGAAGAGGGGATGAAGCAATAACACTGAAAAGAACAGGGTGAAAAATTCCTCACCAGTGTACTTAAAGCCGGATGTGAGTCATCTCAGCTGGCATCTGTTTTTATTTTAGCCTCAGGGTCAAAGTTTGTGGCTTTTAGGTTCTGAGCAACAAGAATTTAATCGATTGCAAGGATTCTAATAAAGTTTAGATTGGCTCAGTGCAAGTTTGAGCACCAAACTCTTAATACCTAAAATGATACCTTTTTGTTATAAATTCTAGTTTTGTGCCCCAACGGAATGTGCCAGTCCATGTTTCTGCACATATCTGCACATATGATCTGTCAGTCCAAAGCAAAAACATCATCTGTAGTTGTACAAAGGCAACTTAAAGAAGAAGATGATGATAATGGGAAGGTCTAGACAGCTTATTTATTATTTAGGAAGTTCAGAAGTAGACAAATACAAGCACCCCGTCCTAATGCTGCTGACCAACACCATCAACACCCCCCTCTTCCCATTGGGCTTAACCTTGACCATTTGATTCTTACAGTGGTAAGATGAAACATTTAGAGAAGCTTGAAGTCCTGTCCACAACTTGTCTTTGAATCATAATCCAATCCTGCAAGTACAGCGAAAATTAACTGATGCAAGCTGATAAATTTCCTTTTTCTATAATAAATGTAATACATTTATATACTGCTTTTATTGTGTAAATGCTTTACAGTGATGCCTCACATTCATCCATTAATACACACACGCACGCACATACACATACATACACACACCAGTGTCAGGGTGCTGCACTTTGGGGATTAAGGACCATGCATAAAGCCCTGAGTGATTTTCTTGTGTGACAGGGATTTGAACCAAGGATCCCTGATCACAAGCACACTGCTTTAACCCCTTGAGCATCACCTCTCCAATATGGATAAGCAAGTGGTACCATATAATGAACAGTGACAAGAACCCGATTACACTGCTATGGGCTGAGTGACCGCATGAGTGAGTGTGTGTGTGCGTGTGTGTGTGTAGGTTGTGTATGCGCAAAATAATCACAAATAGATAAGCAGATTTCCATTAACTATGGTAGGACTATTCCTTGGGTGAGTGTCTCAAGGTGAATAACTTCTGAAGTAGACTGGTCACATGTCAAGGTCAAAATCATCATAAATATAGTCCGATAAACACTCTTTCCAGGATATTTCCACAAGTAATACAGGTAGAGGGATAATATTACACATTGTTGTTGTTGTCCATTCAGCTGCTCCCTTTTCATTTGAGGTCGCCACAGCAGATGCAGCCAGATCTGCATTGGCATTTAGCACAAGTTTTACACCAAATGCCCTTCCTGATGCTACTCCAGTGTAACTTGGAGAAACACACACAGCTGCTGGTGTTCCAAAGAGGTCTCCCATCCAAGTACTAAGCAGGCCCCACACTGCTTAGCTTCTGAGATCTGACGGAATCAGACTTACACAGAGCAGATTGGCGACAGGGATGATATTACACATAACAATCAATAAATCATTTGTAATCAGATGATATGATGTGTTCACAGACTGGGTGTTGAGTAGGGTTGAAGAAACCATTGGCTTTGGTGCCTTTCTTGGCAAGGAAAGGCTGACTGACTTTGATGTTACAAATAATGCTGTGATCTACTGTCAGTTTCCTCATACGAGATAAAATATATTCCATCAATGTTCTAAAACAGTGATTAAGATGAAATTAACATACAACCCCAATTCTATTGAAGTTGGGACACTGTGTGAAATGTAAATAAAAACAGAATGCAATGATTTGCAAATCCTCTTCAACCTGTATTCAATTGAATACACCACAAAGACAAGATATTTAATGTTCAAACTGATAAACTTTATTGTTTTTGTACAAATATCTGCTCATTTTGAAGTGGATGCCTGCAACACCTTTCAAAAAAGCTGGGACAGAGGCATCAATGCTCAAAGAACACCTGTTTGGAACATTCCACAGGTGAACAGGTTAACTGGAAACAGGTGAGTGTCGTGATTGGGTATAAAAGGAGCATCCCCAAAAGGCTCAGCCATTCACAAGCAAAGATGGGGCGAGGATCACCACTTTGTGAACAACTGTGTAAAAAAATAGTTAAACAGTTTAAGAACAATGTTTCATAAAATTCAGTTGCAAGGAATTTAGGGATTTCACCATCTACAGTCCATAAGCAGCAAGGCCAAAAACCAACACTGAAAGCCCATGACCTTCTATCCCTCAGGCGGCACTGCCTTACAAACTGACATCATTGTGTAAAGGATCTTACCATGTGGGCTCATGAACACTTCAGAAAACCATTGTCAGTTAACACAGTTCGTCACTACATCTACAAGTGCAAGTTAAAACTCTACCATGCAAAGCGAAAGCCATACATCAACAATATCCAGAAACGCCGCCGCCTTCTCTGAGCCTGAGCTCATTTGAAATGGACAGACTCAAAGTGGAAAAGTGTGCTGTAATCTGATGAATCGACATTTCAAATTGTTTTTGGAAATCATGAACATCGTGTTCTCCAGACAAAAGAGGAAAAAGACCATTCAGACTGTTACCAACGCAAAGTTCAAAAGCCAGCATCTGTGATGGTATGGGGTGTGTTAGTGCCCATGGCATGGGCAACTTACACATCTGTGATGGCACCATCAATGCTGAAAGGTACATCCAGGCTTTGAAGCAACACATGCTGCCATCCAAGCAATGTCTTTTTCAGGGACGTCCCTGCTTATTTCAGCAAGACAATACCAAGCCACATTCTGCACGTGTTACAACAGTGTGGCTTCATAGTAAAAGAGTGCAGTCCAGACCTGTCACCCATTGAAAATGTGTGTCGCATTATGAAGCGCAAAATATGACAATAGAGACCCCGGACTGTTGAACAACTGAAGTCGTACATCAAGCAAGAATGGGAAAGAATTCCATCTACAAAGCTTCAACAATTAGTGTCCTCAGTTCCCAAATGCTTATTGAGTGTTGTTAGAAGGAAAGGTGATGTAACACAGTGGTAAACATACCACTGTCCCAGCTTTTTTGAAATGTGTTGCAGGCATCCATTTCAAAATGAGCAAATATTTACACAAAAACAATAAAGTTTATAAGTTTGAACATTCAATATCTTGTCTTTGTGGTGTATTCAACTGAATATAGGTTGAAGAGGATTTGCAAATTATTGTATTCTGTTTTTATTTACATTTTACACAACGTCCCAACTTCATTGGAATTGTGGTTGTACAATATTGCTGATAAAAAAAGACCAAACTAAAATGTTTTTCATGAAATAAAAACTGAAATAAAACCTGTCCATTTTCATCCACAAGCTCTTACAGATTGAGAACATTTCCAAAATGTGCTGCATTCAGCAGAGTTTGTGCCGGTGACGTCATGATGCAAAATCAACAAGGCTGGATGCAACATATAAAACAGGCCATGGGCGCAGTTCATAAAATACGTTCAGTTCTGTTTGGAATAAAATTAGACTAGTCAACTAAAACATGTCGACTAAAACATGACTAAATAAAAATATGTGAATCACTCAATATGACTAAAATTAAAAAGAACATTTGATAAAAGACTAGGACTAAATTTAAAAACAGGTGGCAAAATTAATGCTACTGTGATCTTTGCTGAATCAACTGATACCATGACTGCGTAACTTGAGAAGGTGAGAGAGGAATTGAAGTGTCTGGGTTTGCAGTTTCTCAGTCTTTCAATGATTTTCTGGACTCTGTCATGGTTGTCCATTGATATGATGATGAAAGTGTTCTCCATCTCTGTACCCAAATCTACTCCAAGCATTTGTTTATATAAAATAACATGACTATCTGTATCCAACAGATAGTTTGAATAAGTTATAGAAGGCGTGTGGTCATCTCCTGTGTGTCCTGACACGGGAGTGTAGGCCGGTACAAGATCCACAGATCTCAGGGCAATGTGAAAATGTGCTGCAGGTGCTGAAAGTGTGAGTCACCGTTCATGTCCTGCTGCTCATTTTTCCTCTCAGATCCTGGTTTGCTCTTGTTCAAAGTGACAGACCCCTTCAGCAACAATTCATCGCCATGTGATGCAATCGGCAGAATGTATTTTGAAGTGTCTGAGGAAAGTTTCAGGAATTCATCGATTTAGGGTTTTTTTTGGGGGGGGGGGGGGTGTTCTTCCAGCATGCCCTTGGTGCACCGTGATGATGGGTTCACTTCTGCTTCAGCCAGCAGAAGTGTGTCTCTATGTGTCGAAAGTGGTGAACGTGTTGAGACATTCACTTATCTCAACACTGACGTGGCATCCTCTGCCTTTGAGAGCAAGAGACACCTGAAAAGAGCAAAGAGAAAACATAAGGTCACTGGAGGTCACTTGGTGATGTCGATGTCTTTGCTAGTGTTTAGGGTCCTGGTGCCTTCTTTCATAATGTATGGTTGTGAGACTTGGACACCAACCACTGGCCTGTTGACTGCATGTCTTTGTTACTCGGTCTCTTCAGAGGATCCTTAGGTAACTTCATATCATAGGTGCCTCAGTTTTGAGAACCTGTACAACTCCAAGAGGATGCCTATGGTGACTACTTTTGAGAGGCGGGGAGGGATCTGTTGTATGCTTTGGTGGTTCTCATCCAGGACATGGATGAGAACCATGTGGTTCTGTGGTGTGGTGGATGCACAATCACAAGTTACCAATGCATGCTTCTCCACTTGACTTAATATGATGTGACATTTAGATGTCATCACATAGATGTCATACAATAACTGCCCCCCCGCCCCAGCATTTTCCAGGATCACACCCTTAAATAAAATGGCATGGATTTTAGTGACTCCTCAAAGCTGGCCGCAGGTGCCATTGTCCCATAATATTATACCCCGTCACAAATAGCCAGAATCATGCAGAGTGACATCAGAATGACGAATAGGTACACATCCAAAAAATGTCAGGTTTCAGTTCCAAAATGTTCTGACAGCCATCTGCAGGAGTCCACACAGCTGATCAAAATCGGCCAGCGGCCCCCAAGTGTGATGCACATGTTCAAAACCCTCCAGGCGCCATCGATAAGGGACACCTAGCTGACGGATTTCATCCATGTGCAATCTGAGGACCATCTGACCGCAATTTACCTATACCGATGGCGGAAAAACAGGATCCGAAACGATTTGAGCGCATATCATCCATACACACACACACACCAACCTGGTCTCACAGCAAGTCGTGATTCAACAGCACGAAATATACATTAATCTGTTGTTCTGTGATATTGTGACGAAAAGCGCCTCATTTTCGTCACGGCAGCACAAATTCATTCTAATTCACTCTGTGATGGCTGCACGAAATTAAAAGTGAAGGGGGGGGGGGTCGGGGGTGGTTATGGTTAGGGTGGGGGAAAGAGTAAGATTAGGTTGAGGTTAAGGTTAGGGTCAGGGGTAGGAGAAGGGTTAGGAATAGTAAGTTAAAAAACCCTGTCACGAAAATTTGACTCATTTCTTCACGTGAGCACAAAAAAAACCATGAGACTGGGCTGCACACATACACGGCTGAGTGACAATTTCAGCCCCACGCATGTGCATGGGGATGTGCGCTATGCACTCGCACGCACGTGCGCGTGAGGAACAGAGCGCTCCCTCCCACTCCGGTCCCAGACATTTTGACATCGGGCAGTCTTCAGCGTGTTTTAGGGCTGTCTGATGGCAGTCTGTGGATGCGAACATGCAGGTGTGGACGAGGTAATCTGGATGCGTTCTGACACTACTGACCACACCTCTTTTCCTCCCAACTGCATCAGATTTTGGCAATATTTGCCATGTCGTGCTGGTTCCTGCACATTCTTACTATGTGTGATGGGGGCTTTATACATCACAGTATTATTTGCACACAGTATGCATCAGTCTTCCAAGGCCTGTCATTTCTTTGCATCAATGACAGGAAACTTTGTGAAAGAGGAGCGACCCCTTGAGAATGAGCCAAGATGTCCCTGATATGCTTTATTACACATTCTTGATCCAGTTCTATGTCCTTAACACAGTGACAATGATTGAAAGAAGAGACCATCAAGGTTTGGCCTATCCCCAAACACTGTTGCCAGATTGAGTGAATTCTTGCATCCATAACAGAGCTGCCTTTTGACACTTTGGATCTAGGAAAATACATATAATTTTCATAGAATATATTTGAGCTGCTTTGTGTCAACATTGGACTGTTTGTGAAAACAATGTGAAAATTACAATACACTTTATTGGTTAAGTTCTGATTGATGTCATGGCTGTGCTTCATGAAGTGTTAGATAGGATAGTCAAATTTCAGAAGAAGGTGTTAATAACATCTTTTGTATTCTTGAAGACCAATTCAGTATGCTTCAATTAGAGTGCAACTGGGCAAGAGAAATAGGCATGTTTTCATGCCATTTCTATTTTGCACAATTGGAAGTTCAATTTGTCATTTTCTGGTGGCGCTCTTTTATTTTGAATGACATATTCAACACTTTATGATTATTTTACTGAAATATGCATCACACAGCATTGTATATGCACCTGTCATAACCTATTGGATCACAGCAAAACAATGCTAAAATCTTATGCCTGTAAAATTTTGTGTCGTCTTCAGTATAGTATGTGTAATTTTCTTCAGACATAGGCTTTTGGAAGTGAGATATCGGCATCAATTTGACCAGCTAACGCTTAGCCTAGGCTTGTGTGTCATACATCACACTGACAAAGTGAGGAACCTTGGGATAATTTTTGATTCTACGTGTCCTTTGACCTCCACAATAGAGATATTATGAGGACTGCTTTCTTCCACCTGCAAAATATAGCAACGATTCGTCCCATCCTGTCTATGGCTGAGGCTGAGACCCTGATTCATGCATTTGTCTCTTCCAGATTGGACTACTGCAATATTCTATTTTCTGGTTTACCACAGTCCAGCATTAGGGGTCTCCAATTGTTCAAAATGCTGCTGCCAGACTTTTGACACAGAGTTTGACCACATTACACCCATTTTGGCATCTCTTCACTGACTTCCTGTCCCTGTGAGATCAGATTTTAAGGTTCTGCTATTAACCTTTAAAATTGTTGATGGACTGGCACCTCCCTGCTTAGCTGACCCAATTAAGCCCTAAGTACCTTTGCTTTCTCAGGGTGCAGGACTACTTTGTGTCCCTCGGGTGAATAAAAAGTCTGTGAGTCATAGAGCTTTCTCTTATCGTGCCCCTGTTCTGTGGAATGATCTCCCTGCATCAATAAAACAGTCAGATTCTGTGGAGACTTTCAAGTCCAGACTTAAGATGCACTTATTCTCCCTTTCATATGGCTAGCATACTGGCATAGTATGTTACTATGCTTTTTACCCTTTTAAATCATTTTATTAGGAAACGGACTTGGCTGCGGCCTCAACTTTATCTAAATTCTGGGTCTTTTAGTGAAGCTTAGGGCTAGTGTGCGGCGATCACCTTAGTATTTCTTCTGTTTTTCTTGTTGCTTAATGCTGACAAATTACACTCTATTTGTTGTCTTTCTGATGCCTGATTCTGTTTTTTTTTTTCTGTTTGACGTGCGCCTCCATCCAGAGATGGGTGTGGTGTCTATTTCTGCAATCCTCCTGTCCTGTGCACTGGCAAAATTTCCTGTATATTCGTTTTGTAAATTGTTTTGCAAATTGTGTCTGTAGCATGGCCCAAGCAGCGGGTCACCCCTTTGAGTCTGGTCTGCTTGAAGTTTCTTCCTCAAATCATCAGAAGAAGTTTTTCCTTACCACTGTTGCCTGTATGCTTGCTCTGGGGGTTGGTAAGGTTAGACCTTACTTGTGTGAAGTGCCTTGAGGCAACTTTGTTTTGATTTGGCACTATATAAATGAAAATAAATTGAAAAAAATTGAAATGAAGTCTGCTTCTGACTATTTGGTCAGATATATTCCCACCAGCGACTTGCTGGAGGTCATTTTGTAGGGCTCTGGCAGTGCTCATTCCGTTCGTCCTTGCACAAAGGAGCAGATACCATTTCTGCTGATGGGTTAAGGACTGTCTATGGCCCTGTCCAGCTATCCTAGAGTAACTGCCTTGAGATGGCTGACAGACAGAGCAAACCTTCTGGCAATGGAAATGGCATGTATTGATGTGCCATCCTGGAGGAGTTGGACTATGTGTGCAACCTCTGTAGGGTCCAGGCACTACACCATGCTACCAGCCGTGACACTGACTCTTGCCAAATCCAAAACTAGTGAAAAATCAGTCAGAAATGATGAGGATGGAAAAAAGCAGTATATATATATATATATATATATATATATATATATATATATATATATATACCTTACTAATACCAGGTTGGACCCCCTTCTGCCTTCAGAACTGCCTTAATTCTTTGTGGCATAGATTCAACAAGGTGTTGGAAACTTTCCTCAGAAATCTTGGTCCATATTGACATAATGGCTTCACACAGTTGCCCATTCAACCAGTCAGCCATTCTGACCTCTGACATCAACAAGGCATTTTTGCCCACACAACTGCCGCTCACTGAATATCTTCTCTTTTTTGGACCATTCTCTGTAAATCCTAGAGATGGATGTGCATGAAAATCCAGGTTGATCAGCAGTTTCTGATATACTCTGACCAGCCCATCTGGCACAACATCAATACCATGTTCAAAGTCACTTAAGTCCCCTTTCTTCCCCATTCTGATGCTCGGTTTGAACTTCAGCAAGTCATCTTCACCAAGTCTAGATGCCTAAATGTATTGAGTTGCTTCTATTGAGTTAGCTGATTATCTATTTGTCTCAACAAGCAATTGAACAGGTGTACCTAATAAAGTGCCCAATGAGGGTATATTGTTTGTTTTGTTTTAAATTATTAAATAGGGTGGGTTTTCAGGTCAAGGAAATTCTGTGTGTAATCATGCATCACTGACTCCAAAGCAGAGCAACAGATTCATGGGTATCTGCTTCTGTGAAAGCACAGTGGAAATACACAAAGTGTGATGTTAGCCAATCAATGAAGAAAGCATGCACACAGTGCCGTATGTATGCAGTAACTGACAAAATAATTGTAGAGTACTGGTATTGAAAAACAGCCCTTTCAAAAATGTTCATGATATATTACACTCGTGTTATTCTAATGAAAAGTAAAATGTCACTGCAGCTATAAATTTAATGTGTTCACAGTTCTTTGGCATCTTGTAACAAATAGCCAGCATGTGCCTTCCCTTATTTCAGATGCTCCTCCACCTGTGTTACACTCCTGTGAGAATCCTACATTTTCTAGACCTGGATGGCCTGTTTTGGGGTGGTGTACAGAGTATGGTGTGTGTCTCCTTGGGGCAGTGTTTGTCATGTCACAGAATGTTGTTATATACTCCATGTTCCTCCGCACTGTGATAAGTCATCGTTAGAGCTGGCCAACCTGGCAACCTAGTGATAAGGGAGCCATGTTCAATCACTACGCCAGCTAATATTTCAAATTCCATATTGTTTGTCTGCGGTGAAAGTTCCCTCCCTCCAGCTTATGTACACTTACACATACTTATACACACACACACACACACACACACACACACACACACACACACACACACACACACACACACACACACACACACACACACACACACACACACACACAGGTGAGTGCAAAAACCAACATAAAGGGCCCTATCTTCATGACAGGTGCAGAAAGAGTGACACCGTGTGGTGGAAATGATTTTGGGGCATGTCCAAGGTGTATTTGCTATCAAAATGCTGCACAGACTGGGTGCAAAACTGAAAACTGAGCAAAGTGAAGTTAAATTTATCATGTTCAGAAGGCATGGGAGTGCTTTAGTTTGAACCTAGTATCAACCAATCAGAGGTGCACCTTCACTGAAGCAGGAATGTGCCAGACACACAATGCTGTCGTATTGAGAAAATTGATGCAAGTGAAAGATTTACTGGCAAGTTAACGGTTAAGCTCCAACCTGCCATAGTCTACCAGCAGACAGTAGCTACCAAAGCTCCCTGGGGTGAAGCAGTCAAGCTGTAAAGTGAAGTTTTTTGGGGGGAGATAATGGGTTTCTTCCCTTCACAGAGCAGCATCGCTTCATCTTACAACCTCACATCACAGATGCTGCATGCCAAACAGACACATTAATGAGGTGCAACAGCTTTGAACTTATTAATGTTGTCATAACTGTCTTACTAAAGTACTGGGCCAGCATGTGACAACAGAACAGCCTCAGTGCACCTTGGAACTCACTTTAAAAGTCTTTGGAACTGTATTAAAGGGATGGAACACCATTCTTCGGCAATACATTCCGTCATGCGTTTATCACTGTGGTGGAAAACAATGTCTAGTGTGGCTGTTGCATTTAGTCATCGGTTTTCCAGTAGCCTCCAAATTGTGCAAATTGAAGTAAGGAATTGAAAATATGCTTGGAAATGTGTATTTTGAAAAAAAAAAAAAAATATTGCTAAAAGGTTTTTACACTCACATGAGGTGGTTTTTCAGGTGATTTGGCAAAGCCTTATTTTTAAAGAGTGGAATGGAAAGATTGTTTTGCAATTACAGGTTGTATGATGAACAGACAGTGTCATGTGACATTCTAAAATATATGACACCGTGCGTGTGGAGGGAGTAAGAGACGGAGAGCTTGTGAAACATTATCAGACAAGTTGTCATGGTAATTTTGGATTAAAAAACAACAAAATGCCAATATTTATTGGGACTTACCCTTCCGTGGACATTGCTATTAGTATTACAGTTCTTGCGAGAGCCTCATTAGGACAATTCTTGTGAGAGGACAAAACCCCATAACTCAATGGAAACAATGTAACTTTGAAACTTTTAAAAGAACTGATATTCTGAAAACATCCCTAAACTTTTATACAAATCTGGAATGGAAACCCAGAGAGTGACACCTCGTGCCCTATGGATGGTGGTATTGTGTTTTTCATCTTTCATCTTTCTATCCACTTCTTTTATCCACTGTCTTCTTCAGATTATCTGTGTTTCTTTTCCTCAACAACGGAGTGAAAGTATGAGTGTTTTCTGTACCTCTGTTAGAAAGTAGGAGGTAATGTTAACAGTGTAGTCCCACTGTCATGCCAGCTCAACAAAATGTCCTTCACTAATGAGTAGAGAGAGGGATTATGCACAAGAATGAAACAAAACAAAAACACTGCTCAAACTAAACTTTTTTTTAATATAAACATTGCTTTTCAGGGCTGAGGAAGTATTCCTTTTGAAACAATAATAATAGATAGATATGGACAGATTTATCTATTAGATGGATAGATGTGAATCTCCCCTTGGGAAGAATAAAGGTATCTATCTATCTATCTATCTATCTATCTATCTATCTATCTATCTATCTATCTATCTATCTATCTATCTATCTATCTATCTATCTATCTATCTATCTATCTATCTATCTATCTATCTATCTATCTATCTATCTATCTATCTATCTATCTATCTATCTATCTATCTATCTATCTATCTATCTATCTATCTATCTATCTATCTATCTATCTATCTATCTATCTATCTATCTATCTATCTATCTATCTATCTATCTATCTATCTATCTAATTAAAGAAAAACTAGGCCAACTATCTCAGTGTCATCAAAATGATTACTTATAACTTCATTGATCCTTTCCAATAATGTTTGGCACAAAGTGCACAAAACGTCACGTGTCATTTGTCCATCATGGAATATCTATTACTGAAAAGTTTGATCAGGATCTTTGCTATTGTCTTTGAGAAGTACTTGAAATGTTGAAAAATCTCACCATATTAAAGCATGAGTAAATAAATCCAAAGACCCAAAATCCACATCTTGATCCTTATAAACAGCAAAATTTCATGGTTAACTACTTTTCATGTAAGTGATGATTCTATCAATTTATAATGCAGACTGGCTAAAGGTTTCTTGAGACATTACTGAAAACGTGTGGACAATGTAACTCAAACATGGCTGGATGGATTTCTTTCAAACCTGGTGGGAATATTACCTAGATAGAGACTAAAGAGAGGTGATTACATTTTGGAGACATTTGGGCAAAGGTTAAAGCTGAAGTTCAAGGAAAACGTGGTCTGAAAACACCTTTTTTTAAATATTGAAACAACTACAATGTGTAGATGGCTCAAACATGGTGGGCATATTACTTGGATAGATGTCTGGAGGTGATTCGATTTTGCAGTACTGTGGCCAAAGGTCAATGTCAAGGAAATCATTGTCTGAAAAAGAACCTTTTTTGTATATCTCAACAACCAAGATGCCTAGATGGACCAAACTTAGTCAGAATATTACTTATTACTGATTAGATTTTGGAATGGTTTGTCAAATGTCAGAGATCAAGGTCAAGGAAAATTTGGCTTGAAAAACCACTTTTTTGTATATCTCAACAATCAAGAAGCCTAGATGGACGATCTAAACATAATCAGCAAAATATGTGTGAAGGCTTCTTATGAAAGACTTCATAATGTAGCAACAAAGAAGTTACATGATGAAGTTATAGTGGAGTTATAGTCAAAAACACCATTAAAGACATATGTATATTTACTTTGACAGTTATATCACGGTACGAGGTCTGTTAGAAAAGTGTCTGACCTTTTTATTTTTGGATTTGAATCACGTGTGCTTGCATGAGCCAACCTTGAACATTCGTCCGCATGCGTGAGTTTTTTCACGCCTGTCGATTGCGTCATTTGCTTGCAAGCAGTCTTTGTGTGAGGATGGGTGGAGTCTCTCCTCGTTTTTTCTTTGCAAGGAAACGGCGGAATGACTGGTACAAATATATATATATATATATATATATATATATATATATATATATATATATATATATATATATATATATATATATATATATATATATACGACTGAAAAGCCACCGAAAGCCATCTGAATCTTCCGAATGGTGGATGAGCTGGGCATGTCACAACATGTCCTGTGAGGCTGCAACACGGTGGCGCTTTTGCTGCGCCATCAGCTTCGTGCCGATGAATTTCGCTGCAACTCTTTTCATGGCAAAATCTTCTGTCACAGTGGAATGTGCTGAAAAAGTGCTGATGTCCACCTCTTCCGCAATTTTCGGATAGTCACACGACGGTCCCACATCACCACAGCGTTCACTTTGGAAATGATCTGGTCATTTCAGCATGTTGATGGCCGCCTGGAGTGTGGCTCGCTCTCCACCATTGTGCGGCCGTCTTTAAACCGGTTGTACCGCTCCTTAATCTGTGTGATGCCCATAGCATGGTCACCGAAAGCCGTCTGAATAATCCAAATGGTTTCCACCTGGCTGTCGCCCAGTTTCTGGCAAAATATGATGCAGTCGTGCTGCTCCAGTCATTCCGTCATTTCCTTGCAAAGAAAAAATGACGAGAGACTCCACCCATCCTCACTCAAAGGCTGCTTACAAGCAAATGACGCAATCGACAGGCGTGAAAAAACTCACGCATGCGCACGAAGGCTCAAGGTTGGCTCATGCAAGCACACGTGATTCAAATCCATCAGGTTTTTGAAAAATACTAGAAAATACTTTTCTAACAGACCTCGTATATTGAGTGACGAGGGTATGCATCAGCCCTCTGATGTATTTCATTACTGTTGATATAACTAATCATTCCACCAAAGTTAGCAGAGACTACCTGGAGCATCCAAAAGAAATTAAAGAATAGAGAATCCACAGTTTGATCCAGATCAACTCCAAAATTTAGTGATTCATCTTGATATTTTTATAGTAATCTTAATAATGATGGTTAGCACTGTTGACTCACAGCAAGAAGGTTGTGGGGTCGCTTCCCACCAGGCCCTTTCTGTGTGGAATTTGCATGTTCTCCATGTGTTCATTTGGATTTCCTCCGGCTGCTCCGATGTCTTCACACTTCCAAAGACATGCAGGTCAGGAGAATTTGAAACCTCAAAATTGACCACAGGTGCATGTGGAACTCTGAATGAGGGTGCCTGTCTGTCCAGAGTGTACCCTGCCTCACCCTCTATGACTGCTGGGATAGGCTCCAGCACCCCTGTGACCCTCGAATGGAGTAAGCGGGTATAGAGAATGAATAATAATAATAATAATCAGCAGCAGAACAGCAGCATCAAAAACATCTAAAAATACAGTTTCTTAAAAGATATAATGAGGATAAACAATCATAAGAACAGTTTAAAAGTAAAAAAAAAACAAAAAAAAAACAAAAAACACAATAGAGTCATATTCATAAGTAGATGGAAAGTGACACAAGTCAGATAACTGTTCAATTATGTAGTATGAGAAATGAAACTTTGAGGTACCACATACTTCATATTTAGATGTTTGTTTGTTTTTGAAATATCAAAAAAATCTAAAATCTTGTTTCTTGTCATCACAGTCTCCCAGCTGATGAATATATGGGATATGTACAAATTCTTGTGCATGACAGTTTTTTTTTTTTTTTTTTTACATTTTATGACAAATTGTTTGTTCAAGCGGACATTTAACACTAAAGGATTGTGTATCATGACCTGGGAATATTTTGGTGTTTTATTGGTAATATCTTCAGCTGCAGCACTGTGGCTTAGTGGTTAGCACTGCTGCCTAATAGTGCAAAGGTCCCATGTTGACTTCCAATCTGGCCCTTTCTGCATGGATGGATAATTACATGGGTTCCAGGTGCTCTGGCTTCATCACACTCTCACAAAAATGCAGATTATGTGAACTGGTGCTTTTAAATTGACCATAGAAGTGAATGTGAATGTTTTTCCTGTCTATGTGTGTTGACCCTGTGATAGATTGGTGGCCAGTCCAGGATATGCCCTGCGTCTTGCTCAGTGACTGCTGGGATAGGCTGCAGCACCCACTCGACCCTTAAATGGAATAAGTGGGATTAGGAAATGGATGGATTCCTTCTACTTTTAAATGTTTAATCTTCAAATGCACCTTGCAGTATATTTGAAGATTGTAAAAATGTCCACACACTCATCATCTGAAAATTTTTAATAAATTACAAACTAATGGCTCCAGATAGGTGTTGCCACTTTAAAACTTGTGCAATAAGTTCTTGGTTTTCTTTTTTTTTTTAAGACCTATGTTGCACAATTATTCATCCATGTTGATGATCATTGCACCAGGTCTTGTGGAGATCAACCTCAAGATGTTTGAACAGTAACACAAGCCACAATAAAAGGAAAAAAGAAAAAAGAAGCAGCCAACATAAACACAGGAACAAAAGCACCTCTCATTATCTCATTGCATTGTGGACCTTAGAGGTGTCATGATCCACTAGCTCCATGACACAATATGACCCATATCATGATACACTGATCACGATTTGAAATATATCAAGATGCATAACTACGTCGCTCTTCACACTAATTATAACAAAAATAGTCTGTGGTAAATTTTTTTTAACCTTACAGAAAAATCATTTTGTATATAAATTGTAATATAGTTATATAGAGCTTTTTCCATCTGCATCAGACACTCAAAACACTTTACAATAATGCCTCACATTCACCCCGATGTCCAGGTGCTGCCATACAAGGTACTCAGTACACACGAGGAGCAACTGGGGATTAAGGACCTTGCCCGAGGGCCGTGAGTGATTGTGAGATTCGAATCAAGGATCCTCTGGTCTCAAGCCTCAATGCTTAACCACTAGACCATAACCTCCCCAGATGGTATCTGTTTCCTGTTTATATATTTTTGAAATAATTTATGATTCTTCTGCAAGAGGTTGCTATTTCTTCCATGCAGTGGTTGACTCCTCATGGTGTCAGGATACAAAACACCATATATATATATATATATATATATATATATATATATATATATATATATATATATATATATATATATATATATATATATATATATGATTCAATACATCATTATGAAGTTATCCTGGATTCACGATGCATTGTTAGACCCCGAGGAGGCATAATTAAATAATGCATGATATGCATTTTCTTTAATCAAGTAAAAGTCAGTGATATACAAACTTGAAAAATAAAAATATAATTTTTTAAGAGTGATGAAAAAACCCCTGCAAATCCATTTCCCTGAACTCACACTGTGAGGATATGCGTGTGTGTTCAAAGCACTTTATAAGCACTCCTACACACATGCCTTCCTCTGTTTAGCGGTCTGGAGGCTCCGCTCCATCATTGCATCACCAACCACAGGCTTCAGATGGGGTCTGACCACATCCGGGCGAGAGGGACCCGGGGGATCTTCTGATCAGTGCAGTGTCCTTTAAACTTTTTGTGCGATCTTGCTGCCCTTCCCTTTCTGGAAAAAAAGCTTAAAAGCAAAAAAAAAAAAAAAAAAAGCCGATGGGTTCATCCTGGGAAGGTGATGGCTCCCGCGGCTGTGTTTATACAGCTTTAAGAGAAGGCAGTTTAGCAGGTGCATAGCGCTGTAAGTACAACCACAATCCAACGCTAAGAGGATTAAAAGCTAGGATGATATCTGTCTAGTAAATAACGTTTCTCTGGAAAGAAAATACAGCAATAATGGAGCTCTTCTCATTCCCCCTGACTTTATCCTCTTTGCATTGGAAGACAAAAAAGTAAGCGAAAGGGAGGGAGAGACTGGGTTTATGTGGTTTGGAAGAGGGAAAAAACCACAGGTGTTAAGCCTCTTCAAACTGGCCTATGTAATGGAGTTCTGTTTAGAGGGTGTGGAGCCAAGGGATAAACAGTACACTGGTCGATACATTTGCCTCCTTATACTCTATAATCCCAACAGCGTCACCACAAGTGTATGCATTATAAGCATCACAAGCATCTCCAACATATACCAACTTCTCTCATGGAGCCCCATTCAGGAACAAGGTAAGCTGCTGTCGCTTTCCAAACTGGCAGGAATGGGATCCTCACTGCTCAGTTAAAAAGGAATGAAGCATTCTGGGCTAAATTTCCATCATCTGAATGGGGCCTTAGAATCACCACATCAGCTTCTCTATCCTGGCAAGTGTTGCCAGTGTTGGAAAATGCCAATATTTATCCCTCTTTCAGCTGCTGCTTTAAGTTGGGTTCCATTACACGTCTTTGGTAAGAAAACACTCCGAGACTTAGCGGTCAGTAAAGAGGTTATCTGCCTCCTGCAGCGTGGCTGAAGCAATCCATAACAGCAGAAAACCTGGACCAGTTGTGACATGCATCCGCCTGGCCTGTGATCCCTCTTGGATCTATTCTTCTTTTCTCCTTTAATTTCTCAATTCCTCCAGGGTAGCACCCCGTGACTACCTGGCAATCCCTCTCCCCACTCATAAACAGCTTGGATGTTTACACCTGCTTGGCCCCTCTCAAACCCAATGGGTGGAGTTGGTGACATGCCCTCTCCCTCCCGCCCAATCCTCCCTCTCCTAAAGGAACCAATCCGCCTGTTACGAAGGCATCAATAGCGCTCGCAGCTGGAGTTTCCCTTTGGTTATTGAGTATGGTTAGCGAGCTGCGGTGTGTTTGCGTGTGTGCGACTGGTGTTGTGATGAGCACTGTTCAAAACCCAATCCAAGACCCAAGTGGATGGGTGGGGCAGTCAACTCTTTTCCACCTCATATCACACAATGCACCCAATTCTGTTGCCCGCTGAAGTGGATAGAGAAGGAGGGTGAAATCTTGGCCTTGAGTGGGTATGAAGCCCAAGATTAGTGACCTGGAGGGACAAAAGGCTCTCTCACAATCAGACCCCTTCGCTCACCCTCCAACAACATGACTCAGTTAATCCCCTAAGCTGACAGTCTTGCTTCAAATCTGAAACACTGACTTAATGTAATTATGCATAATAAATAAATAAAATAAAAAAAATTAAATAAGTGAAATTAAAATTTTTCATGTACATTAATGCAAAAGTTCCCACAGTTACATGTTCTTAGAACATTATGCCATCTTCTTATTCCTCATGGGACAATGTATGACCTTGTTTTGGATCATGACCCTCTGTTGCAAATGAATCCTGAATTTGACCACATTGTTTGAGATCCAGCTAAATTCACAGCAGGACAGGAGCAGATGCAGTTTCGTTAAAATCACTCCTGGTAAATTCCTCTAGGCAGGATACAGTACACAATATTTGTCATTTTGCTTTGTGTCTCTCTCAGCTGTGGCTTTATATCTAATCATTCATTTCCTCTATCATCTAATAGAGGAGGGCATAGCCTAAGTGATGTTATCTGTCTCTCCTCCCATACCTCTCGATAACAGCAACAACAAAAAAACAAAAACAAAACAAAAACAAAATTGGAGGATGGTTTTTAATCAACATTTTGTGAAGAAATGGTCATTGGGTCAGAGAAAAGTTGATTTAAGTTCTGATGGATTCCAAAGTGAAAATTCTAAAGGTTCATTCATACTCTACTAGCTGGGGTACCTGGCGCTGCCCAGGTTAACCTGTTTTAGACATAAGCTAAATGCCAATCATTTTAATCAAAACAATTGCCCAACATTTGTTTTTGTAATGCTGATGTCTTATAAAGATAATAGTTAATGGGCTAAAGTTTGTCCAGCAGAACTATAAGAGGTGGACTCCCCAAACTAAGTGGAAATACTTGGTTAAAAGACAAACACATTTGAAGTCCTTCATGCAGACTTTGTTTTGCAATCAAATTTATAACAAAATTACCCACAAAGGGTAGGTTTGTTTTTACATTGCAATTTTACAAACATAAAATGAATGTATTCAGACAGGAAGGCAAACTGGGTTGTACAGGACAGTCCGGTGCTTAACAGTTGAGAACATGAAGTAGCTGAAGGAAGGGATTAAATAAACAGAGATGGCCAACACATACGCAGGGCTGGAAATTTGAATCTGCCTAGTCATACCCACAGCCTCAGCGTAAGCATGTTGTTGTTTTGCTGAGTGTGCTGTGGCTGTGCTGAGTGTGCTCTAGAAAGGGATTAATTAAACAGAGATGGCCAACACATATACAGGGCTGGAAATTTGAATCTGCCTGGTCATACCCACAGCCAGCTATTTTGGGGGTAATTTCCAGTTCAACTTTTAAAAAAATGGTACCAGTTTGTTCCCCATGTCATGATTCAGAATATACATAGTTTTTAGGGCTACATATTATAGTTTGGGAGTTTATCTCACATGGTACAACACTGTATGGTCTTACATAAATGGCTATTTTGGGGGTAATTTTCAGTTTGACTTTAAAAAAAATAGTACCAGTTTGTTCCCCATGTCATGAGGATTCAGAATATATATAGTTTTTAGGAGTACATATTATAGTTTGAGAGGTTATCCCAGACAGACAGACGTAGCTCTTTATGTATATAGATTTACTTGCGTAAAGCCCCTTTCACATCGGCGCAAACGTAGAGTAGCGTTTTGTTGTGTTTACAGTATGCCTGAAATGCACATGTACTCTGTGTTTTTCCTGTAAATATATAGAGAGAGAGCAAGAGAGATCGAGAGTGCGTGCTGTCTCTTTCTGCTTTTTTTTTTGAGACCTGCTATTTGTCTTCTCTAGATTTCAAAAGAAATCCATTTTATTAACTGAAAGAATGTAACCATGTTTTCTGATGTGCATTTTAATGAACGGATCCCTGTCGACTCATGCACACGCGCCAGGCCGTGTGGATCATTTATCACAGACTCGCACACATTGGATCACACGTGGTGCATGCTCAAACCTGTTAACATGCAAATCTGAAACCTTTTCACACTTGAAGTTACACTTCTGCAAACTGCTGCCTGGTTTGCACAAATGGAGGCACCAAGAATGGGGTTGATCGTGCTCCTGTTAAGCGTACCTGCTATGAACAAATACACAGCCATCAACAATCGTGTCGGCACTCAGCATCACCATGGCAATGAGGGTGATCACGCTCCTGCAAAGCCTCTCCCTCCAAGGCAGTACTCACAAACCAGCTTCTGTTTCTACCACGCAACATTCAGAGCCACCGACTCAGTTTCTACAGTGTACAGCTGGGTAGTTTTGCATGCAGTAGCTCATTGTAGCACAGAATTACATACAGAAACACAGATTTGCAGCGAAACAGCTCGTATGAGCGAAACCACAAAAACATCGAGCCGACGGTTAGGTGTGCACGATCCCGGTGCAACATTGTTGTGCACGCTACGGTGTCATGTGATTAGCAACACAGTGTGAGCAGCTGGGATGAGGTGCACCACATCGTGCCGCTGATGTGCAGGAAAATAAAATAAAAACCAGCTGTATAATTAGTGAATGTCATTGGGTTGATATAAATAATACACAAAAGGGGACGCAATACAGAACTCCGCAGCTAAATAGCCCTGGTTAATTAAAAAATAAATGCCACTCACAGGATTTGAACCTGTAAACTCTGATTACCAGACGGAACCTTAACCTTAAAATGTATCTAAAACAAAGGAGCTTATAATTGATTTTAGACGTAACAAAGGGTTTGCTATAGACAGCATTATTCATGGGAAAGCTGTAGAAAAAGTTCCTGCATATAAATATCTGGGCACTTTTTTTGATGAGAAGTTGAGATTTGACGTAAATACGGCAGACATTGTGAAGCGAGGGCAACAGAGAGTGTACCTCATTCGCAAATTGAAGTCCTTCTCTGTCAGTTCTGTTATTATGGGTCGTTTTTATCAGTCCTTTATTGAAAGTCTTTTATGTTTTTCTTTCATCTGCTGGTTTCCTAGCCTGGCACTGAAAGATAAAAGTAGCTTGCATAGTATCACAAAGACATGTTCAAAGGTCATTGGAGTGGAAACCAGAGACCTAGCTAGTTTTTGTGAACAGCAAATGGTGAGGAAGGCAATTTGTATTTTGTCTTCTCCCGGACATGTGCTGGCAGGTGAATTTTCTTTGTTGCCTTCGGGCCGTCGTTATGTTTCACCTGTCTGCAGGATGAATCGGTTGTTAAAATCTTTTATTCCTTCTGTTATCCGTCTTCTAAATTCCTTGTAAGGTGTGGATGTATGGGTATGTGGATGTAGTATGTTGCACATTTTATGGGGATGTAGTATGTTTTTTTTTTTTTGTGATGTGCCGGTATGCAGGCTGCTGAAATTAATTGCCCCTGGTGGGATGAATAAAGTTGTTTAAGTCTAAGTCCATTGCTGGCCTGTAATCAGAATGGAAAAATGCCTGAAATCAACAATGACATGAAGGAAGTGTGCTGTGTGCGGCCACTGCAGCCCGGCGCAAAAGTGAAACATGTTTTACATATTTCCACGTGAGGACAGCAGGCAGAGACACACGCCTCATGGAGGAATGTTGTAAATTCATGTCCTCAAGCTGGGACGTCCAGGAGCAGAGATCTTTAAAGCTGCGGCTGTGAGCGGACACTCTCACCCCACCATCCATTCAGCACCCAGACCAACGTGTCACTCTCTGTGTTATGTGGTCATTCATTTTGGTAATTTTTTTTATGTAATTGCATATGTAGGTATTGTCATAATTATTTGTATAACTGTACTGGTGGTGGTGTCTGTGTTTGTAATGTGTGCACTGAGCTGTCATCCAGCTGTCAGTGTGCTGCAATCAGCTGACAGGCTCATCCCCATGCTGTGTGCGATCAGATCTCGGTGCCGGCCCCAATGTGATCAGATCTGTACATACATATAAGCATTTTATGCGAGTGTGCACACTTGCACCACGTGTGTGGCTTTTTGCAACTCCACAGTCATGGGGCACTTAGACAAATTTCACATTCAGCTCGACAGTGATCGTCTGCTGACTGTTTACATGATGATAGTGCGAATGGCCACACATTTTCTAAGTGCCATGCAAGCGGTGTTAGATGTTCGTGTGTGTCACTTGGAATTTGGCCGACACCTGCCACGAGAGAGTACTATGGGCTCACACAGGGCACACTCTGTCTTTCAGCCGCTGGTGTGTGCAAATACTTGTAGCAACAGGTATATGAGGCTTTGGAAGCAGCTATGATTTTACACGTTTTGCATACAATTCCTACTTCATATGCACTTCATGCGCAATTCGACCACATTCACACTATGTGTGAAGGGGCCCTAACAAATAAAATGAAGTTGACTACACAAAACATGAATGTTATTGGGTTCATACTGTCTGCAATCAATTAAAACTCAAAGTAAATGTAAGGATCTTTGCATTTTTTATTTGTATTTTTCCATATCTTCCAAAATCTTCTCTTATTTGGGGTTGAACAATTATTAATTACAATACAGACTAATTGAAAACACAATCTTATCTCATGCTGTTTCAGTATTTTTGCAAATATAACTAGTGCGTTAATACATGAACACACCATGTGCACAATGTTATTAGTCCTTACAAGAAAATTAGTGCTTTATAGTGCTTTAACTTTAATAAAGAAATTGTCTACTTTGAGAAAAGTCAGGGTAAAACACCTCAGTGAGAAAAGCAATAATCTCATCAAATCCATGGAGGACCATTATTCGGCGTCAGAACCTCTGCCAGCAGGGATAAAGTTTGTACCCAGAGATCAAAACTGTTCTTCTCTTGCCAAAAGGGAATATTCAAAACAGCGCCAGTGGGCTTTTTTTCCAGTATTAAATAAGCCTAAAACTGCTTAAAAAAACATTCTGAAACCTAAGTGTGATATGAACTTCGGAAGGAAGGGATCACAATGAAAAATGTATCTTTACAAGCACTTCCTCAATCCAAAAACAACTGTATCACAATCCTCAAGTTAAAGCACTTTTCCCACTTGAATCAGCAGTCACTTCAGGCTGTCAATACAATTATTTTGAAGTGGAAAAGATCGGAGAGACGATGTTAGACTGTCTGAAAGGCTTTTCCTCTCCAAAACGTCTTAAAATTACTCTTTCTTTGTAGGAAGTGGGAGCACAACCATATCTAATATCAAATGTAGGATGATGAAAGATTAATATGGTATGCTAATGCACAATTTTCAAATTTATACCACAAAAAAGTTCAGTTTCTGTCCAATATAGAAATGGAAATAACAGCCAAAATTGTTGTGTGGGCCGCTGAAGAGGAGGTACTGCTGGCCCACCACCACCAGAGGGCACCCTGCCTGGAGTGCAGGCTCCAGGCACCAGAGGGCGCTGCCATCTCACAGGAGCAGCCGGGGTGACAGCTGTCACCTACGACAGCTGTTACCAATCATCTGATCCGCAGCGGTATATCTGCAAGACGTCATCTCCACTTCTCTGCCAAGATATCGCTCTACCAAGGAGGTAACGATCTCAGCTGACTGTGTTGATTCTCTGACAGGAATATCTATTGCTTGTGTGTGTTGGACAGCAGATATTCTGTTTCTTTTTTCGACGAGAGGTGGAGGTGGCATTCCCACCATACGTGTTGCTGGGTGCACACGCACCCACATCTAACTGTTTTTGTTCCTCGCCAGCAGTACCAGATCTGACAAGCGGAGGCAGTGGCCACCTGGGTGTTCAGGACTTGGCGGCTCCAGTATTCCCGGGGTTCGGTGGCGGAGGAAATCGTGTGGTTCCGGTTCTGCTTTGGACGGACGTCTCTTATCTTCGAGCCTGCCCACACATCACCCTTGTAATTGACTGACTGTTAAATTTCACATTCGCCGTGTTGGTTGTGTTTTTTCACAACAGTAAAGTGTTGTTATTTGACTTCCTTCATTGTCCGTTCATTTGCGCCCCTGTTGTGGGTCCGTGTACCTACACTTTCACAACAGGATATCTCGGCCAGCGTCATGGACCCCGAGGGGTGTCAACCGGCTGTTGAATGGCCAATGGAAGAACCGGGCGCACAGGCGTCTGCAGGAGGAATGATCGGTGAGTTGCAGCGAATCCTCACCGCCTTTACGCCTCGGTTGGATCTAATGACCGAGCAGAACGTCCTCCTTAACAGCAGGGTGGAGGCTCTCGCCGCTCAGGTGGAAGCGCGCCGTCAGGGCGCTGCTGCGGCTCTCCCTCCTGTCGATCCTGTGCGCAACGTTGACATTCCACAGGTCATTCAACGACCCCTCCCACCTTCCCCTGAAGCATACATAAGCCCTCCAGAGCCGTACGGGGGTTGTGTGGAGACGTGCGCGGACTTTCTTATGCAGTGTTCGCTCGTTTTCGCACAACGTCCCGTCATGTATGCGACTGATGCTAGTAAGGTAGCTTATGTGATTAATCTGCTTCGCGGTAAGGCACGCGCTTGGGCTACAGCGCTCTGGGAGCAAAATTCACGGCTCCTTCAGACATATGATGGGTTAGTGAGGGAGTTCAGAACAGTGTTCGATCACCCAAATAGAGGAGAGACCGCTTCAGCCGTGCTGCTGTCAATGAGACAGGGGCGCCGGAGCGCAGCTGCTTATGCAGTCGACTTCCGCATCGCGGCGGCGAGGTCCGGCTGGAATAGCACTGCCCTCCGTGCCGCCTTCGGAAATGGACTGTCGTTGGTCCTGAAGGAGCTCCTGGTGGCTAAGGACGAACCGCGGGATTTAGACGGGCTTATTGATCTGGTTATACGATTAGACAATCGGTTAGAAGAACGCCGTCGGGAACGAGACGAAGGGCGTGGCCGGGCACGCGCCGTCCCTCTCCCTTCCGGTTCCAACCGAGCTCCGCCCCGCCCACGCTCCACGGCCTCTACGCTCCGTGTGGTTACAGCTCCCCCTGCTGATGAAGCTATGGACACGAGCAGGGCCACATTTAAACCACCGGATAGACAGAGGAGGCTGGTCCGCGGAGCGTGCTTTGTTTGTGGCTCGATAGAGCATCAAGTGAGGGACTGCCCCGAGCGGTTAAACAACCAACGCCCGCCCCTAGAAACTGGGCTAGGGGTGGGCCAAGACATTCACGTGGGACACACCCATATTGCCACACGACTCCCGGTTACAATCCTTTATGAGGATTTAACCCTTCAGGCCCCAGCACTGGTGGACACGGGCTCAGAAGGGAATTTGCTAGACAGCAAATGGGCCAGGGAGGCAGGGCTCCCTCTGGTGGCACTTACTTCACCTGTGCAAGTACGGGCACTAGATGGCTCCCTACTCCCTTTAGTCACACATAAGACACCTCCAGTAACTCTGGTGGTGTCAGGGAACCACCGGGAGGAGATCGAGTTTTTTGTGACTCCTGCCACCTCCCGCGTGATTCTAGGGTTCCCCTGGATGTTAAAACACAATCCCCGGATCGATTGGCCATCCGGGGTAGTGGTTCAGTGGAGCGAGACCTGCCATCGGGTATGTTTAGGTTCCTCGGTTCCTCCCGGTTCCCAGGCTAAGGAGGAGGTCAGAGTCCCGCCCAATCTCGGGACAGTGCCGGTGGAGTACCATGACCTTGTGGACGTGTTCAGCAAGGATCTGGCGCTCACCCTTCCCCCACACCGCCCGTACGATTGTGCCATTGATTTGGTTCCAGGCGTTGAGTTCCCGTCCAGCAGGCTGTACAACCTCTCACGACCTGAGCGCGAATCAATGGAGACCTACATCCGGGACTCTCTAGCTGCCGGGCTGATCCGGAATTCCACCTCCCCGATGGGTGCAGGTTTCTTTTTTGTGGGGAAAAAGGATGGCGGACTACGTCCATGCATTGATTACAGGGGGCTGAACGAAATCACGGTTCGTAACCGATACCCATTGCCCTTGTTGGATTCAGTATTCACGCCCCTGCATGGACCCCAAATGTTCACTAAGCTAGATCTTAGAAATGCGTATCACCTGGTTCGGATCCGGAAGGGAGACGAGTGGAAGACGGCATTTAACACCCCCTTAGGTCATTTTGAGTACCTGGTCATGCCGTTCGGTCTTACAAACGCCCCCGCGACGTTCCAAGCATTGGTTAATGATGTCTTGCGGGATTTCCTGCACCGATTCGTCTTTGTATATCTGGACGATATACTCATCTTTTCTCCGGATCCTGAGACTGATATCCGGCATGTACGTCAGGTCCTGCAGCGGTTGTTGGAGAACCGGCTGTTTGTGAAGGGCGAGAAGTGCGAGTTCCACCGCACTTCTTTGTCCTTCCTGGGGTTTATCATCTCCCCTAACTCCATCGCTCCTGATCCGGCCAAGGTCGCGGCGGTGAGAGACTGGCCCCAACCCACCAGCCGTAGGAAGCTGCAACAGTTCCTCGGCTTTGCTAATTTCTACAGGAGGTTCATTAAGGGCTACAGTCAGGTAGTTAGCCCCCTGACAGCCCTGACCTCACCAAAAGTCCCCTTCACCTGGTCGGATCGTTGCGATGCCGCGTTCAAGGAGTTGAAACGGCGCTTCTCGTCTGCACCCGTTCTGGTGCAGCCCGATCCTAGTCGCCAGTTAGTGGTTGAAGTGGACGCGTCGGACTCAGGGATAGGAGCTGTGCTTTCCCAGAGCGGGAAGACCGATAAGGTCCTTCACCCGTGTGCCTATTTTTCACGCAGGTTGACCCCGGCCGAACGGAACTATGACGTCGGCAATCGAGAACTCCTTGTGGTGAAAGAGGCTCTTGAAGAGTGGAGACATCTGTTGGAGGGAACGTCCGTGCCATTCACGGTTTTCACTGACCACCGGAACCTGGAGTATATCAGGACCGCCAAGCGGCTGAACCCCAGGCAAGCCCGCTGGTCACTGTTCTTCGGCCGTTTTGACTTCCGGATCACCTACCGTCCCGGGACCAAAAACCAGAGATCGGATGCCTTGTCCCGGGTACATGAAGATGAAGTCAAAGCGGAGTTGTCGGATCCACCGGAACCCATCATCCCGGAGTCCACTATCGTGGCCACCCTCACCTGGGACGTAGAGAGAACCGTCCGGGAGGCCCTGGCACGAAGCCCGGACCCCGGAACTGGGCCGAAGAACAGGCTCTACGTCCCACCAGAGGCTAGGGCTGCAGTCCTGGACTTCTGTCACGGCCCCAAGCTCTCCTGTCATCCAGGGGTGCGAAGAACCGTGGCAGTTGTCCGGCAGCGCTTCTGGTGGGCGTCCCTAGAGGCCGACGTCCGGGATTATATCCAGGCCTGCACCACCTGCGCCAGGGGCAAGGCTGATCATCGCAGGGCTTCGAGACTGCTCCAGCCGCTGCCCGTGCCTCATCGCCCCTGGTCCCACATCGGCCTGGATTTTGTCACGGGCCTCACGCCGTCCCAGGGCAACACCACCATCCTCACGATAGTGGACCGATTCTCCAAGGCAGCCCACTTCGTGGCCCTCCCGAAGCTCCCGACGGCCCAGGAGACAGCAGACCTCCTGGTCCACCACGTCGTCCGGCTGCATGGGATTCCAACAGACATTGTCTCCGATCACGGTCCCCCTTTCTCCTCGCAAGTCTGGAGGAGCTTCTGCCGGGAACTGGGGGCCACGGTGAGTCTCTCATCCGGGTATCATCCCCAGACCAACGGGCAAGCAGAACGGGCCAATCAGGAGGTGGAACAGGCCCTGCGTTGTGTGACGGCCGCGCACCCGGCGGCCTGGAGTACTCATTTGGCCTGGATCGAGTATGCCCATAACAGCCAGGTGTCGTCAGCCACTGGCCTCTCCCCTTTCGAGGTGTGTCTGGGGTACCAGCCTCCTTTGTTTCCGGTGGTTGAGGGAGAGGTCGGTGTGCCCTCGGTCCAGGCCCACCTGCGGAAGTGCCGTCGGGTGTGGCGTGCCGCCCGTTCTGCTTTGCTGAGGGCCCGGATGAGGACGAAGGCCCATGCAGACCGTCGGCGGACCCCGGCCCCTACGTATCGGCCAGGGCAGGAAGTGTGGTTGTCAACTAAGGACATTCCCCTCCAAGTGGTCTCCCCTAAATTGCAGGATCGGTATATCGGTCCGTTTAAGATCCTCAAGGTCATCAGTCCAGCCGCAGTGAGGCTTCAGATTCCGGCCTCACTGCGGATACATCCCGTTTTCCATGTGTCCCGACTTAAGCCACATCACACTTCACCCCTCTGTACTCCGGGTTGGGCACCACCTCCTGCCCGGATCATCGATGGCGAGCCGGCTTGGACTGTGCGCCGGCTTTTGGATGTCCGAAGGATGGGCCGGGGCTTCCAGTATTTGGTGGACTAGGAGAGGTACGGCCCCGAAGAACGCTCCTGGGTGAATCAATCAATCAATCAATCAATTTTTTTTTATATAGCGCCAAATCACAACAAACAGTTGCCCCAAGGCGCTTTATATTGTAAGGCAAGGCCATACAATAATTATGTAAAACCCCAACGGTCAAAACAACCCCCTGTGAGCAAGCACTTGGCTACAGTGGGAAGGAAAAACTCCCTTTTATCAGGAAGAAACCTCCAGCAGAACCAGGCTCAGGGAGGGGCAGTCTTCTGCTGGGACTGGTTGGGGCTGAGGGAGAGAACCAGGAAAAAGACATGCTGTGGAGGGGAGCAGAGATCGATCACTAATGATTAAATGCAGAGTGGTGCATAAAGAGCAAAAAGAGAAAGAAACAGTGCATCATGGGAACCCCCCAGCAGTCTACGTCTATAGCAGCATAACTAAGGGATGGTTCAGGGTCACCTGATCCAGCCCTAACTATAAGCTTTAGCAAAAAGGAAAGTTTTAAGCCTAATCTTAAAAGTAGAGAGGATGTCTGTCTCCCTGATCTGAATTGGGAGCTGGTTCCACAGGAGAGGAGCCTGAAAGCTGAAGGCTCTGAATCCCATTCTACTCTTACAAACCCTAGGAACTACAAGTAAGCCTGCAGTCTGAGAGCGAAGCGCTCTATTGGGGTGATATGGTACTACGAGGTCCCTAAGATAAGATGGGACCTGATTATTCAAAACCTTATAAGTAAGAAGAAGAATTTTAAATTCTATTCTAGAATTAACAGGAAGCCAATGAAGAGAGGCCAATATGGGTGAGATATGCTCTCTCCTTCTAGTCCCCGTCAGTACTCTAGCTGCAGCATTTTGAATTAACTGAAGGCTTTTTAGGGAACTTTTAGGACAACCTGATAATAATGAATTACAATAGTCCAGCCTAGAGGAAATAAATGCATGAATTAGTTTTTCAGCATCACTCTGAGACAAGACCTTTCTGATTTTAGAGATATTGCGTAAATGCAAAAAAGCAGTCCTACATATTTGTTTAATATGCGCTTTGAATGACATATCCTGATCAAAAATGACTCCAAGATTTCTCACAGTATTACTAGAGGTCAGGGTAATGCCATCCAGAGTAAGGATCTGGTTAGACACCATGTTTCTAAGATTTGTGGGGCCAAGTACAATAACTTCAGTTTTATCTGAGTTTAAAAGCAGGAAATTAGAGGTCATCCATGTCATCCATGTCATCCATGCAGTTTAGCTAATTGGTGTGTGTCCTCTGGCTTCATGGATAGATAAAGCTGGGTATCATCTGCGTAACAATGAAAATTTAAGCAATATCGTCTAATAATACTGCCTAAGGGAAGCATGTATAAAGTGAATAAAATTGGTCCTAGCACAGAACCTTGTGGAACTCCATAATTAACTTTAGTCTGTGAAGAAGATTCCCCATTTACATGAACAAATTGTAATCTATTAGACAAATATGATTCAAACCACCGCAGCGCAGTGCCTTTAATACCTATGGCATGCTCTAATCTCTGTAATAAAATTTTATGGTCAACAGTATCAAAAGCAGCACTGAGGTCTAACAGAACAAGCACAGAGATGAGTCCACTGTCCGAGGCCATAAGAAGATCATTTGTAACCTTCACTAATGCTGTTTCTGTACTATGATGAATTCTAAAACCTGACTGAAACTCTTCAAATAGACCATTCCTCTGCAGATGATCAGTTAGCTGTTTTACAACTACCCTTTCAAGAATTTTTGAGAGAAAAGGAAGGTTGGAGATTGGCCTATAATTAGCTAAGATAGCTGGGTCAAGTGATGGCTTTTTAAGTAATGGTTTAATTACTGCCACCTTAAAAGCCTGTGGTACATAGCCAACTAACAAAGATAGATTGATCATATTTAAGATCGAAGCATTAAATAATGGTAGGGCTTCCTTGAGCAGCCTGGTAGGAATGGGGTCTAATAAACATGTTGATGGTTTGGATGAAGTAACTAATGAAAATAACTCAGACAGAACAATCGGAGAGAAAGAGTCTAACCAAATACCGGCATCACTGAAAGCAGCCAAAGATAACGATACGTCTTTGGGATGGTTATGAGTAATTTTTTCTCTAATAGTTAAAATTTTGTTAGCAAAGAAAGTCATGAAGTCATTACTAGTTAAAGTTAATGGAATACTCAGCTCAATAGAGCTCTGACTCTTTGTCAGCCTGGCTACAGTGCTGAAAAGAAACCTGGGGTTGTTCTTATTTTCTTCAATTAGTGATGAGTAGAAAGATGTCCTAGCTTTACGGAGGGCTTTTTTTATAGAGCAACAGACTCTTTTTCCAGGCTAAGTGAAGATCTTCTAAATTAGTGAGACGCCATTTCCTCTCCAACTTACGGGTTATCTGCTTTAAGCTATGGGTTTGTGAGTTATACCACGGAGTCAGGCACTTCTGATTTAAAGCTCTCTTTTTTAGAGGAGCTACAGCATCCAAAGTTGTCTTCAATGAGGATGTAAAACTATTGACAAGATACTCTATCTGACTTACAGAGTTTAGGTAGCTACTCTGCACTGTGTTGGTATATGGCATTAGAGAACATAAAGAAGGAATCATATCCTTAAACCTAGTTACAGCGCTTTCTGAAAGACCTCTAGTGTAATGAAACTTATTCCTCACTGCTGGGTAGTCCATCAGAGTAAATGTAAATGTTATTAAGAAATGATCAGACAGAAGGGAGTTTTCAGGGAATACTGTTAAGTCTTCTATTTCCATACCATAAGTCAGAACAAGATCTAAGATATGATTAAAGTGGTGGGTGGACTCATTTACTTTTTGAGCAAAGCCAATAGAGTCTAATAATAGATTAAATGCAGTGTTGAGGCTGTCATTCTCAGCATCTGTGTGGATGTTAAAATCGCCCACTATAATTATCTTATCTGAGCTAAGCACTAAGTCAGACAAAAGGTCTGAAAATTCACAGAGAAACTCACAGTAACAACCAGGTGGACGATAGATAATAACAAATAAAACTGGTTTTTGGGACTTCCAATTTGGATGGACAAGACTAAGAGTCAAGCTTTCAAATGAATTAAAGCTCTGTTTGGGTTTTTGATTAATTAATAAGCTGGAATGGAAGATTGCTGCTAATCCTCCGCCCCGGCCCGTGCTACGAGCACGGTTTAATAGACCACATTTAACTGTTTTAGACTGTGGTGCAGTTGAAGGTGCTATATTATTTTTTCTTTTTGAATTTTTATGCTTAAATAGATTTTTGCTGGTTATTGGTAGTCTGGGAGCTGGCACCGTCTCTACGGGGATGGGGTAATGAGGGGATGGCAGGGGGAGAGAAGCTGCAGAGAGGTGTGTAAGACTACAACTCTGCTTCCTGGTCCCAACCCTGGATAGTCACGGTTTGGAGGATTTAAGAAAATTGGCCAGATTTCTAGAAATGAGAGCTGCTCCATCCAAAGTGGGATGGATGCCGTCTCTCCTAACAAGACCAGGTTTTCCCCAGAAGCTTTGCCAATTATCTATGAAGCCCACCTCATTTTTTGGACACCACTCAGACAGACAGCAATTCAAGGAGAACATGCGGCTAAACACGTCACTCCCGGTCTGATTAGGGAGGGGCCCAGAGAAAACTACAGAGTCCGACATTGTTTTTGCAAAGTTACACACCGATTTAATGTTAATTTTAGTGACCTCCGATTGGCGTAACCGGGTGTCATTACTGCCGACGTGAATTACAATCTTACCAAATTTACGCTTAGCCTTAGCCAGCAGTTTCAAATTTCCTTCAGTGTCGCCTGCTCTGGCCCCCGGAAGACAATTGACTATGGTTGCTGGTGTCGCTAACTTCACATTTCGCAAAACAGAGTCGCAAATAACCAGAGTTTGATCCTCGGCGGGTGTGTCGTCGAGTGGGGAAAAACGGTTAGAGATGTGAACGGGTTGGCGGTGTACACGGGGCTTCTGTTTAGGGCTACGCTTCCTCCTCACAGTCACCCAGTCAGCCTGCTTTCCCGGCTGCTCGGGATCTGCCAGGGGGGAACTAACGGCGGCTAAGCTACCTTGGTCCGCACCGACTACAGGGGCCTGGCTAGCTGTAGAATTTTCCACGGTGCGGAGCAGAGTCTCCAATTCGCCCAGCCTGGCCTCCAAAGCTACGAATAAGCTACAATTATTACAAGTACCATTACTGCTAAAGGAGGCCGAGGAATAACTAAACATTTCACACCCAGAGCAGAAAAGTGCGGGAGAGACAGGAGAAGCCGCCATGCTAAATCGGCTAAGAGCTAGTAGCTACGCTAAGCTAGCGGATTCCTAAAAACACGCAAAGTGAATAATGTGTAAATAATTTAGAGGTGATTCAGCAGAAGGAGTGCTTTAGTTAAGGCACGTAAAGATTACACTGGGAAACAAATCGTAATCTAGATAATCACAATCATGTGAAGAGGAGCTTCATCCTGGACCCGGCCCTCCTGGCCGATTTCTACCACTGCCACCCGGACAAGCCTGGTCGGGCGCCAGGAGGCGCCCGTTGAGTGGGGGTCCTGTTGTGTGGGCCGCTGAAGAGGAGGTACTGCTGGCCCACCACCACCAGAGGGCACCCTGCCTGGAGTGCGGGCTCCAGGCACCAGAGGGCGCTGCCATCTCACAGGAGCAGCCGGGGTGACAGCTGTCACCTACGACAGCTGTTACCAATCATCTGATCCGCAGCGGTATATCTGCAAGACGTCATCTCCACTTCTCTGCCGAGATATCGCTCTACCAAGGAGGTAACGATCTCAGCTGACTGTGTTGATTCTCTGACAGGAATATCTATTGCTTGTGTGTGTTGGACAGCAGATATTCTGTTTCTTTTTTCGACGAGAGGTGGAGGTGGCATTCCCACCATACGTGTTGCTGGGTGCACACGCACCCACATCTAACTGTTTTTGTTCCTCGCCAGCAGTACCAGATCCGACAAGCGGAGGCAGTGGCCACCTGGGTGTTCGGGACTTGGCGGCTCCAGTATTCCCGGGGTTCGGTGGCGGAGGAAATCATGTGGTTCCGGTTCTGCTTTGGATGGACGTCTCTTATCTTCGAGCCTGCCCACACGTCACCCTTGTAATTGACTGACTGTTAAATTTCACATTCGCCGTGTTGGTTGTGTTTTTTCACAACAGTAAAGTGTTGTTATTTGACTTCCTTCATTGTCCGTTCATTTGCGCCCCTGTTGTGGGTCCGTGTGCCTACACTTTCACAACACAAAATGTTACTTCTTTTCTCCTGGACAGAGGATTCATAGTCATATTTTACTGAACATAGGCTGGCGTCAAACATCGCAAGGGAATGCAAAGGTTTGCTCATCCTATTTGTCAATTATTCTTCCTCAAAAATGGTGCCTGATCTAGATTGGCATTGTGAAGGTGCACATGACCGTGCGCTCTCTTTTCTTCCCCTCTCTTGAACCTGCTTAGCCCGCCTCCCTCTATCTCCTTTAGCTTCTACACTGACACTGTGCATCTCTTTCATCCCAAAGGTTTCAAAGGTTCTCTTCTCCATGAATACAAAACACCACAGCCTCTTGAACTTTTGATGTTGGCTGAAAAGCAAAAGAAAGACAGAAACACCTCTCTATAAAGACATCACAGGATGAGTTCAGGGGTAGTTCACCTGAACTCCATCCATATTCAAGCAGTTTTGCTTCTCCTTTATCTCGCTCTAGTTGGTTTTTCCTGTTTAACTATAGCGAAAAGAGAAAGCAGGGCTCATAAACACATGGCAGAGTTGTTCAAGGTCCTGACTGGCTGGAAGGTGGACTTAGGCCATGCAGGCTATAGCCTAAAGGCTCTTCAGTCTTGGTGAAATAAAAATGTATTCAGCAACTTGCCTCTTTTTGAGCTTAGCAACTGATCCAAAAGGACATGAGATAAAACTAGCATGGATGGACGCTATAGATGGGCCCTTTCCATTTGTCAGTGCTTATGAGGCCAAGAGGCAAAGGATACAAGGAAAGGGTCTTAGGATAAGCCATTGATTACTGGTTCCTACATACTCTAATCAGCTTGTACTGACACTCTACTGCCACCACAGAAGGACACCCTATTGTCTTGGAGCTACAAAACAGAGTTTAGGGGTCCATATGCCACGCTAATTGTTTATTGACTGTTCACAGCAAGAAGGAAGATAATTATGGTCATTAACTAGTGTAACTAGGCAGACACAAGTTGTCAATTCCAGATCCCACCAGGCTCGTTCACTCTGTTGTAACAAGCTGTGTCAGATAACCGGCGTCTTTCCATGGGAAAACAGCTGGAGAAAGCATGGAAACACTTCTTTTCTGTTTTTATTATTCCTCCGCCTCCTCTGTTCTTCCTCCTCCTGTTCATTCCATTTTTGTTTATTTTTTCCTCCTACGGAGCGGATTGTACACATCACTTTATCAGCCGTAGTGGATTTTTTTTTCTTTGCAAAACTCCATTTTTGACACTGATGTCTTTTGGATGTCGATGTGAACCCAAACATGCTTGTGCACGTACACGGAATATGCACAGTATTGTGTGGGAACACAGTGTGAAATAGTTTGGGTTTTAAAGGACTTTTGGGAAACAGACACAAACACAGTCAAATACAGTTTAAATGGTACAGGACTGGTAGGATTTGCCCGGAAGCTACAGCTGTGATCAGTTACATACATTTGTCCTTGTCTTGTCACTCTTTCAGCAGTTTATATAGCAATGTGCAAGTGTACTGCAGAGGAGTTACTTTTGAAGGTGGAAAGTGGAAAACTTCTTCAGTACATCAGCCTTGGATAAACATTCTTTTCTTAGTTTTATGTTGTGTCAGGAATCCCAGGACGGGCTGCTCTGATGCCTTGATAACCTTGAGTCATTTAGAGGTCAAGGCAATCATAAAATATCTGAAGAACAACTGTGTCCATTTATGTGATTTAATAGCACAGTACCTCACCCTTTCCTTCTGAAGCTGGAATACAAAGTAAGGTTCTGAAGATCCTTGATCCTAAAGATCATATAAGCTCTAATTTAAATCAGGTAGCAGACAAGGGGAAATAGCAGTTAGTCTACAATATGTAGACTGGGGTTTGATTCTATGTGTGTACATAAAGATACCAGCCTGTGTCCTAGGACAAGGACCCAGCATTGTCCCAGTCCACCCAGTTGAAATGGATGCCAGTCTTGTTTGGAGAGGAAACTTGTGATGGACTGGCATCCCATCATACACTCTCATCTGCTTTGTGCTAAGGTATACAGGGATAAATGTCAGGTTTTTGGTCTTTTGGGTTGCTTTTGGGTTCTGTCTGTCTCTTGCTCTGTCTTTTTGGTTGGTTGTTCTCTGTCCTGCTTTCTCTTGTCTCCCTCTCTTGGCTCTTGGTGGTAGGTGTTTCTCTCTGTCTGGCCACATCCTGGTTCTGGGAGCTTCTCCACACACCTGTTCTTGATTTGCAGTTAATCACCTGGGTGCTTTATAAGCCTCACAGTTTGCCTTTGTCCTTCGCCAGATCGATGTGCCTAGTGCCTCTTTCCAGCCTTATTCTTGTATTTTTGCCTTGCTCTCATTGCCTCATTGTGTTTTATGACAACCTGCTTGTGTACCTCGACCACGCCTTTAGCCTGATGCTTTTGATCCTGTTGCTCTGTGTGGACTGTTTTTCCATGTACCGATCTCAGCCTGAAAACCAAGTAAACGATTTTACGCCACTAAGCTGTGTTCCTGCGTCCTGCATTTGCATCCTGCCTGTCCTATTAACCAATCCTGATAATAAGTACTAGTCTGATGGTCCTTCGGGACCTCTGGATTTGAACTTAAACTTTTTCTAGTTAAAATGATGAATATAGTTCTACTTTTTGTGCTATCATTTACAACCATAGTCATATTAAATCATTGTTTGCAATCAAGCCTCTGAGGGCTGCAGGCAACCTTGATAGTTGTTTTGTTCAGAAGAAGTTATTCTTTTGAAAAACTTGTTTAGGACAGAATGAAGGAATGTGAATGGGACAGTTAGAACAAGAGTAACAAAAACCCACTTATTGCTCAAAATATCAAAGAACTGCATGCAGTCTACTTATAAATTACTGGTACACAAGTGGAAAAGTACCATCTGAATAAATTTTGAAAATATTGGACATGCAGTATGGCAAACAATACAATAGCAGTATCAGTAACACAGGAACAACACTAAACATATTACTAAACACATTACAAGCCTCTCTGGTACTTCAATATTGGATTTTCACCTTACACCCCTACATTCCACAGGGTGCCATTCTACTACGATCACCCATGATCCAAACAAAGTGCAAAAAATGGGATGAAAAGGCTTGATCCGGCTTGCCTCTTAACAGGCTGGCTTATAAAGTGCAGATCTGACAACTGGCTGACTTATAAAATGCAGACCTGGCAACCAATCGGAAAATTAAAGTTAAGGTGCTGCGCCCATGGCTCGATGTGACTGGATTGTTCAACTTTAAAAAAAGCAACAAACACTGCTTCAGTTTCAAATTTTAACCCCTTTGGTGTGCAATCAAACAAGTTTCAAGTCTTACTCATAAGGACTACCCCGTTTAAAGACATTCAAACATGATTGAAGCTGTTAAGAGTATGAACAGCTGCATCACGTAATGACACTGATTTTGCACATCAGGATGAAATTTTTGAACAATTCCAAAATTTGACTCCCATTTCAAAACTAGTGCCAATGATGGCTGTATCTACTACATACATCAAGCTTGTTCAAGATTGACAAAGATGGATCAAGAAGTTACTATGATGCATCAACATGCGCCCCAATTTGCTAATCAGGATTAGACGGGAATGAACGGTGCTCTGTGGAATAGACCCATTAAGTTTACGGTACAAGTGCTATCAATGGGTACATTCTCTATGGAAACTTGATAATCTACTTCTTCTATTTCTGCTTCTTCTTTTTGTTGTTCTTCTTAGTTTGACTGTTCTGGTCAGGGGTCACCAAAGCATATCATTCTTCTCCATCTCACTTTGTACCCTGAACCATTATCTGTCACACCAACCACGTTAAAGTTCTCCTTCACCACATCCATAAACTTCCTCTTGGGCCTCCCTGTTCTCCTCTTGCGTCTTGCGTGGTGGCTCCATCCTCAGCACCGGTCTTCAAATATACCCCACTTCCTACCTCTTCACATGCCAAGACCATTTCAATCTCTTTCACATTGTTTGCAAACCATCCTGTCTGCACAAAGGCATCTTCAGCTCTGACACCTGTCAGTACCACACCCTACAAATCATACAACTTAGCCGGACCCATTACTGTCGTATAATAATCCTATTTGACATACCCTTCCATAATAAATCACTCCTGCTACTTGCCTTCACCGCTTCTGCAGTCTGTTATTCACCTCTCTACTGCACTCCCCATTACTTTAAATAGTTGACCCCAAGTATTTAAATTAATCTACCTTTATCACTTCTAGTCCTTGCAAATGTCCCACTCCACCATGCTCTCTCTCATTCCTACACATGTAGTTCATATTCCATTCCCCACTGCATCCATTTTCACTCACCTGTTGTCTGTCAGACAACAGGTGAGTGACAGACTGTCGCCCTGTCCAGGATGTATCCCGCCTCACACCCTATGACTGCTAGGATAGGCTCCAGCCCCCCATGACCCTTAATTGGAGTAGGCGGTTGAAGATGAGTGAGTGAATGAGCTTTCTTATTTCAACTACCAACACCTAATACTGGGTTTGGCCCTCAGTCTGTTTATCTTCTTCACCTCCAAAGTCATTGTACAAATCACCATTCAATCCTGTCTAGCAATGCTTTCTGTTGCCACTATGTTACAGTCCCCAATTTCATTCACAATACGTATCAACATCAGACATAGTACAACTGTGTGCATCTGCCTCGACTCTGATAAATGACCCTGTGCTGCTATCTTCTGAAAGTGATTACAATTACTTTTATAAAAATCCATCACCTACCAATCACCGTTGTTCCCTTAAGACAGGGGTGCCCAAGTTCAGTCCTCGAGATCTACCTTCCTGACACTCATTAAAAGCATGCTAACAAGTCTTTCATTGGATTCAGGCATGTTGGAACAGGGAGACAACTAAGAGTGTCAGGAAGGTAGATCTCGAGGACCGAACCTGGGCACCCCTGCCTTAAGAGAAGAAGGAGCTTTACTGTCATTGCATCTACATACCGCAAAGTGTAGCCCAATCCAACTGCTAGGAGCATTGAAGAGCTGTAGTTTTTGGCATTCTGGTTCAATGTCAGACCTAGATGAACTGCCTTGGTCTCGGACAAAAAAAAAGGACCATGACCAAAATGCGCATGTTTTGATGGTGGGAGGAAACTGGACAAAACCAAGACAGATAGAACATGCAACCTTCATTCAGAAAGGAAACAGACTAGGGTGGAATCAAATCCAGACCTTCTTGCTTTGAGGAATGAGAGAGACTACTGATCCACAATTCTGTCAAGATGCTGACGTAAATCTACTCCAATCTAAATATATGAAATTTAATAATATTACCAACAACATATGTTGTAAGTAATCATAAAATTCAAGAACACATTAAATTTTCATATAGCATCAAATCACAACAAAGCTGCCTCAAGGCGCTTCACACAATAAGGTCTAACCTTACCAACACCCAGAGCAACAGTGGTAAGGAAAAACTCCCTCTGAGGAAGAAACCTCAAGCAGACAAGACTCAAAGGGGTGACCTTCTACTTTGGTCATGCTACAGACACAAATTACAAAACAATTCACAAAATGAACATACAGGAAATGTTGCCGGTGCACAGGACTGTTTCCGGAACAGATACCACACCCATCTCTCGATGGAGCCACACCTCAAACAGAGAGACAAGAAAAAAAAGCAGAATCAAGCATCAGAAAGACAACAAATACAGTGTAATTTGTCAGCATTAAGCAACAAGAAAAACAGAAGAAATACTAAGGTGATCGCCGGCCACTAGCCCTAAGCTTCACTAAAAGATCCAGAGTTTAGATAAAGTTGAGGCCGCGGCACGCTCCGTTTCCTACTAAAATGAATTAAAACAGTAACAAGCATAGAAACATACTATACCAGTATGCTAGCAAAAGGGAAAATAAGTGCTTCTTAAGTCTGGACTTGAAAATCTCACAGAATTGACGAAGGGAGATCATTCCACAGAACAGGGACATGATAAGAGAAAGCTCTGTGACTCACAGACTTTATTTACCACTATGGATAATACAATAACTACCGCTACATAAATTTCAGGGGAGGAAATGCAGTTGGAGTTCAATGATGCTGTGTTCCATTGTATTTGGAATTCGTAGGTTGGGGGAGAGGGGGGGGGGGGGGGTTCTGGAAAAATGGTCAGTTAAGTCAGAGCTGCAAGCAACATCCATGTAGACCACATTCATCGATGTGGCGCGGACAGTGAGGAGTTTTTACTTACAGTTTTTACTTGTGTGTTGTGTCAATTTGTGATAGACTGGCTTCCTGTTCAGGGTGTACCCCATCTCTCGCCCAGTGACTGCTGGGATAGGCTCCAGCTCCTCCATGACCCTTAATTGGAATAAGACGATATACAAAATGTATGAATGAATGTATGAATGAATGTCGTGTTTGATAGTGGGTTTTATGCCTATTTATCTGACGTGTACTGATTTAAGTTGTGGATCTTGGTGTTTCTATAAATATGGCGGTGGCTCATAAATTCATGGTAATCCCTCTGCCAAAATGAAGGAGAAAAATATCATGGAAAATGATGTCCCCAGCCATAAGTTTGCTGTTGGCATCCATGCAGACAGCCATGGGAAGAGGACTTGGGTTGGGGGTTCTGTAGCAGGGTGTCTTGCTAAACCAAAAATGAACACATCCTAAATGGCTACACACAATATTTAAACAGCACAAAATTTACATTGTTTCATTTAAATCCCAACTGTGTGGGATGGCGTAGACATGGGGAATACGCACACACATACATTATCAGTTAACAAGTAACGTTAAAACTTTATCAAACATTACATTTTTGTATAAATCACAACAGGGAAGCAATTTTAAATGTTTTAATATGAATGGAAATCAGAAATGATCAACTTCCAACTTGCAGTTCGGCTCAGAATTAGACCTTGAATAAAGGTGCACCAGTGATACCCTTGTATTTCCTTTTTGGCGATTTGTGGAAAAAGGATTTCTTTTTTACAAAGCAACTGTCAAACTAGAGTAAATCACTATTTTATTTGATTGCTTATTGCTCGTGTTTAATGTGACTAAGGTTGTAAAAACGTGTTTTGATTGCATGAAAAAGCTGCCTGTGGCCAAATGCATATGTTAATGAGACATGAGGTCGGTGACTGCCAAAAAGGAATGAGATCCTCTATGTTGTGTTTTTCAAACACCCTCATGTGATTGGTGGAAAAAAAAAATGTCCACTTCAAAGTTGAAGAGTAAGAGTCCTGGAGGCACAGTTTTTATTAAAACACAGAGTGTGTTTGGATTTTCACCGGTGAAATTTATATTAAGTACGTGTCGAAGAGGTGTTGAAAGGGTCGGATGCAGACGGGCCTTAGCGAGGACGCTAGTAGGGTCCTGAGGCTCTGAAGCATGTGGGCAAAGCCATCAGTTACTACCATATGTTATCGGGTCACAACAGCAGCCATGCCTGGACTCCCCTGGGAGACACAAATGCACAGCTGGGGAAGGCATTAGGACACAAAACATGAACCACATCCAGGAGTCAGCTACAAGGGATTTTCTCCCTCCGTGTCAAGTGTGGTAGCGAGACTAAATATGTTGCTGAGTGAGAGAATAAAAGCGTGGACTCGGGTGTGTTTGAGTGTTCATGTCCCTGAATTCACAGTATCGCTGTTTCACTAACGAGCTTGGGTTCCTCTGTTCTGTATAACACTTGCAGGAGATGGGAAGCACAGAAAGAAAGACAGAAAAAAAAAACTAAAGGAGTAGGATCACATAGTGCTTTTAACATTTGCAAAATGCAGACCTTACAAAAAATAAACTTCATCCCGTAACCCTCCACCTTCTTCACTTGCTTTGGAGGCATGACATCTTGAATTTGCATAACAGCAAAGGACAATCAATGGAAGAGAAGCCCTTTGTTAGCAACTGTCAAAGGAGGCAGGGGCCGCAGGCCCGGCACCCCCCGTGTCAAAAGTGCTTATTTGGGGTGCCACTCGGACATGACAGGGCCTCAAGGACAGGGGCGAGGGGTTAAACTGCTAACAACATTAAATGTCACCCCAGACCTACTTCACTGTGAAAAAAATTCAAAGTGACTTATATCAACCAAGTCAAACAGATCACATAATACGTATATTACATCGCTGTACATGCGTGTAGTGCATCAGTATTCAAACTGGTAGCTGTTCTTTCATTTAAAAAAAGCTACTAGTTTGTTATTAATTCAAGTAACAAGCAATTAAATTATTAAATAGATTAGATAGATAGACAGATAGGTAGGTAGGCAGATAGATAGATAGATAGATAGATAGATAGATAGATAGATAGATAGATAGATAGATAGATAGATAGATAGATAGATAGATAGATAGATAGATAGATAGATAGATAGATAGATAGATAGATAGATAGATAGATAGATAGATAGATAGATAGATAGATAGATAGATAGATAGATAGATAGATAGATAGATAGATAGATAGATAGATAGATAGATAGATAGATAGATAGATAGATAGATAGATAGATCACAGATGACCTGGTATTGCTGTCTCCAACCAAAGAAGGGCGACAACAGCAACTTGACCTTCTACACAATTTCTCCCAAACCTGGGTCTTGACAGTGAATCTAACAAGACAAAAATGATAATATTCCAAAAAAGGACCCAGCCTCCAGTCACACAAATATAATTTCTTCCTGGATAAGACAGTCCTAGAACACACAAAAAACTACACCTACCTCAGAATTAACATCAGCACCACAAGCAGTTTCAACAAAGCTGTAAATGACCTGAGAGACAAGAAGGGCTTTTTACGCCATTAAGAAGAACATCAAAGTAGACATCCCAATTCAAATTTGGCTCAAAATATTGGATTCCATTATAGAACCCATTTCTCTTTATGGTTGTGAGGTCTGGGGCCTGCTCGCCAACCAAGTTTTTGCAAAATGGGACAAACACCAAATTGGGAGTCTGCATGCAGAATTCTGTAAATACATCCTCCACATCCAACGGAAAACACCAAATAATGTATGCAGAGCAGAATTAGGACGATACCCTCTAATTGCAGAGCCACCAAACACAAACCCCATTTAGACTAAATCAAATTAAAGGAAACAAAAAGAAAACTGTGATGCATTGGAAAAAAATCAACCAAAAACCAGAGTAAATTGGAATGCTATTTGGCCCTAAACAGACAGTACTCCATGGCAGAATACCTGCACTGTGCACTGTGACCTACCCAAAGCTCAGGAAATCCTTGACCATGTACAGACTCAGTGAGCACAGCCTCGCCGTGGAGAAAGGCCACCACAGACAAACCTGGCTTCCCAGAGAAGACAGACTGTGCATCCACTGCTCACAACGTGAGGTAGAGACTGAGCTGCACTTCCTAACCACCTGCCCGCTGTACCAAGACATCAGAGGAAAGATCCCACAGATCCTACAGATCCTACAGATCACAAACACCCAAAAAGACTTTGAGAGCATGACAAATGTCCATATCTGTTGGGTGAAGTACAACAATGTGCAAGGTTCGTGAGCTGCAGCGACATGAAAAGGAGCAATGGACATAAACCACTGTAAACCCAAAACAGGAGATTAAACTGCTGTGTTACTTTATCTAAGTATAATATAAGACATTTAAAGGATAGCATATTTTTACACCAAAAGCACAATTTTTACTATTATTTCAATCCCACATATCCAGTTCACACATTTATTTACTGTAGAATATTGTTAACTGTATGTACCTACATCTTCTTATTTTTTATTTTTATTTGTTGCTCTATGTAACACCTTGCTTTGGCAATGTAAACATATGTTTCCCATGTCAATAAAGCTCCAGATAATTTGAATTTGAGAATAAACCAAAGCATTCATGGCATTTTGTACTATTCAATTTCTGTATTAGTGTAATTTCACTTCCAGTTTGCTTTTAGTGTTAACTGCTACATTACAGTTGCCAGCTAACCATACCAAAGAATCGCTGCATGCCATTGGTTTTATTCCTGTGTCCGCAACGATAGTGGCATCAACAGAAACACCTCCTGGAAACCAAAGTCAAACCATCCTGCTGCACACTTTATTTAAGCAGAAGTAGATTTTTTCCTTCCCCTGGATGCCAAATAGAAGACCCAATAAAACCCTCCATCTTATGCTATGTTCACATGTTGATCATAGAACATACTTTACCAGTAATACTGGTTGTTGCCATCACTGACTTATTATTTATGATAAATGATCACAGGAAAAACAGTAACTTTGGAATGATGATAATACAATGAAAAGTGTCAGATGGCTGATGCATACATACTCTGCTCACGCTGCATACCTTGATATAAATGTGCAAGTAAATATGCATATGCCTGTAATAGTGTTTTGACTGTGGATGACTTGATTATGAAGTTATTCACCCTCATCAATCACAAACATTTTGTTGATCAGACAGATTTCTTGGTTTTGGGATATACAAACAAAAATGTGCTTTTGGTTCATGTTTTCCTTGACCTTTGACCAAACTTGTACAAAACCTAATCACCTCTAGACATCTATCCAAGTAACATTCTCACCAAGTTTGAAAGAAATCCAACAGTTATTGGTTTATCTTCTCCACAGATGCACATGCCAGTGAAAACACATTGCTTTACCCCTTACTTAGCTGAAACATGTGCCAACATGAAATACATGCCAGTATTTCAAACATGCTTATGTAACAGAAGCTTCACATTTTAGCCTATAATAATTATACAAAGAGCACCAAATTTTATGAGAAGTACTTTTTTTAAATGTGCACAGAGTGCTGAAGCAGCAGAACAAATATATGTTTGCTGTCAATCTAATAGGGTGTCAAGTTTGTGATATCAAAATTACTTGAAGAAGAAATCCAGAACATGAACACATATTATATAACAAATTTAATGAAAGTGCAATAGAAACATCAAAATTGGCATGTGCACTGCTGTGGAATGAACTTCAATAAAAACTCCACTGACCATTTAAAAATTTAAAAATGCTGCAATTTGCAACAACAGGTGCTGCAGTTTAAAGTTTGTCAGTGCCATGGGGCCCCAAACAGTTGCCTGGCTTGCCTGTTCGCAAGCAGCGCCTCTGATAACGTATGTCTGTATAGTATTACAAACCAAACTGGGTCAGGCCAATGTGATATTTTGAACTGGTCTCAGTCTGATATTGGCCAAAAAGTCTATATCATACATTATTTAATTAATTATAACAATAATAATAATGAGCCAAACATATTCATTAACAGATTAGTTGTTTTAAACTGGGGAAAAGGTGTCAGACTGGTACAGGTATGAGCAGACTGCAGGTTGCTGTACTCCTATTATGTCCAACATGAAAAATCAGTATTGTGCCATCCCCATATCAAGGCCAGTAATCGTGTAACTCCCAGACATTTTATAACTCTACTGAACATAGAGTGGCTTCAAGATTTTTTTTTCTCTATTAATATTCTTATTATTTTAAGTAACACCAGGAGAGTGGCTGTACCAATTATGGTACTTGTACCAAAGCTTCAACAATTTTTCACTTGAGTGTTAGGTTATGAAAAAAGATGGTGAGATTGCGATATGTTGGTCATATCATATATTTAGACACTTATATGCATTAAACTAACACAAAGTACATTAAGGCAGACTTATGAAAGTCAGCTTGCTGACACAAAGTTTGTGTTTACCCACAGCGTCTGTCTCACTCTGTCTCTTCCCTTTCCTAATTCTTTAATAATAGTGTCACCCATTCGAAGTTGGCTTTTTCATCCATTATGGATCAATACCACATTTGATTTTGTTTGTTCTGTGCCAAGTGTCAATGTGCACAAGTCAAAGGGAAGCAGCCCTTTGTTTCATCCTGTTAATAAATACGAAAGCATTTAATATTTCATCTCCTCTACCAAAGGGCCTCAGAGACGTCACTGTGTTTAACACCAGCCGTCTGCGAATCTCTCTCGCTCGCTCCCCTTTCCGTCTTCTGGTTTGTCTGTGCAGGACTGTGTTCTGTAACTTATTTAACAAGGGTTCATTCTCTTGAAAGCAGTTCTACCCGCAGGACTGAGCTAGGCTTTGACTCGACTTTGTGTACGCCTATTAATAAATTAACTATTCTGTCACAATCTGAAGGAAAGATTCAATTATTCACAAATTGCAATGCATAATTCCATCAACCATCTTTTAAGCAGGGCTATGAATAATTTTTGCCATTTTACTTTGGATAATTAAAGCAGTAAATCTCTTTGTGAGACGTGTAACGGCCTTTACTGACTCTATGGTTCATGTTACAATGGAAAAGAAAACAGTACGCATTTTCTGTTATGGTGAAGCCGGCATTAATCAACAGCTTCAGGTATGAATATGCATGCGGCGGTTTAGTTAACATCTCTTATCGGAATATAAATCACTCATTTATTGGCAATCCTTCAGCTGCAGAGGACGGGGGACGGGTGGGTGAGAACACAAGGGTGAAGCAAAGAAATGGAAACATATTGAAAGGGTGAGGACAGAAGAGAGACGTAGGAGAGGGTGGGTGTGAGAAAGCTGGAAAGACAAAGACTGCCGAGTGTGTGTGTGTGTTAGATGGCGATATGGATAGGAAGATCACTTTACTACAGCAAGTGTGTCCTCTGGCTCTTTTTTCACTTGATTTGGGGATACCGCATTAATTTGGGGGAAACATGTCTCTCTCGCTCGGCCCCCACCCTCACATTCTCTTCACGCACTCCCTCCAGATGAAGACTCTCTGTGCTCACAGCTCCTCTGCCATATGTCTCAGCTGAGACAAAAGTGCCTCTTAGGGTTTTTCCTCACTGTATTTTTTTTTTTTCTTTCCACCAGACAGACACTTTGCCCCTGGTCGCTGAACTAACCCAATTAACGGGAAGCCCATGGCTCCCCCAGGTCAGATAACGACCCCCACCACCTCCACCACCCGCTCGTGACATACACACAGAGGCACACAAACATACTCGCAGTGCTCTCTGCTGCCCCTGCTGACCTCTCTCAAACTTACAGAGATAGCAGCTGCTTACCATTTACTTACACCATCGTCAGTGACAACAATAACTGACAGTAAACAACCAAAAGGGCACTTACAGGGTGCAGACTTTAACCTATGCCAACAGTCCGCTCTTCTGTGATATGCATTTCTAATCCTATTTGTCACGGCACAATGAGTGAATTAAAACAGAAGAAGAAGGCCCGTTGGTGCTGGTGCTTATCTCCAGATTCCATAGTGTGAAGTGGATGAAACTGTACAACCTCCCCCCAGGTGGGATGCCAGTCAGATGCAGGTTCCTTCCTCAATCAAGGCAAACCCATTTATAGGTGTATAGTGGAGACTGGGACAATGTTGATGGAGTATTTTGTCCAAAGACACAGTCAGGTAGCATCACCAGGAACCAACCATAGATCTTCATTTTGGTAGCCCAACTCCTTCACTCAATCATTCATTTATTCACATTCATTCATTTTCTGCTGCTTATCTGGGTCTGGGTTGTGGTGGCAGCAGATCAAGCAGTTCATCCCACACTTCTCTATCCTCAGCCAAGTACTTTCAGTCTTCCTTGGGAATTCTGAGGTGTTCGCAATCTATCTGTGAAATATAATCCCTCCAACATGTCCTCCTCCTAGTTAGACATGCTGGGAAGACCTCCATAGGGAAACGACCACAGTGCATCCTCACTAGATGCCTGAACCACCTCAACTGGCACCTTTTGCTGGAAAGAAGCAATAGCTCTACTTTTGTTCCTCCTGACTATTTGTGCTTCTCACCCTGTCCCTGTGTGCAAGTCCAGACACCCTGCAGAGGTTCCTCATTTTCAAATACATACCTGTCTATCTGTCTATTTATCTATACTTAGACTCAGTTGAAGAATATGGGTTGCGTCATGCACGCCATTTTGACCATGCTGTGTGGTTCTTTGGCTTCAGTGTGGAGGACCTCGGCAACTGGAAAATGCCAAGGGGATGCCCATGTATCACCTGGCTATGACAGATGCTTTCAAGAGGTGGGGATGGACCCATTTGATTGTTGTCAAACAGGACCTAGTGTGCTTCCATAGTTTGGTGGATGTGATGATGATTCAGGCACTTTTGCTGGGATATTATCTATGAATGTGTAGAATTTAATGTGAATCTGGTTATAAAACACATAATCTCAATCCAGTCACTGTAGAACAGATTTTATGAACCTTCATCACAAATATGGCTACAAAATACAACAGAAAGGTGGAGAAGTGGCCATGGCTCTGTGTGCTCTCAATGTCAAGTCCTCCCTTATTCCAGATCTGCCCTAATTTAAAGGGTTCCTCCTTGACCCATGCCCTACTCCTTCACCAACTTTCATAGAGAGCAGATTCAGCCTGGTAGTTTTTGGCTACAAAACTATAAATGGCCACTGAAAAAGTGTGTGGAGCATTCTGAAAAGGTCAAAGGCTAAGTTAAACAAAATTCATAGGTCAGGTCAGCTCATATAACTCAAAACAAATCTTAAAAAAGATACAGTTAGTGAGAATTATGTTTTAAAAGACGTTCCAAGGCCAAGACCAAAATCCTGACAAACAGGCTGAGAAGTGGCAGGAAAAAAGCCCTCATACATTTTTTCCCACACAGGTCAAGTAGAATCACGGCCCCCTAGTGTCCCGAAAGTCAAACAGCTGGGCAGTGTGTGACCAATATATCCTCATGCAGAGAGAGAGAGAGAGAGAGAGAGAGAGAGAGAGAGAGAGAGAGAGAGAGAGAAACAGGATGACTTCTAAGGCCACAAACACATCTATCAACTGACTGCCCATCCTCTTTCCTCCGTCCCTCTCTGTCCCCCTATCTCATTCTGACACACACACACACACACACACACACACACACACACACACACACACACACACACACACACACACACACACACACACACACACACACACACACACACACACACACACACACACACACTCGGGCTGTCTCAATTAACCCATGGTTAATCTTAGACCTCCCGTAGCAACTTCTAAAAGGGATCTGGGTAGAACGGGAGATGGTATCTGCCAGGAAGATTACAGTGCGACAGGCAGATCAAAGAGGGCTGGACTATGGGCCCCGGTGATTAGCGGTAATTAAATAAAGTATGTCTGTTTAAACTTCATTAGCAGCTGGGCGTTTGCTCCACGAGAGTGGGCACAACTCAACCATCCTTAATTAAAAGATAATCCACAGGATCGCCCACTAATCTCCTTCCAAAATATGCTCGCCTCTACTCCCCCCACGATGGAGAGTTTCAGTCCGCTGCTACGACAGAACGGGCCGGTGGGTGGAGGTGAGTGGTAAAACTGACAAGTCTACAGAGCAGCCAGGCAAGTGGGTTGCTCCTCTCTCACCACACCCCGACCTGGAGAGGAACAGAGAAAAAAAAAAAACTGCCCTCGATAACATCAATTTAGCATGCTATTATCTCCAATGGTGGAAAACTACACTCTGGCAAAGTCTGACATAAATCTTGGAGAGCTGGGGGGACATTGAATATGCATGAGCTGAAACAGATATGACACTGCTGGCACATTAATATTCTTGTCACTGGAGGTTTTCAAACTTTCAAGTCGATGACTTGAGTGAATCCAGTCTTGAGTTTCCTTAAAACAGGGCAAAAGAATATTATACATAATTAAAGACCTACAAGCTTCTGAACTCTGAGGGCGAAAAGAGAGAAAAAGAGAAATGTGTTGCTGTGGATTCCATAGAATTTAGTTGAATCCACAGTTTGAATAAGTGTGAAGTGATGTGGCTGGATCAAATGAATTCTCTGTCAGTGTCAGGTTCTCCACATCAAGGCCAAAGATCACATGCTCAGTGTTTAAGGGTTTTTAAAAATTAATGTGTTTGCAGGAGAGCTCAGCATGCTGTCAAACACTCGTTCAGCCTTCAAGCATATAACATTCTGTTGAATTGTTTGTTGTTTTTACAACCCTTCATCACACAGACATAAATCATTATTACGCTGTTTAATTCGATATACTTACTAGGAGATGGAGGATAAGCCTTAAGAGTGGATGGAATAGAATGTGAACAGACAAAAAAAAAAAATTAAATCAAACTTATGGAAAATTTTCATTTGGCACACCTGTTGATTTTATAGTATTAATTTCGGTGTCAAATCACTGCCAGCATGCAAAATATTTATCTGCAATTCTTTGCTATAAAGTGAAAGACATATTAAAATGCCATGCCTTACACGTTAAGCTTTTCCAGCACATGACAAGCTGAGAGGAGAATGGGTAGATCTGGATTTGCAGTTGTCCTGTATTAAGACTAAGAGCTAGGCTTCCAATGACTTCCTGGACTCGGCCATCAAAAGTGGTGAAAACGTGGAACTTGTAGAGATACTTATTTACCTTGAGAGTAACATTCATTTCTTAGCTTTTGAGATCAAGACATTAGACATCATAGGATATAAATGCATAAGTATCATAAAATAAAAAAAAAGAAGAGGACAAAACAGTAAACAAACATACAGACAGCAGGGAAGCTCTTTGGCTGATTGCCGCTTAAAGTTTTAAGCATGCACAAAACTTTTGATGGATTCGGTGGACATCACCTAACATCAGCTGTGATGGGAAAAGGACATTTGCAGGACAAAAACAAACACTGTGGATATCAAAAATTTGTATAAGCTCCCTATACATTTCTTGATCCGTCATGGTGTGACCCAGGCTTTGCTATAAGGTTGTGAGACTTGGATGCTCACCAGCGACCTAAGGTGCTGGCTGGATGTCTTTGGTAATAGGTCTCTTTGAAGGATACTTTGGCTAGCATCTCACTGGGCTCCAACAACCTACGAACGACATCTGCGAGGAAATTTGTGCAGTTTGGCACGAGGTTCGCAGCCATTCACTGTCCCCTTGCCTTAGTCACAGGGCGGCGCAAACACATTGCTTGATTTTGAGCAAACCAAAATAATTGCTGCAATGAACTCCCTCGCCAAATCGTCAGGTGGGCACATCATACCGCTCACCACGTCGTCTCTGCGACTGCAACATTTGAGTTATCGCAAATGTTGCACACTGAACGTGTGCAACATGTGAGATAACTTGTGAGGGGTTGACACACACGTTCCCTTTTATATGATCAGAGAGGAACAGCACTTCTGGAAGTGACTGAACACTCCAGCTGCCTCCAGCCACCCCACTCTACAGCTGACCAGTACCCACACAATGTGCACACGTGTGAGTGAGCTGGATGCATCCTGTCCAGCCACAGATGAGCTGCACAGGCATTAGGTCTATTCATCTAAAAAAAAAAAAATTCTGGGGAAAGAAGTGGAAATTAAACTTAAAAGCTTAATACTCCTGGTCGGAGCACACGTCTGTGCACACGCGCTGGACTGGATGCATGAGGAACATGAACGGAGTCATTGTGTTTATTTATTTTTTTATTTTTGGTGCATACCTGCCATGCACATGTGGGAGCTGGCTGGACATGCCCTATCCAGCCACAGATGAGCTGTGCAGACCGGATTCAATATGTTTACCTCTATTTATTTAATTTTGTGAGGATAGATGAGGATTTAAGTTTAATGCTCCTGCTCAGTGCACACCCCACGTGAGCACATGGGCTGGACATGTTCTGTCTAGCCATGGACGACCTGCACAAACTGGATTTAATGTTTATTTTTTTATTTATTATTCCGAGGACAGAAGTGGATTTAAGTTTAATGCTCCTGGTTGGTGCACAGCTACTATGCATACGTGCACACCATGCTGGACAGATGATGTCAGCACTCTGGCTTCATTCTTTAATTTTATTTTATCAGAGCACTTCCAAAGGATCACCGTGCCCTGTGCATCCTGAACATCCTGAAGTTTTGTGCATGGCCCGACTGTACACGTGCATTAAGTGCTGCACACATCTGTCCTGCCACAGCAGAGCCATGCCATCTAATGGAACTTAGTTTTATGCGTGGCCTGGCTGTGAACACACAGTCTGGCTGTACAGACATGCTTTACGCATCGTGCCTGGCCATGAACCGGCTTTTCTCTTTTTATTTATTTTTCTGAGGGCCGCAGCTGGCCAGGGCAGGGACCAAAGACTTCACCTGTGTGGGAAACATCGATGAGGCGATCCAGTTTTATTGTTTTATTTTCAATGTCTTTGAGAACACCAATACAAGTTGAGAGACGCAGCTCAGAGGACATTAATCTGTAAGTCCGTGACAGGTTGTTCCCACTTTTCTTAAAGTAGACCTGCATTGAAATAAATGCAGTCAGATCTTTAGACCAAATAATGACTTATATTTACACATAAGATCCCTCTGAATGTAGTAAAGTAAATCTGCAAGCCCAGATCTGTCATTCAACGGAGAAATCTTCATTTAAAAATGACAAATTTACAGCTAAAATTTAGCCCTCCGCAAAACTGTCATCACATCCGGGACGCTGCCGAGACGTCAGGGAAAAGACCCTATCCCAGCATGCATTGTGCGCGCCGACTGTAATTTGTGGATTTACGTCAGTTTGCATCTGCACCTTTTTCTTGTCTTATACGGAAGGATCTACTTTTTTTAAAACTTCAAATTGTCTTGCGGCACGTTTGGTGAGTACACATTTCGTTTATTTGTGCTTGAAAATTATTTTGGGGGACTTTTTCATACGCCCGTATTTTTTGAAAAAAAATTGGCTGCACCTCCATTCAGTAGACAGGGACGTGGTGCCGGCTGCACAGCAGACACGGGGGCGGTGTGAGTGGCCCGGTTTGGCGTTTATCGAGCATGCAGACTCAGTAAGCACAGCGGAGGCAGAGAGCGAGGCGTTGGGGAAGAACGTCGCCCGCTGTCGATGTCGCCGCTGATCTGAGCATGCAGAGCTGTATCTCACATTCATTGCAGCTTACTTTTGGATGCTGAAACCAGGATGTGTATAACAGTAACATTACTAACAGATAAAATCAATTTCAATGCGGGATCGGACTGAAGGCGGGACTGCTCTGTCTTCTGCCGAACGTCACTGCAATGACCCGGATGTACAAACAGTTTTCGCTGAGGGCCAAATTTTACCTGCAAATTTGTCATTTTTAAATGACGATTTCTCCGCTGAATTACAAATTTGGGCTTGCAGATTTACTTTACTGCATTCATAAGGGTCTTAGAAATACATATCAGTTATTTCTTTCAGAGATTTGACCACATTTATTTCAATGCAGGTCTACTTTAAGGTTTTTTTTTTTAAATAATTTATTTATTCATTTATTATTTACAGGGCTTTTTCTGCGTAAAGTCCGGGGGATTTTCACAGCCTCTTTCACATTACTTTACACAGATAGTAACTATGTAATAGTTCACATACATCCTGAGGACTGTGTGCAAATCTCAGATGCATCACAGGTGCTGAACATCTGTGAGCCGCATGGTATTCATGGGCAAATCCTTCATGGGCAAAAGACCGCGCCAGTGCCGTTCGACTTTTGCGTGAATGTTGCTCAGCATGTCAGTGGCTGTCAAGTGGCATGTGTGCGGACTACTCAAGATTTGTGGCTGTATTTTCACCACCACTCCAGACGGCATTCTGTGGACAGTCGGCCACCATGCACACATGTTGGGAGGACCAGTTCAGTGAGATTCCACATGACAAAGTTATCAGCTTTTCACCTGTTTTGCCACGGTGTTGCATCTCCGCCTCCTCTCCACCAGTGGTGAGTCAGTGAGATACTTAGGTACCACTGGAATGTCTTCATGGGGAAAGACTGGTTACTCAATGATGCTCAGATGAAAATGATCACTTGCATTGTCAGTAAACATCAGTTATGACATTTTGGCCATGTGGCACATTTCTCTTGGAATGAATGATCTGCCATGCAGGTACCTTAGTACTGAGGATCCCAGCAGCAAGAGAAGGTCAAGAGAATGCCCACATTTCATTTGGATACAGTAGATAGACTTTGCAAGTTGGGGATGGATCAATGGTCTACCTGAATTGTTGCCATTCAGGACATAAAATAATTCCCTAGTGTGGTGGATGCAGCAACACTTGGCACCAGCACAAGCCTCCACACCTGACATGATGTGAAAGGTCAAAAATGGAGTTATTGATCATTTTGAGTAAACATGGTCAATTAGATCAAATACAAATATTTGCGTAATTTTAATTTAACCTTTATTTATCAAGGTTAGTCCCATTGAGATCGAGACCTCTTTTGCAAGGGAGACTTGGACAATTATAACATTTCCAATTCACCTAACTTTCATAGTCTTTAAATGTGGGAGGAAACCGGAGCATACACATGCAAACACAGGGAGAACATGCAAACTCCACACAGTCACCACAGCCACTAAGTCACCATGCTGCCCAAAAGAGCCTAATGGAGCAAACTGAAGCAAGAAACCTCTGGTCACAAGCCCACATCAACTCCCAAACTGTTGTTCAATACTCTGTAGAATAGGCGCTGGACTACCAACTGGCACTCAATTTCAGGTGTGTCTGCTTTGAGTCATTGAACAAGACATTTCATCTACATTAGTAGTTCTCAACCCTGGTCCTCAAGTTCCTCTAAGCTTACAAGCTTGTTCTGCCAAAGCCTAATTATCTCACTCAGGTGTCTGTTAGCACTTGATTGCCTGACTACACCTGAAAGAGCTAATCAGCTTGTGGCAGACCAGAGAGAGAAGGAAAATGTGCAAATTCGGTGGTACTTGAGGACCAGCTTTGAGGATAATTTATCTACATCATCCTAGTTATCCCAGGTGTGAATGGGTACTGGCTGTGGTTGGTGGAGTAACCTGCATAAGACTGGCACCCTGCTCAGGGTCAGTCATAGAGTCTTATTTGCTTCACACGACAGAATCCAGAGATGAGCACTGGCACGAACAGGTCTCAGGGCCTACAAAGGACTTGTCATGCTCCTGCCCACGAGGGGCTCCTGTTTAGTGGTGGCCTCCAGATTCTGAGCTTTCTGAGTTTTATTTATATCATGTCTTCTTGGTCACGCTCTATTTATGATTAGTTTTGTTTCATTTATTGTTTGTGTTTCACTTGGTTGCCATGTGCGTATTTAGTTTTGTCTTAGTTCCTGTCTTGCCTGTAGTTTGTTTTTCCTTATTGCTTGTTGTATTATTTTTGTATTCTTTCACTTGTGGTCCCTTTAGTTACTTCAGTCTTAGTTTAATTTACTACATACATTTATTGTATTATGCTTTAATGCTGGTTTTGGTTATTATTTTTCTTCAGCATGTTTTATCTGGTTATGTTCCTTTAGTTATTTATTGCATTCTCTGTTTATCATTTATTGTGTGTTGTATTATCTGGTCACTGGTTTTGTTTTATATCATTTATTTTCTGCTCAGCTTATAGTCTGATTTGCCATCTCTTTATTGGTTATTGCATTTATTTTTATACTTTAATCTGTATCAGTGCTGTTGTAGTTTCTATTATAATCATTGACCTTCTTGTTTTCCGCTTCTAGATTAGTCACGTTATTTCCTTGTTTTTCCCATTTGTTTTGTTCATGTTACTTATGGTTTGTTGAGCACGTCACATTTTGCACTGTTGGCTTTTCTGTCACTTAGTTATCTTGCCCCAGCTCGCTTTGCTTTTGTGTCACTGCTCTCTCTTGCACTTAACTTTGTCTTCCCTGGTCACGCCCCCTTCCAGAGCCTTCCACACACATTACGTCTGTCTGCTACCGTTACCTTGCTGTTGGATCACCTGTGTACCGACTTCCTGCTTGCTTTGACAATTCAACCTTTTTCTTACTCCATCCCTGGTGTGTCCACCCGTTTTGAGCCATGCTTACACTATGCCTGACAGGACTTACTTCTAATTCTACTGCATACTGTACCAAGTAGTGGATCACTACATGGAGCATGCAATAAAGGTGTAATGTTGTAATCCAATATGAGAATTTGCTAACAAAGACTCCAAACTTTCATGCAATATTTGTCTTGGAGGGCAGAGATAAATGCTCTAAACATTTACTATGTCTGAGTGTTCTGGACCTTTTGGCATGCCACCTGAGTCACATAAAAGTATACCTTTTTTGCCAGATGTGAGTGTTCATAAAGGAACCTCGTACATCAGCTGCCCATTCAGAGGCAGAAGGGATCTGGCTGCAGGGCTGCATTCAACTGTGAGAAATGTGTTCTCCCTGTGGTTAAAGTCTGCTAGATAAAATTAGTTGGTGCTGGATGATGCCTGATAGTGCAATCCAATACCTGGTGCCTGAGGTGACATACCTACACAACCAAACAATAATTCACAAATATTTTTGGTACCAGGTCGTATGATAAACTTCATGGGAAGAAGACCAATAATTTTTTGCTTTGTCAAAGTTATTGCATCACGTGCAAGTAAATGAAACACAGCTGGAGTACATATTGGTGGAATGTGGTTTAATTCTGGAAATACGCCCCTTTCAAATGATGTTATCCTTAATCAGTAATGAATACACAGTCATGGCTGTTGGCTATAAATCTTCAAAGCTCTTATTTTCATCACTCTTAAAATGAAAATAGTCTGACCTCAAATACCCTATGCTCTCCGTTCCTCCTTTATTTGCCAGTTCTTGATACAAACTACCAAGATTGCATGCTCTCTCCATCAAACTCAGCCAACCACTGCAATTAGAGGTCATCTTGAATTCATGTTTTTAATCATGATTTTGAGGAGATTTGTTGTTCCCACTCTCTGCTTATATTTATGTCTGTTAATTGTTGATCCCTGAGAAGTCCAAAAGAAATGCATTTCCTCTGGCTCTTCACTCGCAAATTGTTTATTCACCCCCACCACGCTCCTACCCTGTCCTCATTTAACACACGTTCACAATCCAGCTGCCCCTCACTTTGAGTGTCCCAGATTACCTTCAGTTCATTTGAGGAAAGACACTCGACGTGACCCATCTACACCAGAATGTCTTATTAAACTCAGATGTGCAACCACATTCAACAACATATTCTTATCCTCTTTGCTCTGGTTGAACCACGGGGTAAAAAAAGATCCCGTCAAACATTATGGTATCTTCAGACTGATCAGACATGCTTTGGGGTTTGACTTAAGTTGTGTGAACACTGAGCCATCCAATAAGAGGATGAAGAGATGAACAGGGAGATAGATGGTGTGCTGATCCTGCTTTGACCGAGGAAAGGGCCGCAGGGTTCTGGTGGTGTAGCACTGATCCAGGCCACAGTCTGTCAGACAGTCAGACAAACATCACCCCACAAGGACTCTCTGTAAAAGCATGTAATATACAGTGAAGATCATACAATCTAGAGTGTATTTATAATGTATAGGGTGCAGTTAGGAATGGATTGGGGTCCATTTGAGGGCACATTTCACATTGACATGCTGACAGTGTGGTAGGATGGGGAGGTTACAGTGGTTTTGATACAGGGTTCTCAGAGGAGCTGAGACAGATGAGAAAGGAACTGTGGAGATTTCAAAGGAAACAAAAAAAGCCTTTATATACCATAAGGTCAAAAACCGTTCACTGAGACCCGTTCCCTGAATCCGTGCAAGGCTGTGAGTCAGCTTGTAACAACACTATGTGTGTTGTAGAAACCTAAAATTATAACTGAAGAAATCAAGCTGAGAATAATTTTATTTATTGTCCCCAATAGCACCCTAACACAATTTTACCTGTTTATAATCTATGCATTTTTTTTTTTTTTTTTTACTGATCACATCAGATTTTATAAATTAACTGGGGTAGGTCCTGATTTGCACTTGGCCTTTTTCAATGTCGAACTAGACTTGCATCAGAATGGGCATCCAGCGTGAAACTTGCTCCAACTCCAAATGTGTATCTCTATCGAAGACAACTGAAAGCACATAAGTTATTTCGGCTTCTTTTTTGGATCTGCATGCTGATTTGTGACCATTTTAGCACTAGACGCCCTTCTGACACAACGTCATGTTACATGGAGAATGGTCTAAAAGCAAAGGCTTATTAGATTTGAAAACATGTATATTTTACTTTGTATCAGTTGAAAAAAAAAAATTTTATTTCAGGGAAATGAGTTAGCCTCAGTTTGAGATATTTTGAGTGATACAATCATGATATGAACACAAACATTTTATATATATACACTCAACAAAAATATAAACGCAACACTTTTGGTTTTGCTCCCATTTTGTATGAGATGAACTCAAAGATCTAAAACTTTTTCCACATATACAATATCACCATTTCTCTCAAATATTGTTTACAAACCAGTCTAAATCTGTGATATTGAGCACTTCTCCTTTGCTGAGATAATCCATCCCACCTCACAGGTGTGCCATACCAAAATGCTGATTAGACACCATGATTAGTGCACAGGTGTGCCTTAGACTGCCCACAATAAAAGGCCACTCTGAAAGGTGCAGTTTTATCACACAGCACAATGCCACAGATGTCGCAAGATTTGAAGGAGCGTGCAATTGGCATGCTGACAGCAGGAATGTCAACCAGAACTGTTGCTCGTGTATTGAATGTTCATTTCTCTACCATAAGCCGTCTCCAAAGGTGTTTCAGAGAATTTGGCAGTACATCCAACCAGCCTCACAACCGCAGGCCACGTGTAACCACACCAGCCCAGGACCTCCACATCCAGCATGTTCACCTCCAAGATCATCTGAGACCAGCCACTCGGACAGCTGCTGGAACAATCGGTTTGCATAACCAAAGAACTTCTGCACAAACTGTCAGAAACTGTCTCAGGGAAGCTCATCTGCATGCTTGTCTTCCTCATCGGGGTCTCCATCTGACTCCAGTTCGTCGTCGTAACCGATTTGAGTGGGCAAATGCTCACATTCGCTGCCGTTTGGCACATTGGAGAGGTGTTCTCTTCACGGATGATGCGAAGGAGATGTGTTGCACTGCATGAGGCAAATGGTGGTCACACCAGATACTGACTGGTATCCCCCCCCCATTAAAACAAAACTGCACCTTTCAGAGTGGCCTTTTATTGTGGACAGTCTAAGGCACACCTGTGCACTAATCATGGTGTCTAATCAGCATCTTGGTATGGCACACCTGTGAGGTGGGATGGATTAACTCAGCAAAGGATAAGTGCTCACTATCACAGATTTAGACTGGTTTGTGAACAGTATTTGAGAGAAATGGTGATACTGTGTATGTGGAAAAAGTTTTAGATCGTTGAGTTAATCTCATACAAAATGGGAGCAAAACCAAAAGTGTTGCGTTTATATTTTTGTTGAGTATATATATATATATATAAGAAAGCCATAAAAATATTGTAAAAAAAAAAAAAAATCCCACTAAGGTCCTTCCCCAAAATTTCAGTTATCTTAGTTGCTTTGCATAAAAGTCAGGTTCTTTCAAATTATGCTCCAAATGGTCTGATTTGTTGGAGTAAAAGTTTGAAAAACATAACTTTTATGCAAAGTGACCAAGATAACTGAAAGTCTGGAGAATGATCATATAGAAACTGAAAGGTTTTTTTTATTATTATTACAATTCTTGTTTTTTTTTTTGAGGGGGGGGGGGGTCACTCTGTATGTACGTACGTACGTGTGTGTGTATATGTATATATATAATTTTTTAAAACCTGATTTTGTTAATCACTTCCCATTTCTACCTTCATTATTGTCCAGGCAAGAGTAAAAGGAGCCTGTTCCAGCAGGAGAATCTGTCCATCCAGCGATGTTGAGGTTGAAGCTGAACTGGGTGCAGTGTGATCGACACATCCGACTGATCCTCAAAGAAGCAACGGAGGTGGGAGCTGCGTTTAATCGGGCAATCCTTGATGTGCTGAGTGAGCTTATCCACGCGATCCAGGGGGTGTGTCCTGCGCTCCCACCCCAGGACTATAGACATATAGTCCTGGGATTGGACACATAGGCCAATCTCCAACCTTCCTTTTCTCTCAAAAATTCTTGAAAGGGTAGTTGTAAAACAGCTAACTGATCATCTGCAGAGGAATGGTCTATTTGAAGAGTTTCAGTCAGGTTTTAGAATTCATCATAGTACAGAAACAGCATTAGTGAAGGTTACAAATGATCTTCTTATGGCCTCGGACAGTGGACTCATCTCTGTGCTTGTTCTGTTAGACCTCAGTGCTGCTTTTGATACTGTTGACCATAAAATTTTATTACAGAGATTAGAGCATGCCATAGGTATTAAAGGCACTGCACTGCGGTGGTTTGAATCATATTTGTCTAATAGATTACAATTTGTTCATGTAAATGGGGAATCTTCTTCACAGACTAAGGTTAATTATGGAGTTCCACAATATAAAGCGCCTTGGGGCAACTGTTTGTTGTGATTTGGCGCTATATAAAAAAATTGATTGATTGATATGGAACTTTTGTATAGTTTGTGTTGCACAGATTTATGTATTTATTTATTTATTGGGGTATTTGCTCTTCTTTTAGTTGCAGTAAACATTTTGACTTATGTGATTGTATCATAATTTGTCATTTCTGGCTGAGTCAACAATAAAAAACATTTTGTCAATGACGTTTTGGTACGATGATGGTTCATTTCTAAGAATTTTAATTTGGGATTTGCTACTCCAGAAGACACTGCACATTACGCCTGGCTAAATCTTTACAAAGATGCTGGAACAATCATGTCTAAACTGAGATTTTAGCAAATGGTATTCAACATGAAAAGGTTTAGTCACTTCAGTGATAGCAACATTACATCAAGGAATTCTGGCTATACTAGGTTTGGGGTTTGATGTGATGTAACATTTTACCACAAACTATTGTACTGTGGTGTATAATTCTGCTGGATGACTTATACCAAACCAGAAGTAATTTATTCAGATATTTTGAACAACCAGTTTTACTGTCTGTTTACTTCCATTTACATTTATGACCCCATTAAATGTAAAACTTATTTTACTACTGGATTTTGCTTAAACAGCTTTTCAAAGTGTTAGCATTTAATTTAAATCAGTAAACCTTGGTAACTATTACAAATCAAATTGATGTTACACAAAAGTGGAGACATTTTAGCAAAAAGTACAAACGTTTATTCAAAATTCACAGTGAAACATAACCGGTGTATGACGTGTAGGCAAATGATGACAGGTATCCCATTCCGTGGCATAAACCTTTTCAGCGGTGTCTGAGAAAACCATATGACACACCAACATACAGCATACATATTTTAATTATTGCTGTCAGGTTATTAAAAAAATAATGTAATTGATTACAGGGTTTGTGATTAGTTAAATGAATCATTTAATTGCAGGTATATTTAAAAAAAAATCTGTGTTTGGGGCATTAAGCTGTAAATTGATCTTAATTGGGAAAAGTGTCTAACTGTAATTTGGATGGGTTAAATGCAGACAAATTTCATTGCATTTATGTGTACAATGACAATAAAAGGCTGTTGTTGTGTGGGCCTCTGAAGAGGAGGTACTGCTGGCCCACCACCACCAGAGGGCACCCTGCCTGGAGTGCAGGCTCCAGGCACCAGAGGGCGCTGCCATCTCACAGGAGCAGCTGGGGTGACAGCTGTTACCAATCATCTGATCCACAGCGGTATATCTGCAAGACGTCATCTCCACTTCTTTGCCGAGATATCGCTCTACCAAGGAGGTAACGATCTCAGCTGACTGTGTTGACTTACTAACAGGAATATCTATTGCTTGTGTGTGTTGGACAACAGATATTCTGTTTCTTTTTTCGACGAGAGGTGGAGGTGGTTTTCCCACCATACGTGTTGCCGGGGTTTGGTGGCGGAGGAAATCGTGTGGTTCCGGTTCTGCTTTGGACGGACGTCTCTTATCTTCGAGCCTGCCCACGTGACACATTTATTGTGAATTGACTACTTGACTACAATTGTTATTCGCCGTGTTGGTTGTGCTTCTTCACAACAGTAAAGTGTTGTTTTTTGACTTCCTCCATTGTCCGTTCATTTGCGCCCCTGTTGTGGGTCCGTGTTCCTACACTTTCACAACAGGATATCTCGGCCAACGTCATGGACCCCGAGGGGCGTCAACCGGCTGTTGAACAGCCAATGGAAGAACAGGGCGCACAGGCGTCTGCAGGAGGAATGATCGGTGAGTTGCAGCGAATCCTCACCGTCTTTACGGCTCGGTTGGATCTAATGACCGAGCAGAACGTCCTCCTTAACCGCAGGGTGGAGGCTCTCGCCGCTCAGGTGGAAGCGCGCCCTCAGGGCGCTGCTGCAGCTCTCCCTCCTGTCGATCCTGTGTGCAACGTTGACATTCCACAGGTCGTTCAACGACCCCTCCCACCTTCCCCTGAAGCATACATAAGCCCTCCAGAGCCGTACGGGGGTTGTGTGGAGACGTGCGCGGACTTTCTTATGCAGTGTTCGCTCGTCTTCGCACAACGTCCCGTCATGTACGCGACTGATGCTAGCAAGATAGCTTATGTTATAACTCTGCTTCGCGGTGAGGCACGCGCTTGGGCTACAGCGCTCTGGGAGCAAAATTCACGGCTCCTTCAGACATATGATGGGTTTGTGAGGGAGTTCAGAACAGTGTTCGATCACCCAAATAGAGGAGAGACCGCTTCAGCCGTGCTGCTGTCAATGAGACAGGGGTGCCGGAGCGCAGCTGCTTATGCAGTCGACTTCCGCATCGCGGCGGCGAGGTCCGGCTGGAATAGCACTGCCCTCCGCGCCGCCTTCGTAAACGGACTGTCGTTGGTCCTGAAGGAGCACCTGGTGGCTAAGGACGAACCGCGGGATTTAGACGGGCTTATTGATCTGGTTATACGATTAGACAATCGGTTAGAAGAACGCCGTTGGGAACGAGACGAAGGGCGTGGCCGGGCACGCGCCGTCCCTCTCCCTTCCGGTTCCAACCGAGTTCCGCCCTCCCCACGCTCCACGGCCTCTACGCTCCGTGTGGTTACAGCTCCCCCTGCTGATGAAGCTATGGACACGAGCAGGGCCACATTTAGACCACCGGATAGACAGAGGAGGCTGGTCCGCGGAGCGTGCTTTGTTTGTGGCTCGATAGAGCATCAAGTGAGGGACTGCCCCGAGCGGTTAAACACCAAACGCCCGCCCCTAGAAACTGGGCTAGGGGTGGGCCAAGACATTCACGTGGGACACACCCATATTGCCACACGACTCCCGGTTACAATCCTTTATGAGGATTTAACCCTTCAGGCCCCAGCACTGGTGGACACGGGCTCTGAAGGGAATTTGCTAGATAGCAAATGGGCCAGGGAGGCAGGGCTCCCTCTGGTGGCACTTACTTCACCTGTGCAAGTACGGGCACTAGATGGCTCCCTACTCCCTTTAATCACACATAAGACACCTCCAGTAACTCTGGTGGTGTCAGGGAACCACCGAGAGGAGATCGAGTTTTTTGTGACTCCTGCCACCTCCCGCGTGCTTCTAGGGTTCCCTGGATGTTAAAACACAATCCCCGGATCGATTGGCCGTCCGGGGTAGTGGTTCAGTGGAGCGAGACCTGCCATCGGGTATGTTTAGGTTCCTCGGTTCCTCCCGGTTCCCAGGCTAAGGAGGAGGTCAGAGTCCCGCCCAATCTCGGGACAGTGCCGGTGGAGTACCATGACCTTGTGGACGTGTTCAGCAAGGATCTGGCGCTCACCCTTCCCCCACACCGCCCGTACGATTGTGCCATTGATTTGGTTCCAGGCGTTGAGTTCCCGTCCAGCAGGCTGTACAACCTCTCACGACCTGAGCGCGAATCAATGGAGACCTACATCCGGGACTCTCTAGCTGCCGGGTTGATCCGGAATTCCACCTCCCCGATGGGTGCAGGTTTCTTTTTTGTGGGGAAAAAGGATGGCGGACTACGTCCATGCATTGATTACAGGGGGCTGAACGAAATCACGGTTCGTAACCGATACCCATTGCCCTTGTTGGATTCAGTGTTCACGCCCCTGCATGGAGCCCAAATGTTCACTAAGCTGGATCTTAGAAATGCGTATCACCTGGTTCGGATCCGGAAGGGAGACGAGTGGAAGACGGCATTTAACACCCCCTTAGGTCACTTTGAGTACCTGGTCATGCCGTTCGGTCTTACAAACGCCCCCGTGACGTTCCAAGCATTGGTTAATGATGTCTTGCGGGATTTCCTGCACCGATTCGTCTTCGTATATCTGGACGATATACTCATCTTTTCTCAGGATCCTGAGACTCATGTCCGGCATGTACGTCAGGTCCTGCAGCGGTTGTTGGAGAACCGGCTGTTTGTGAAGGGCGAGAAGTGCGAGTTCCACCGCACTTCTTTGTCCTTCCTGGGGTTTATCATCTCCCCTAACTCCGTCGCTTCTGATCCGGCCAAGGTCGCGGCGGTGAGAGACTGGCCCCAACCCACCAGCCGTAGGAAGCTGCAACAGTTCCTCGGCTTTGCTAATTTCTACAGGAGGTTCATTAAGGGCTACAGTCAGGTAGTTAGCCCCCTGACAGCCCTGACCTCACCAAAAGTCCCCTTCACCTGGTCGGATCATTGCGATGCCGCGTTCAAGGAGTTGAAACGGCGCTTCTCGTCTGCACCCGTTCTGGTGCAGCCCGATCCTAGTCGCCAGTTAGTGGTTGAAGTGGATGCCTCGGACTCAGGGATAGGAGCTGTGCTTTCCCAGAGCGGAAAGACCGATAAGGTCCTTCACCCGTGTGCCTATTTTTCCCGCAGGTTGACCCCGGCCGAACGGAACTATGACGTCTGCAATCGAGAACTCCTTGCGGTGAAAGAGGCTCTTGAAGAGTGGAGACATCTGTTGGAGGGAACGTCCGTGCCATTCACGGTTTTCACTGACCACCGGAACCTGGAGTATATCAGGACCGCCAAGCGGCTGAACCCCAGGCAAGCCCGCTGGTCACTGTTCTTCGGCCGTTTTGACTTCCGGATCACCTACCGTCCCGGGACCAAAAACCAGAGATCGGATGCCTTGTCCCGGGTACATGAAGATGAAGTCAAAGCGGAGTTGTCGGATCCACCGGAACCCATCATCCCGGAGTCCACTATCGTGGCCACCCTCACCTGGGACGTAGAGAGAACCGTCCGGGAGGCCCTGGCACGAAGCCCGGACCCCGGAACTGGGCCGAAGAACAGACTCTACATCCCACCAGAGGCTAGGGCTGCAGTCCTGGACTTCTGTCACGGCTCCAAGCTCTCCTGTCATCCAGGGGTGCGAAGAACCGTGGCAGTTGTCCGGCAGCGCTTCTGGTGGGCGTCCCTAGAGGCCGACGTCCGGGATTATATCCAGGCCTGCACCACCTGCGCCAGGGGCAAGGCTGATCATCGCAGGGCTTCGGGACTGCTCCAGCCGCTACCCGTGCCTCATCGCCCCTGGTCCCACATCAGCCTGGATTTTGTCACGGGCCTCCCACCGTCCCAGGGCAACACCACCATCCTCACGATAGTGGACTGATTCTCCAAGGCGGCCCACTTCGTGGCCCTCCCGAAGCTCCCGACTGCCCAGGAGACAGCGGACCTCCTGGTCCACCACGTCGTCCGGCTGCATGGGATTCCAACAGACATCGTCTCCGATCGCGGTCCCCAGTTCTCCTCGCAAGTCTGGAGGAGCTTCTGCCGGGAACTGGGGGCCACGGTGAGTCTCTCATCCGGGTATCATCCCCAGACCAACTGGCAAGCAGAACGGGCCAATCAGCAGGTGGAACAGGCCCTGCGTTGCGTGACGGCCGCGCACCCGGCGGCCTGGAGTACCCATTTGGCCTGGATCGAGTATGCCCATAACAGCCAGGTGTCGTCAGCCACCGGCCTCTCCCCTTTTGAGGTGTGTCTGGGGTACCAGCCTCCTTTGTTTCCGGTGGTTGAGGGAGAGGTCGGTGTGCCCTCGGTCCAGGCCCACCTGCGGAAGTGCCGTCGGGTGTGGCGTGCCGCCCGTTCTGCTTTGCTGAGGGCCCGGATGAGGACGAAAGCCCATGCAGACCGTCGGCGGACCCCGGCCCCTACGTATCGGCCAGGGCAGGAAGTGTGGTTGCCGACAAAGGACATTCCCCTCCAAGTGGTCTCCCCTAAACTGCAGGATCGGTATATTAGTCCATTTAAAATCCTCAAGGTCATCAGTCCAGCCGCAGTGAGGCTTCAGCTTCCGGCCTCACTGCGGATCCATCCCGTTTTCCATGTGTCCCGAATTAAGCCACATCACACCTCACCCCTCTGTACTCCGGGTCCGGCACCACCTCCTGCCCGGATCATCGATGGCGAGCCGGCTTGGACTGTGCGCCGGCTCTTGGATGTCCGAAGGATGGGCCGGGGCTTCCAGTATTTGGTGGACTGGGAGGGGTACGGCCCCGAAGAACGCTCCTGGGTGAAGAGGAGCTTCATCCTGGACCCGGCCCTCCTGGCCGATTTCTACCGCCGCCACACGGACAAGACTGGTCGGGCGCCAGGGGGCACCCGTTGAGGGGGGGGTCCTGTTGTGTGGGCCGCTGAAGAGGAGGTACTGCTGGCCCACCACCACCAGAGGGCACCCTGCCTGGAGTGCGGGCTCCAGGCACCAGAGGGCGCTGCCATCTCACAGGAGCAGCCGGGGTGACAGCTGTCACCTACGACAGCTGTTACCAATCATCTGATCCACAGCGGTATATCTGCAAGACGTCATCTCCACTTCTTTGCCGAGATATCGCTCTACCAAGGAGGTAACAATCTCAGCTGACTGTGTTGACTTACTAACAGGAATATCTATTGCTTGTGTGTGTTGGACAACAGATATTCTGTTTCTTTTTTCGACGAGAGGTGGAGGTGGTTTTCCCACCATACGTGTTGCTGGGTGCACATGCACCCACATCTAACTGTTTTTGTTCCTCGCCAGCAGTACCAGATCCGACAAGCGGAGGCAGTGGCCACCTGGGTGTTCGGGACTTGGCGGCTCCAGTATTCCCGGGGTTCGGTGGCGGAGGAAATCGTGTGGTTCCGGTTCTGCTTTGGACGGACGTCTCTTATCTTCGAACCTGCCCACGTGACACATTTATTGTGAATTGACTACTTGACTACAATTGTTATTCGCCGTGTTGGTTGTGCTTCTTCACAACAGTAAAGTGTTGTCATTTGACTTCCTCCATTGTCCGTTCATTTGCGCCCCTGTTGTGGGTCCGTGTTCCTACACTTTCACAACAGCTGTATTATAAAGAATGCCAATAAAAACAGAATTGTGGGAGTTTGGAAGCTGATTCTTTCTGCACAATATGATGCCTTTAATAATTATCTTATGAGATTTCATATTTAAATTTGTCCATTGAACATTAAAATCTGGATGAAAAAAAATCAAATGTTTTTAATGCGTTTTAACCTGTTCGAGTTCAGTGATGACGTTAATTAACGGTCATTAAAACCAAAGGAACATTTTGTGCATGAACGTCAGTAAATGCACAAACTCCCACGTTTGATTTTTAACAATAGTTATCAAAGCAAGTTACTTCAGTATAAAAATCTAACACATTTATTGCTCGCAGAAACGTGTCTTCATTTACAGACCAAGTCACTGACATCTAAAAAAAATGGAGCAAAGTGTGACAGGTGCTGTAATTAATTAATCTAAATTAACGCTTTATTTTGACAATCACAATTTTAATACTTAATAGCGACAGCCTGCAGTTATTACTTATTTATGAGCTAACGATTAGCTTACCATCATGCTTTTTCTCTTCGTCTCTAGCAGCTTGTATCTTCTCGTCTTCATATTGTTGTATGAATTCCCAAAGTCTTCTGTACTTTTCAAGCGTGTTTCGTCTTGTCGACAGCAACTTTCTCTTAAAAACTCACAGAGCAGCAACTCACAGAGTCCGCCATTGTATATGTCATTTGGGCGCTCTTCGCCTGTGACTCCCAATGGCACCACCCCGCGGTCAGTGACATGCGCAGTGGCTCTGGACTACAAATTTCCGCTGTCGCAACAGTGGCTGCTGCCGTATTCCGATCCAGCGGAAATGAGCAAAATTGCACAATTGACGCGGTGAATGATAAAACTGAAGTCGGTAAAGTGGACCTGCTAAAATTGGGGCAGTGAATGAAAACATTCAACATTAAATCGAGTACAGAAAATAATACAATTGAAGTGGGTAAAGTAGAGGTACTAAAATCGAGGCAGTGAATTAAATTAGCCAATATTATATTTTTAAGACCCCCGCGACCCTTAACTGGACTAAGCAGCAGAAGATGAATGAATGAATGAATATTTACCATAATGTGATTTTAATGGCATCCAAATGTAACGATTCTGATTTTCAAAGGGGCAATATTAATCAGATGTTGTTTTTTATGTCACTCATTTTCATGTTTAGTACTTCACACCTTCCATTTTTATCAAGTCCAGTTGTACCCTTTTGATTTTTTAACCACATTCAATATTTACTGCTTTCACTTTTAACCACATTAATTGTTTTATTGCTTTCATTTTCACCACATTCAAAGTTTTACTGCTTTCATTTTTACCACAATCTATGTTTTACTGCATTCATATTTACCACATTCAATATTTCAATTAATTTTGATCACTTTGACCCTTCATAGATTCACCTCACGTGAAACACCAAAGATTGTTTTTAGGAGTGATGTGTTACTAGTTGGTCCGTTTGAATAGCCCCCTGGCTGATCCAATGTGCCCTGCACCATTACGCACAGCGAAAGTGAAAGTGAGCAGACGGAGAGCCTCTCATACAATCTCACATGCTCAAACAGTGTGTGAGTATCAGGATTGCTCGACTAGTTTTCCCGTGAATGTTACTGGATAAGCCTGTGGCAAGCTCTCTCGCTCCGGCGTAAACCACTGTTTACCACATCAATGGAGCGAGGGGGAGGGGCCGCTCCTCAAACTGAATGAGCCTCAAAGTGTGAATGTTGCTTTCAGAGCAGGAGAGAACAAACACACAGTCAACTTCACAGTAGAAGTTTGTGATGTGACCTTTGTGTAATAGCAGACAGAAATTGCTTTGAGATGAAGACAAACAAAATGCATAGACCATTTTGTATATATTGTTCAAAATGTGCATTTGTGTTTATTGTTTGAACCTTTTTGTTGTACAGTCTTTCACACAAGAGCCCAAATTACCTTTATAAAGTGTCAAAACAGTTGTTTATTATAGTTTGCTGTGTGTTTTGAATAAATGTGTGTGGAAAATTATTTCCCACTTTACTTTTTCCTTTCTTATTTCTGATTGCAAACCTTTAAGACACTTATAAAACACAACTATAGCATATATATTTTGAAAGTACAGGTTGTCCTGAAAAAAAAGAAATATAAAACTTGATTGTGGGATGCAGGGAGAGCTGATAACAGCAACAATAAAACATTTATGCCAGGCGAGTGAACTGTCCAAAAAATGCCCTCGGACCCAGAGGGTTAACCAGTGAATCTGAAACATGACGGTACATGCGTGAAACGACGTCGAATAAGTCTCTTTGCCAAAGGGTATTCCATGTGACGTCAGTGACCCTATGGCCTTGGTGGAGGTTTGCACTCTCCGAGTGCTTCTAGTTGATATGGTGCCTATTTTGTGAAAACTGTTTTTATAAATAAACTAATAAGTACAAATGCATGCCACTTTCTACACATTGCCTAAATAAATACAACTTCTACTTCTAATTCTGATCTTTCCACATACAGAAAGATATGCTTGTTGTCATAGCTAACCAAAATCCGACAGTCACTGACCCATAAATTAAATCCTATCAAATTACAGTAAAGAACTGTAAAATTTAAAACCATCTTAGAAGAGACATCATCAAAAAGGGATGAAGTGCTTAAGCCCTGAGGTTAATGTATGGTTTTGTTGGCTTTATATCAGGATTATGTCATCAAACAATGCTGTTCTTGGGCAAATTTTGTTTTTCAGAGAAGGCAGTGTTTCTGCAAGTATTCCTATATTGCCATTTGTTGCGAAATAGTAATAAAATACCATAAATAGTACTTGTAGGGCACTGGACCCACCCCTGGGCTGCTCTGAGAGGGTTTATAGATCCTTGATTCACTTGTTATCAGGCATGATGTGAATGTATGGAACTGTTCCTTTCACTCAACATTCTTACTTCACAAGTAAAAAGCTGTAACTGCATCCCCAATGGCTGGGAAGAAGTCTAATCAACAAATCTCAACACTGGCTCATTATTTAAAATTCCCAGATCAATCGTTTCCATCTCACCTTGTCCTCTGTATCTTCCTATCACTATCACTAATCACAATCACTGTTTAATTTAATAAAGCTGAATTTATTTTGGATCTTCTCTAAACTTCTCCCCCAACAAAATAGGAAAATGTGGTTGAGAAACATGGAAGAAAAATACTTGCTTCACTCTCATTGCTCTCACAGAGATGCTTTTGCACAAGATCGTCAATCGTAAAGTTACCACATTCTTACAGCAGGTGAAGATGCTAGTGCCACAAATTATTTTTCACTCAGAGATACTTTGCATGAAGAGCTTGGGAAACCCTGGTCTCCAAAGTAGTAGGTGACCAGGGTTGATCCATACATCCTGCAGACTGACTAATTGATCAGGTAAAATTTGGGAGCATGAGCTGGTGCCAGGAGTTGCCACTTCCACCACACCATGGAACCAATTTGGGTTCTGGATGGGAGCCACCCAGGCAGACCTGCGGTTCAATGAAATTGATTTGAATAGCAAATCTACAAACACAACTCAGTTGGAATTTGGTTAAGGTTTGAACCTTACCCACCCCCTGAACAAGTACATTGCAACAGTGGTCAGGAGAAACTCACTCAGTGTTTTTTATTTTTATTATTATTATTATTATTATTATAAGATCAATCAGGTGACCATGTACTGTTGCCATACTACCAAAAACAAATCAACAAAATGAAACAAAAGCTCAAGAAGGAATTGTCAAACGAGCAGAGTCAAAAATGTTGCAGCAAAAGAACCATATACAACTATGTGGGGAGGTGATGGTCTAGTGATTAAGGCACTGGCCTTGAGACCAGAAGAACTTCGGTTCAAATCCCAGCCTGACCGGAAAATCACTAAGGGCCCTTGGGCAAGGTCTTTAATCCCCTATTGCTCCCGGTGTGTAGTAAGCGCCTTGTACGGCAGCACCCTCATATCGGGGTGAATGTGAGGCATTATTTGTAAAGTTCTTTGAGCCTCTGATGCAGATAGAAAAGCGCTATATAAATGCAGTCCATTTATTTATTTACCTGAACCAATGCATCCTCACCTCTCAAAAGTAACCATCTCTCTGTTGCAACCAAATGATGTGTTTGGGGGGGTCTCCTTGGCCTTCTGTAGCTGCTGGAGTCCTCAACACTGAGGCACCTGGCTGCTGGATCCTGCCAAGAAAAATGTGCCACATGGTCAAAAATATTGCAGCTTAAGTTCCCTGACATTGCAAGTGGTACTCCTCACTAATTAACTGAACTGGGAAATCATAATTCCCTTTTCATGTAGGAAACCCCATTAGGTTGTTCAAGTTATGAGTAATTGAAATTTAATCAATGGCCTGCTACAACAAATGCAAACAAAAAGGGAGTACATAAATTACACGTACAAATTACATGCACTATATAATGTCCATATTGCATAAATAAAGGTGCAGCAGTGTGTGTACAGCTACACATCAGTGTATATTGTGGTCATCAATCACAGAACATGCAATATGATGCAAATTAAGAATGACATAATGGATAAGGTGTAAATATAATACACCAATTTCAATTGATTTACAAAAGAACCCACAAGTAAACAGTAAATAAACCACCTCTGTGCAGGAATAAGCTTCACATGAGGAGAATTACATCTGCCATGCTGGCTTCTTTGAGTAAATATTATGTTGACCCCTTCATCCAGCTACTGCTGCAACAATAGCAGCTACAGAGATGAGGTTATGAGGGAAAGGGAGAGTGAAAGAAGGAGCAAGCGACAGAGTGTGCGAGAGAGAAGCAGATTTACATCTGCAGCATTGTTAAGAGACATATTTCATAAATTGATCCAGCTCACATAACAAAGCTGGCGAGCAGACACATAGTCTGACCTTCACCATCTCTTAAGCAGACCAACAATAAATAAATAAAACCGTACTCCTTTGACAGTCGTTATCCGTAAACCTGGGCCAGCATCAGCCAGGAAAGACCCCCCTCTACTCTTCTTGCTCCCATCACCTCCTTCTCTCTTCATCGTTTCTGTGGAGCATCTGTGCACCTTTGGGTTATTCATCATGCGCTGTAATATATCTCTTCTCTGCTTTCTATCTCTCGCTCTGCCATTTTCCCTCCAACAAATTCATTTTGCCCTTGACAGGACCCAGCCTGTGCTGTGACACTGGACACCCGTGTGTAGCCATTTCTATGACACCGGGCGACAGGCATTTAAAGCCTGCCCGTTCCCAACTGGAAGGACCTCTAGATAGAGGACCTACTCCTGTAAAGAGAGGGAATGGTGTTGGGGTAGTAGAGCAGGAGGAGGGAGGCGAGTCAAGAGGTGTGCAAGGACGGCTCAGCCTTGTCACACCATTACAACCGGCTGTGGCTATATTGCCGTCTCCCTCCTGAAGGTGTTTTTCAGCACTGGCTGATAAAAAAGCCCCTGGGCAAGGTGCTTAGGTCAGGTCTTTAAACACAAGGGGAAATCTATCACACCTCTTGGGCTCTTCCTGGCTGATGCCGCAGCACTCATTTCCCCACTCGTTGCCTTAATTTGGCGGTAAGGCCAGATCCTGTTGGTGTCAGCGTGCTTGGTGGCAAATGTCACGGAGTCACAGTGGCACAGGGAATTGTCAAGCACTTTGTATCATACATGGCAGCTGCACAGGAAGATAATAGATTAATTTCATGAGTGTCTAAGCCCTACAGGACAATATTGCATTTTCTTGCACCCATTCCAATTTTACCGGTTTGTTGTCTCACACCACACACTCACAGACATGTGCACACATACACAACACACACATACACTGTATAAGGTATTTTTTGTGAATGTACCCAAGTGCATGGATTTTCTTTCTGAATCATTTTACTTCAATGTTTCTTGCACATTTTACCCACAAGGGATTCAACTGTGACCAACAGCAGGAAAACAGGATACAAAAGATATGTGCTCAACCTCCAGCTAAACCATTACACAGTTTCCACCACTACTGAGACCCATTTTTAAATTGCAAATTAACAACCTGCTAATCACCTGCTGAAAGTGCTACTGTATTTAAAACGTGTTTGGTAAAACCCACTGTACTATATCCAAAGACGGAGGTCAAGGTGCCATATTTGGAGAAGGCCCATCTAAACGGAAAAGAGCGGTGGGTCCAATCTCAATAACCTTCAGTGTTCTCGTCACCTCATAATGAAAATTAAGTGTGCACTTTGCAACACCAGAGATGAGGAGATAAATTATTAGGATAGGAATTGGACTACCAACTTGTAGACTGGGGTTCGACTCCAAGTGCATACTTTATGGTGCCATTCTGTGTTCTTGGATAACACATTTCTTGAAATTGGGTACTGTCCTGGGCTGAAGAAGAAACCTGTGTTGGACAGGCATCCAATTCAGTGGGAAGTCAAAAACACCTCTGGTTCATGCTACAGTGTGTCTGGACAATCACTGGTCCGATGGGCTTACTTATTTGTTCTTGTCCAGCACCACTCCAAGTTATGTAACTTCAGTCATGTCACTTCATTAATTTATATTTTTGACACAAAAAAAGTGTTTTTGTTTTTACCCAAGTATCTTTTTTTAGACTTGTGGTAAATCATGACAAAAAAATAAGTTTGTACTGGCCAACACTAAGGTAAAGATGAATCTGTAATCTGAATCTGCCTCAAAAAGCCAAAGATTCTCCCTGGACATCTTAGTAGAAGACCAGCCTGTAGACCCTGTGACCAAACTCTGGGAACAAAGGTATGAAAGTAGTCTTGGGTTTCCTGGTGGATTTTGAACATTTTTGTCTTGGACTGCCCCCTTTATATTTCTGAGCATTTTCGGTGGGGGGGCAACAAAACGTCAAACAAGGGTCAAAATTTAAAATTGTCCCCATTGTGTCAATATGCATATCAAATTACTCATCCACCCATAACTATTCCAAAAATATATAGTTTTTTTATGCATTCACCCTCAAATGAAGGTGCTATGACCCAAAATATCAAAAAGTCAACAAACGTTGGATAATATGAAAAACTGGTTAAAAAAAACCTTTAACCATTATCAATTTTGATGATATTAGTGTCTAATCATATGTTTTTCAGCATGAGAAATTCATCTAAAAACAGATTTATTGGGCTTGAAATTTCAAAATGACTCCACTAAACAACCAGGGTAGGTCCAAGCAAAAGTGAAATTTAAGTCAATTTCGGGTCTTAAAAAAACTGGCAGAAATTACTGTCTATTCTGCAAAATGGAAATCTGTAACAATTTAAAATTTTGTGCAAATGATGATTAGCAGTAATTACCATCTTCGTAAACACTGACTGAAGTGAAATTGGTCAATGAGGATGGCCAGGCATGTGAAGAAACAGGGCTTCAATACGCTGTTTACTAGTCTGATTGCTATTCAAGCTCATAAATAATATATTAAATCAAACTGACATTTTCATGGTAAGTAGGTCTACCTCATAACAGCCTTTCATGTTTTTCATCATTATCTTAAAAGTATTGAGTAAAGAGTTCAATTTCCTGCTTTGTGGATCATTACCTTATTTCATGCTCAATATAATAACTGTAACAGGTGGATTTCCGTACACTGTACTTTCTCTTGGAATTAGCAAGGTATTTACTATCTTCACATCGGATACAGTAACCATAAGTATATGATGACATATTAATATGATTTACTTGGAAATGACTTAAAAACCTAGGGATTCCTTTAGCTGCATGGAAACGCTCACAAACTGAACGTCACAGATGTGATACCCTCTTGTGTGATGCTTGTCTTCAAGAAATTTACTGATTGGTAAATTTACTGATTGATACTGATTGATACTGAGAAATTTACTGATTGGTAAGTAAAATATTATTTTATGTTTTGACTTTGATATAATACTGTATACTTAATGAATAAGAAAATCAGTAAATAGGTTATCGATTGAAATCAGTTAATATACATATTATTGAATTTATATAAATAAATAAAATAGAACTTTACATGTATGTGCTATTGCTGTCAACACATATATTCACGCATAGCAATAATTTGTCAAGATCACTGTATAGGTGAGGCATTATAAGTTTGTTAAAGGTTTTTTTTTAATTTGTTCATTGTTATAAAAGAACCATGTATAGGTCTAAAGACAGATCTCTTGTTCCTTTTTTTCTGTACATTCTTTGATTTATCTAGATCATGTTAAGATCTTCATACAACGTCAGCAACAGGATCAATGCTAGTTTTGAAACCAAAAGCAAACAGAAAAAGGAAATTAGATGAAGCGTGAAAAAGTAGTGGAATGTTTATTCTGTGTAATGAAGAATGTGATGAAGACAAAAGCAACCTTTCTCCAGAAGCAACAAATCACTTGACTGGAAAGCCTTAGCCATTTTAAAGTTACAAGGTCAAGCTTATTATTTATGTTTTTTTTAAAGCACTTAAATGAGTTTTTCATGCAGGAAAACATATGATTAGACACCAATATCATCAAATGTTCAATGACCTTTTGGTATTTCGGGCTATAGCGCCCTCATTTGAGGTCAGATACATAACAAACAATATGTTTTTGGAGTTGTTATGAGTAGATGAGCAATTTGAAATGCATATTGGCAACTGTGACCATTTTAAATTTTGACCCTTGTTTGACCTTTGTTGCCCCCTCCCGAAAATGCCCAGAAGTTTAAAGAGGGCAGCCCAAGTAAAAACTGTTCAAAATCCATTAGGGAACCCAAAACCACTTTCAAACGTTTGTTCCCAGAGTTTGGTCAGGGGGTCTACAGGCTGGTCTTCTACTATCTGGAATCTTGTGCGCTTCTGATCGGCCATGAGAAGCCTTGGGACCCATTGTGCTGAAAGTTTTGTCATTCCCAGTTCTTCCATCAAAACCAAATGAACTCTCTCCTGGGAAATGCCTACAGTATTGGCTATATGGCACTCACTTACTCTTCTGTCTTCTAGATCATATCGATCGAGGCAGTAGATCTGGGTCTTCCTGATCTTGCTCCATCTTCGACACTTGCTCAGCTCTAATGTCATTACCATGTCCTTATGAATCTCCTTCTGAGATATTTCCTTTTTCCATGAGATACTTAATCACAGGATGCCCACCAGCTTTGTCCATTTTGCCAATCTGATACAACCCTACACACCTCACTGAAATATTGTGTCTGCAATATTGCAAACAGTGAGTCAAAATTCCACACATCCTCAAGAGCAAAAGTTGGTTTCTCAGAATGCAAAAGATGGAGAACCACACTACTTTTTCCACGTTAGGCTCAAAATGTTTCAGTCACTCCTCATAGAAGTAGCTCTTACATAGGCCCTGCACTGTATTGGTGCAGGTGCTTATCTCCAGACACCACAGTGCAAACCAAATGGACATTTATGACTCCCCTTGGATGGCATACCAGTCCATCGCAGGTTACTTCTATCAAATCCTTAAAATATTTCTTGTGGGCTAAGTGTTAAAACCCCAAACAAATTATATAATTTCATAATATATTTTTCCTTCCCCTTGTGTATTTCTGTGAATCGCAATGCATTTCTCCAGCTACATGTCTTGAAAACAATGACAACTTATGTTGCATTTGGTGCTTAAGAGTGAAGCACTAAAAATCAGTAACTGTCTTAAAGGAAGAAACACAAATTTTGCATCTGGCATTAATGGGTTAAATATAATTCTATCATGTCCTACTGTTCTAATATTATCTTGTTTTTTCTTCTTTTTTTGCTTCTTCCTGTGTCTTCTGGTTTAAGACATACTGTAAATGTCATGATGGATTGTTAGGCAGTCTCGTGCTTTATATGAGCATATGCTTCCAACAAGGGCTACTAGAGCAGAGCAGGTCTCTTCAGTCATGTGTGCATGTGCAGAATAGACAGCAATTAGGCAGACTGACAGCCCCACTGCACTGCCATCCATGCATTTATGACGACATGTGAGGAGAATAACAATCCATATTTGTTACATTTCACACAGTTGTGATCTTGACTGAATGGACATATGATTTCAAGGACTACATTTTCTTTTGACAGAAGAAGTGACACAGCCATCTAACGCCTGGTGAGAACAGACCTCAGTAATGTTGAAAGCAGTCCAACATGTGTCACATTGTAGAAGCCTATGTCACAGTGACATATCTGCTGTTATCTTGTATGCATCTCACTGGGTTGCCATGACGCTCCCCAGCGTCAGTGAAGGACTTTGGATTATGGTTCTGGAATGGTGGTGCCCTCCCAGTGCATTTTCCTGGGCACTGAAGTTCTGGCCTCGCTCCGCAACCCGTTGCGACACACACTCAATCTGCACTTCAATGAATGCTTTTCATGCCATTAGAATGGAGTTAAAATTTGAAGGCCTGCTGCGTGCTTCCGCCCCCCCCCCATGAGCTGCCACAAAGGAGATCCTAAAAAATGGAGGCATTGGGTTGTTGTGGCTCTCGACTGAGATCCACTGCTGAAATGTACTGTGTTATTATGAGAGCATGTCGGCTGTGGTACAATCTTCTCAGAATGATCCACATAGTCAGCATTACTGATCCTGCCGCTTTACGATAGCAGTGAAATATCTGGAATTCCAAGCCGCCTACAATGAGGTGCCATGCTAGCCAGTAGATATCAGCATTTGTGACATCATCATGATGCACAAAGGGAGGGAGAGAAAAGGCTGAACTCTAGCCAGATATTTCTGTTATCCCTCCAACGAATTTTGAGTCATACAATTACACACAGCTAATTAAGATATGCATAAACAAGTAAATTATCAAAAAGCTGACATCCAGGCAGGAATGTCTATCTGTTAATAGTGTATTGGGGGGTATAAGGTGTTAGATAGGAGTAGCACCTCTGGTGGGTCCCATGTGCTGTTTGGTGTCTCCATCTGGCATTGAATGAATGAAAACTATTTATTTCGAACATTTGATACAACAACAATTACAAGATAGATCAGTAAAGACAACAACAAAAAAGTTCCTACTGTGTACCCAACATGTCCGAAAAGGGGTAGGGTGAAGCATCAGCTTATTTATCCCTACCCCTTCTTCCCCACAACCAGTAATACCCTTGTTCGTGCCCACTGATGCTTTAAATTAAATTTCCCCCTCAGACTGTAATCCCCTGATCTGTTAAAAAACATATTTTTAATATTTGCTGGAAGTAAATTGTTTATTGCTTTATACACAATTTGTACTGTTTGAAAATGAACCAAGTCTGTGAATTTTAAGAATTTGGATTGTAAAAATAGTGGATTTGTATGATCTCTATAGCCAGTATTATGAATAATTCTTATAGTTCTTTTCTGCATTACTGATAGTGATTGTGTTGTACCTTTATAAGTATTACCCCATACCTCTGCACAGTACTGTAAATATGGTAAAACCAGTGAGCAGTAAAGAATGCGGAGTGAGTTGTGGTCCAGAATATGTTTCGCTTTGTTTAGAACTGAAATGCTTCTTGACAGTTTACTTTGTATATGTTTTATATGAGTCTTCCAGTTTATCTTATCATCTATTATCACCCCCAGAAACTTATTTTCATGTACCCTTTCAATATCTACCCCCTCGACTTGTAACTGAACCTGTATGTCTGTATTACAATAGCCAAATAACATGTATTTTGTTTTACTTAAGTTTAATGATAATTTGTTTCTGTCAAACAATATTTTCAATTTTCCATTTCTATACTGATCCTCCTCAGTAACTCCTGCAAATCCCCCCCTGAACAAAAAATGCTTGTGTCATCTGCAAATAATACTAATTTTAATATTTTGGAAACATTGACAATATCATTTATATAAAATAGAAACAGTTTTGGACCCAATACTGACCCCTGTGGGACGCCACAAGCATTGTCCAAGCATGATGATGTATATTCCCCAAACTTCACAAACTGTTTTCTGTTACTTAAGTAGCTTCTCACCCAGTGCAACACCAACCCCCTAATCCCATACTGTCCATGTTTACTGATTAATATGTCATGATTGATTGTATCAAAAACCTTTTTAAGGTCTATAAATATTCCAACTGAATATAATTTGTGGTCTATGGCATTTGTAATCTCCTCAACTGATTCTATTAATGCAAGTGATGTTGAACTATGTGCTCTGAATCCATATTGACTATCAGTAAGTAATTTATGTTTATTTATGAATTTGTCTAATCTATTATTGAATAACTTTTCTAATAATTTGGAAAATTGTGGAAGCAAAGAAACAGGTCTATAATTTGTTAAGTGGTGTCTATCCCCAGTCTTATACAGCGGCACAACCTTAGCTATTTTCATTTGATTGGGAAATTTACCGGTTTGAAATGATAAGTTACAGATGTATGTTAATGGTTCTACAATCCATTCAATGACCTGTTTTACCACCACCATATCAATTTCATTTAAATCAGTAGATGTTTTATATTTACAATTATTCACAATGTCTATAATTTCTTTTCCATCCACTGCTGTGAGGAACATTGAACAGGGATTTCTTTCTATGAGATTATTATCCCAGTCCTCAGGTTGGGAATTGGGAATTTTTTCTGCCAAGCTTGGTCCAATATTTACAAAAAAATTATTAAAACCGTTGAATACCTCATCCTTATTTTCCTTCTTGACATTATTATCAATGAAATACTGAGGGTAACTCTGTTTTTTATTACCATTTTTGATAATGCTATTTAATATATCCCATATTCCTTTAATATTGTTTTTGTTATTATATAATATGTTACTATAATATTCCTTCCTACATACCTGTATAATATTAGTTAATCTATTTTTGTATTTCTTATATCTATTTTCTGCCTCTTTAGTCTTTAGTTTTATGAATTCTCTATACAGTGTATTTTTCTTATTACATGCATTTCGTAACCCTTTTGTCATCCATGGTCGATCTTGGATTTTTTGTTTTCTGTAGTCTTGTTTAATTGGACAGTTTTTATCATATAATGATGTAAATATTTGTAAAAAAGTTTCATATGCACTATCAACATCACTTTCACTGTATACCTTTTCCCAGTTTTGCTCCTGTAAATCCTTCTTTAGTGTGTTCATGTTTTCCTCTGTCCACACTCGCCTGTATTTTATTTTCTCCTCTGGCTGATTCCGCCGATGGTTTCTATTATAAACGATGAAAATTGGTAGATGATCACTAATGTCATTGATTAATAATCCACTCACAGTGTTATTCTCAATATCACTGCTGAATATATTATCGATTAAGGTAGCACTATGGGATGTAATTCTGCTTGGCCTGGTGATTTTTGGATATAAACTCATACTGTACATTATACTGATAAATTCATCTGTTATTTTATGCTTATTTGGATTGAGCAGATCAATATTTAAGTCACCACAAATGAACACAGTTTTTTGATTAGTTTTTGAGAACATTTTTCCCATACAGTCAGTGAATGTTTCAATACTAGATCCTGGTGCTCTATATATACAGCTGACTAATACATTTTTGCTTTTTTCTTCACATATTTCAGTAGTTATACATTCAGCTCTTACCTGGAGCTCTAAGAAGCTGCTTGCATGCAGCAGTAAACATACTACAGGCAAAACCTTGGCCTGGCCAGTATAACCAGGTTAGGGTTGTCTACGGGCCCGACACCCTCAATGAGTAAGAGACTGCTTATCCTAGCATGCGAAAACTGCTTCCGTGGACCAGGTGGAGGAAATTTCCAGGATTCAACAACTAAGAAGACACTCCAAAACCACATTGTGGACTGGGAAGGTGTCACACAGCACTAAAGATATTATGGCCATCCAGTGCAGGAAGACACACCTCATTGGGACATCCCTATGTTTTATTAATGCACATATAAATATGCTCCTGTTTTGTATTTTTATCGTAATGTTTGCACATTTACATGCTTCTTAAGCTTCCTTTCAACTTGTGAATACACCTGAATTTGAATGAATTGAAGAACATTGCTCAGATTTAATAATTAGCTTTTCATGTTGGAAAAGTCAAGTCAAGTCTGTAAGCATGTGCTGGTGCTGGGCTTTGCTGTATCCATGACAGCATGGAACCATCTTGAGTCCTGGATAGCCACCACCCAGGCAGACAACTGGTCCACCTCTGCCGCAGCCAAGTGAAACATGGGTGTCCCCTTGGCCTGATCCAGCTACTGGGGTCCTCAATACTAAAGCACATCCATGCGGGATCATGCAGCGAAAATGTGTCACATGGCCAAAATGCCGAAGCTGACACTTTTTCACAATACAAGTGATGCTCATCATCTTTGCCTCTCTCTGTGTAACTGCTCATTTGACACCAAGTTATTCCAGCAGTACCCAAGGATTGCCCAAAGACGCCTAGTACCAAAGACATCCAGTTATCGGCTTAGGTCACTGTTTACTATCCAAGCCTGATGACCATACACCAAGACAAGTAGCACCAGGACCATAAAGACTTTGTTCCCCAGCAAAGATAATGGCATCGTCAAACATCTCTGTCTGGCAACCTCATGACTCCATTAGCTCTTCCGAGGCACTTCTCAATCTCACAGATTGAGAACCAAGTGATATATATGTGACTGCCCAGACAAGTGAATGTCTTTACAAGTTCAACACTTTCACCACAAAGATACACATCTGATGTTTGAGTACAGAAAGTCATGAAGAGCCTGAATCTTAGGCTTGATCTCTGACAATCTCAAACCCCGACACTGTTATTCCTTAGTCAACTTCTCAAGCCCTGCAATCAGAGTAAGTATTGATTCCACAAAGATCATAGCATTGTCTCCAAAGTCAAGGTCAGTGAAACTTTCCTCACCAACAACAGCATCCAAGTCACTGGACTCCACAACAGTGCCCAACACCTAGTCTATGCAAGCACTGAACAGTGTACAAGCCAGAACACACTCTTGATGGATGTCACATCCATGATGAACAAATGTTGGAAAACAAAGGGGCAAAAAGGCCAAACCCAATATTTACCCACAAACATCATTCAATTTATTAGCTAAGCCATGATTTGTCACACCACAAGTCCCGTACTGTCCTCTGTGGCAGGCCCGTCTGCTGGGTGCTAGCATGGCTGCTCTGAATGCAAACTAGCTAGACAGTCTGCATGCATCTGAGGCACAGAGGGCCTTCAACAAGGGCACCATGCAAGTGACAGTCAGAACCAAGAAAAATGAGCAAGACAAAAGTCCATTCAGTCCTGGGACCACATACAGACTCACCCAACCCCCTCTTTGAATGCAAAAAAGAGAAAAAAAGAATGGAATTAAACTGAATGACAGAATGAATGTAACAGTGAGAGAGAGATGATTTGTTAATTTGTGCACTCAACAAATGGGATAGTGATAGAAAGTTGGCTGTTGTCTGTGCCGTGTTCTTCTACTTTTTTTTTGTTTGTTTGTTTTTAGGTAGTTTATTGTTTTCTTTCTTGAGCAGAGTAAAAAAATGTGTGTAGGCATGCATGAGTATGTATGATAGGTGTGCAATTGAGGATTGGCTGTGGTGATGTCGTTGTTTGGCTTTGCTTTGCTACAGGGTGTCCCCGATCAGCTCTGCACGCAACATTGATGGTAGTCATAGAGCACCCCCCCCCGCAACCCCCCACCCTCACTGAGCAGTTACCGTTGCTGTTGTGATTTGTGTCGCGCAAACTCTGAGATGAAAACAGGCTTGAATATCCACACAGGCAGTTGAAAGGCAGTTTTTATTGTGAATAATATTAAAATTTCCCTTGTATCCCCTCATTCTGTACAGCACCTCCTTGTGCTCCATCCGGAGACAAACTAAGCTCAACTGTGCCCCCTAACTCACGGCCTTTGACATAACCCTCACCTCTATAGCCTGTTAATGGATTTAGTCATTTAAACTAATGTGACTGGTTCAAGAACAGAAAAAATGCACAAAAAAACAAAAAAACAAAAATCATTTAAAATCTGGTAATTTTCTTAGTAAGTTACAAATTGAGAAACAATGCAAAGAACAGGTGGAATCTGACAAAAAAAAAAAAACTGCTCGTTCACTCCACACGACAGGAAGGTCAAACTCACCAGTGAGAACAAAAGTGATGAAATTGTAGATGTTTGTGCTTGGATTGATTTTTAAACTCTAATCTAGACGTAGACTGTGTTTCATAATTATTGTATGGCCTTGCCTTGCAATGTGGAGCGCCTTGGGGCAACTGTTTGTTGTGATTTGGCGCTATACAAGAAAAAAGTTGATTGATTGATTGATTAATCACCTGAAGACCGTGAAACTCTACCAGTCACTGCATGTGGCCTCTGACAGTTATTGTTCCACAGCCGGCCCATAAATCTGCAGCATTGGGATGTTTACTCAAAGGGGGCTCTGGGTCAAAGGTCAGTGAGCCCTGTCCATTGGTCCCTCACACCAGATGGCACCTCAAGGTTTCTCAGGCTGTCAGACTTCTCTCTCGCCCGCTTTACTTCCCGCCACCTCACGCCTGCGTTGTTGTTCCTTTCTCCCCAACAGCCCCACCCGTTTTCTCCTCTCACCCTTCGGCCCGAAGCCCACAGGGCCTCACCCCTCCTCCTCGTCCTCCTCATCCTCCTCCCTATCATCATTACTGTCTCTCTCTTTCTAAATGATCTGCCTCCGCACAGATTCCTCTCCTTTTCTGGCAGTACGAGTTCACTGTACAGGGTAAACAGGAAGGGAAACCCGAGCAGATGCTGTGAAAATGCTCTAAAAGCTCCGTCCAACACCTCCAGTCAGAGCCGCGGCATTATCGGCGACTAATTATCATATTTTCAGGGATTTTTTTTTCCACAATTTCTTTTTTTAACCTCTGCTTCATTTCCCTTCCATTTTGTTTAGCAAATAGCTTTTTCTAATCCTCAATGAATCAATTTTCTGTGTCAAAATGAATAAATTAACTCTCTTTATTTTGGAATAAACCGTTAATGCAGGAATGGTAGGTAATTAATTTCCTGTAATTGCCCCAGCGAGATTGGTGTCGGTTACATCCACTCCATGGAAATGCCATATATTAGCTTAAATATGGCTCTTATTATGTGATTTGGGTGGGATTGGGCGGCTGATTTAGGGAGAGGAGGGTGTACACAGTAAGAACAGGTGTGTCAGTAAGTGCAGACGTGTGACCTCAACTGACAACACACTGCCACTCAAACAACGAAGACATGACCGAATTAAGTCTGGGAATTATTCAGTATTTTTAAATGATTGACAAATGGTGCGTGTTTGTGTATGTTATCAATTCCACTTGAGCATATCATAAGTAGTTAATGCCTGAACTTAAGCCTAAGCCTGAGCTTATAGCACGGCTGCTCGCAGTAATAAGTCTTTGTACAGATATCTAGCAAAAAATGCTTCTTTCGTTGTAATACCCACAACTGGCTGTTTAACGTCTCTAATTTGTCATTTCCAGGGGACGGCCAGGGAGCGCGCACTGAATTGCCTTCTCTGGGCTAAGCTCCTTATGTTCACTTGTACATATTGGAGGATTTGTGTGAGTGAACTCAGTGGGTCCAGGTAAAGTAGTCCCACTCCACTGGCTGTGTAAACAAAGGATATGAGGGAGGTGTTGCCTTGTAGCCTCACTCAGCAAGAGTCTGTGGCTCCAACTCTGTACTTTAAGACCCTGTGAAAGCACATTAACATCAGTCTCCCCAGAAGCCCCATTTAAGGATCCGTTCCAACAAGTTTCCCTTTGTGCCCACTGCCCTCATCCAGCATCCGACTGAAGAGTTCCTGTGGCCAGTGGCAGCGCCAAGGGGGGACTTGGGGGGCCTTAAGCCCCCCAATAATGAGCCAAGCACCCCTCAGTCCCCCAATAATTCTGCCAATAATGTGAATAGCGACTAATATATTTGTAGATCTCAGAGAATGTCTCAATATTGTGTAACTGAGCAAAGTGATGAATGTGTGTGTTCAGTGATCCACCAATGCTGAATCACCCTTCACAAACAGAATTTTCAGTTTTGCAAATAAACATTTATTTGTAAAAACCGACACACAAGTTACAAATCAGAAATTTGTGTTTGCGGATCACAAAGCACGTGTACAAATCAAAGGATATTTGGGCTAGATTGTATACAAACTTCATGAAGAATTACTTTTTTGTATATTGTTTACAACTAAGTTTCTCGGGCTGTATCTTTTACTTACTTTTATTGAATGGTTATGACCTCGGTGTTAAATTGGCAATAAATCTTTGATGTAGACGATTTGTTTAAGGTTGATTCCATGCATTGTCTTGAGCACCATTTCAATGAATTCAGTTTGTATACCTATGTGCAAGTTTACTGAACTTGCAATCATTCTAAGTGATGTGTGTGTGCATTGATATCACATTTTAGAGGAGCACGGGTGACTAAAACATATACCTTGGTATTTATAAAGCAATTTACTATATATTGTTCATTTCAACGACATTTTGTGGAGCCCCTCCAACTTTTACCCCAGCCTCCCCTCAGCCCCCCCCAACAGAAATTTCCTGGCGCCGCCACTGCCTGTGGCACTGGGGCAAGGTGGCGGAGTGTTGGCCAGTAAGTGTGTCACCCTGGAGGAGGTTGGGGCGCCGTATCACAACAGGAGGCTCTCTATTCCCCTCCTGTATCTTTCTCCGCCTCTCTTTTTCCATCACGCCACAGCGGCACTCTTCAAACCAGGGCATGCCTCCAGTGATTGGCGGAATAGGCAGCTGCTACCAGTGGGCTGGGAAGGGCCTGACTTAAAAAGAAATTTTGAGAAATAGCTGTAACCCAAAAACAGCCTCACTGAGCCGCAAGTCTCCACTGTTGCCCCGATTTTCCTATTTGAGATGAAGTGATGATAACTGCAGCGCGGGCGGGCATGCGGTTACGGAGCCTGCCAAAAGACAGACAGATCCTTCCCTCGGGTCAGGAACCAGAGGGAACGGGCAGGATACTGAATCACAAGGCTAGTCAAGGTTCCATTGTCAGTCCTTTTTTTGATGTGAAAAACACACATTTTCATACACATGTTCTGTGTTTATGTTTTAAGTTCCCTCAGACAGATGTGAGCACACAAGCCGACACACATACATCTACAGAATAGTATTTCCAGATATTTTCGACTGCAGGTGATTGACATACAGCTGATGGAGGCCAGCCAATAATTCTGCAATCAAATAGGCATATTTGGTACACTTTCCATAGCATGTTATACAAATGAAATAAGGGAAAGAAATGGTGGTACCGACTGACGAATTGCAAGGAGAGTGACTTGAGAAAGCAGAGATGAGGTAAGGTACATCGGGGGAAACAAAGTTTAGGCGTTTTCAGTAAAATGCCCATGTGAAAATCAAAGTGTCTATACAACCTGTTTTTTCCCCAACGTGACTGTCAGATTATTCACAGCTGGAACTCTAACATATAGTCATCTGCTTTTTTGTACCATTACAAAACAAGCCGTGGGCTCTGTAGTAGAGTTGTAAAAAAGGACAATGTTTCTCCTTATATGCTGTGGATAAATCTGAACTAAAAAATACCAAAATGCTAAGTGAATCCAGAATTATCAAACTGCAAAAAGACAAACATTTCACCACACAGAAAAAAAAAACCTGAATAACTGCTTTGTTCACATCTCATGGTCCCATCGCTGACTGTTTGAGGCTCAACTGCTCAGTCCCATGCATGTAGGTTACAGTACGCGCCGTTGCAACCGGCACACAAAGCTATTCCTCCTAATTGTGCTCTTCACAAGCGGACACAAAGATTGATGAGGAGATAATCCATGTAAAATGTGTCTTGTTGGAGGTCTCACCCTCGAACACTTAAACAGACCCACTCCATCAGGGCTTCAAGTTGAGAAATAAGGTGAAGTAAAGTGAATCAATACTTTGGCTGTGGAATGGTGGCCACCTGCCAAACAGACTGGCACACGCAATGCGTCTTTGTCTGGACATCAAGGATGAGTAGTGAGGGGATTCTTCAAAGTACGTGTCCTCTAAATCTGAACCGTGTCACCACGCCCTTTAGTCCTGCACATAAAGTGAATAAATGATTTTATATTTATACACCAACCAATCACCAAAACTATCCATTTTCAGTTTTCTACTTTTCTCCTTATGAGACAACAAATGTGCAGACATACAGCGTTTTGCAAAAGTTTGTGTCACACTTTGAATTTTGATGATGATGATGATGATGATGATGATGATTATTATTATTATTATTTAGTCCTGTATAAGACTGTGAGCAGATGATAGTCTACATTTACCCCTGGACTGGATGCCTGTCCAATGCTGGGTACTTTGCTGAGTCAACAAATGGTAAATTTGCTGCATTTCTATAACGCTTTTCTTCCTGTAACAGATGCCCAAAGCACTTTATAATGATGCCTGAACGAGGGCAGAATGGTGGTTTAGTGGTTACCACTGTTGCCTCACAGCAAGAAGGTCATGGGATCGATTCCCACCTGTGGCACTTCTGTGTGGAGTTCATATGTTCTCCCTGTGTTTGTGTGGGTTCCCTCCAAATGCTACGGCATCCTCCCACATCCAAAGATATGCAGAGTAGATGGACTGGGAACTTTAAATTGTCTATAGCTGTGTGTGTGGGTGTGTATGTCTGTTTGTCTATATGTGGCCCTGCGACAGACTGGCATCCTGTCCAAGGTGTGCCCTATGACTCGTAGGATAGGCTCCAGCGCTCCATGACCCTTAATTGGAGTAAGAAATGGACAATGAGTGAGAATGAGTGAGTGAGCGATCGAGCTTACTCATCCATGGCAGCATGTGTAAGTTGTAACTAAAAACAGTAAATGCTATCATCTTGTAACTCACCAAATTAAAAGAGCACATAATGAGTATGAAGTGATTAGACAGTGGTGAACTTTGATGTTCCAAATCAACAGAAAAAGTAACTTTATTTTGCCTACATAATATCAAATAGACATGTGTGCCACCTGCTGCATGGTTAGCGGATGCTGGATGATTTAAGGAAAATTACAGCTGTGGTTGAATTTACATGTTGTTTGTGTGCCACCTCCTGAACATGAGGTACATCTGCTCAGTCTGCTCACCAGTGCCTGCCATTAAATTAGCATTAGTGAGCAAGTTAAGCTTGAAACTGCTGGGAGAAATTATGGAGGAAAATATGGGATTCAATTTACAACTCAGAGGGAATTAAAGCAGGAATTAAAGAATGGATAGAATATATGACTGCGGATGATACCAGATCTTTTCATCTGCACTGCATACTAGCAAGGAGAAACTCATAACAAAGTTTTGGAGTTTTTCAAAACTTTGAAGCACTAGTTTCAAAACATTTCAATTTACTGTATTTCTACCCTTTGGTGTTGAAAATATGACACAATTTAAAACTACAGTTGCGTCAGGAAGGGCATCCGGCGTAAAACTTGTGCCAACTACCTGTGCGGATCTGGTTGTATCTGCTGTGGCGACCCTGAACACAAAACGGGAGCAGCCGAATGGACAACAGCAGTAGTAAAAGGCTGTGAATTACAGAAAGCACTCATCGTAAATGACGCCAACAGTGGATAATGCTAGCTAGAGGAAAAAAAAAATAAGCATGCTAAGCTTATATGTTAGTCAAAATAACATATATGCGACATTTCATTTAACTTAGAAGTCAAAAGTCGGGACTGGGAATGATTTCACACCTGAGGTAAATGGATTTACACACAACAGTGCAAAATCACAAAATGAGCTGAATGCCTTCAAGACTGTGGAATATAGAGTTCTACAAAAATATTTAGTCCACCAGAGAGACCTCATGGAAGAGGACACATGGAGTAAAGTTACATTGTTGTTTTAATTTACTGCTTGTTTTGTAGCATGGTCCAAATAGTCCTTGTTAGCAACATTTACCACATTAGCCAATATTAGCGGCATCAGTTGATAAATAACATATGTGGCATTTTATACATAAAAACACCATAGCAACATGCCCCCAGACAGCTGTAGGACAGTAATGCGTGCATCCAACCATCCATTTGTTAAACTCACTTAATCCAGTTAAGGCTCACGGGGGGACTGGAGCCAATCCCAGCAGTCATAGGACGTGACATAGGATACACCCTTGATTTGACATGGGATGTGGGAGGAAGCCGAAGCCCCCAGACAGAACCTACACAAACATGGGAAGAACATGCAAACTCCACACAGAAAGGATCAAGTGGGAATTAATCCCATGACCTTCTTGCTGTAAGGCAATGGTGCTAACCACTAAGCTATGATTTTTAATACTGGACACAAAAGACAGATGTTCTTAAAAAAATTGCAAACTACAGCTTTCACTACTGTTACTGATCAGAGCAGCCATCTTGGATTGCGAACTTGGGGTATGTGGGGTTTGAAGTAAGTTGGTTCCACTCCTCCAGTCAATGCAAAGGAGTCGGTATCGGTTTATTTGGTCACGTGACTTTTAGTCAGGATTCTGACATTTTGCTGATTGGGTGAGACACGCCACTCTCTGATTGGCTGCAGCCTTTGTTTACAACGTAGCACTGGTACCACAGTCTCTGGAGGAGTGGAACCAACTTACATTTTCGGTGGTTACGCCACAGCCAATCACAGAGCGTGGTGTGATAGCCAATAGCAGCCGACATATCAGATGGACCAATCACAGCCATGTTTTCAAAAACACGCTACCAGTCTCTTTGTATAAGAGACTGTGGTGCCAGGAGATGGCATTCTGATGCTGCAGTCAAATCCCTTGGATGGTCGGAAATTCCAACCTTGACTTTGGGAAAAAAATTACCTTGAACGCTCCATCGGGCTGGAATTTCCATGCGGAAACTTGTGAGGAAATTGAGCAATCCAAGTATTCGAGTTGATGTCACAGCCATGGCAGCTGTGTTGCCGACTGATTAGAAAAAAAATGTTACTAATGTTGAAAATACATCTTTCAAATTAAATTTTAACAAAACATTACTGCTATATATTCACATTCTATGCACAGTTAGTTAAATTATCAGTACTACACATCAGCAAAAATGTCTGACGTTTTCATTTAGCTGAAAAGATAACATTAGCTTAGCTCTACTGCGATATTCTAAGTAGTTGATCCGTATTTGTCTCTGAGGTATTATCAAGCTTCTGAGGGATCTGAACTCAGCATGACTTCAGGAGAAACTGGGAAAATTCTGACCTTTGAGAACAAATGAAACTCACCATTAGATTAACTGTTAACTGTGTTGATAACGATTAGCTTTAATCACAGTTAAAATGAACTGCAGTTAGCAGCATCTGTAGTTAGCATTTTCTTTCATACAGATTTGACATCATCAAAGCAATGTCTTGTATAAATAGCAGTATGATTCAATCAAAGAAATCCAAGAATTTTCAGAAAAGTATTCTCTGTGAAAGCTAGTCACACACTTTACTGATATCTATTAATAAATTGCCTATTTAGCAGCTTTTCATCATTTCAAAAAAGTTTAACTTTATTGAACGCACAAAAACCTTTGCACATTACTGTCATTTTGATCCATTTTAATCCAGTTTAAAATGCAAGTCTCATTTCTATTAGTTCCGAATGACCTCTGAACAATCTTGGGAACTCTCCAGAGAGTCTGAGACAAATAAATCCAGCACGACACAACGTGAGATAAGGAAACGGAGAGCGATAGCAGGAGCAGGGGTGTGAGATCGCGACGCCATGTTAAAGCGGCGGAGTAGGGCACTGTCATGGCTGTGTGTCTGAAAGGGCTTCAGCCTTTGGCTCTCTGTGCATTTTAACACACCATAAATCACTCTCCCGGCCCAGCCCGGCATTACGTGAATGATATATTTTATTTACACGATAGAGGAAAACACACATGGTCCTTATTAATCATCTCCCACCTTTAATAATGAGTCAACTTCCACTCATTCATCAACGCTTCCAAATCCATGCCTGCAGAGAAATACAGAGGCGGGAGGGGGAAGGAAGGAAAAACAAACACGGCAGCCTAACAAGGTGGCTGTTTGAGAACGGATACGTAAACTGCTTCAGAATGCGATTGTCACATTCTTCAGGCATTAGCAGCCAATACTGTAATGTGGTACAGCACGGAGATTTGAGGCTGAGGGATTTCAGCTATTTAAGTTTGTCACTCTTTGAGAATAAAATACTTAGAAGACATGAGAACTCTTCTGCTGCCTGACATGTTTATACAACCTCGCTCCAACGCCATTACTCACTCTCACTTGTCTCTCTCAGAAGTCTCGTCTAATGATGGAGCGGCGCGTAACCGCAGCCCTGTGACACGGGTGTCACGGAAATCTGCTACTTTTGCCAATCTGGCTGCATTACTGTCAGAGCTCATCAAAATAAAGCAATTTAAATCACAACCTTCCTCCACCCCCTCGCCCGCTGGAAAAGATGTGTCCTAAACGATAGCTGATTTCCCGTCTTTGTGCTTAAAATAGACACCTCCGCTGTAAGAATTCCAGTCGGATACAGTTAAATATTTTAGGATGATTCCTCGTGTTGAAATGATTTAGAAAGCAATCCATATTAACAGCACTCTCAGAAAGTCGTACTCCACGATGTACAAAGTCTTTGGTGTGACTCCAAATCACATAAGAAGAGGGCAAGGAAGCTGTTGAACACATATCCACTGGTCTCCACTGTGGGAAATATAATATGACACCGAGATAATAAATGGAAGCAGACGACTTTGACTAAATTCTGCTGTGAAGCAACATAAAGGGGCCTGGCTAGGAGCTGAAGAAAAATGTGTGACAACGTATATAGTGGCTGCAATCGCTACAGGAGTTTTGATATTTGAGCTTTGTTAGGATTTTGAGGTAAAAACAGAACCAGACATCATCTAACATCAGCAGATTGCCAGCTGAACTACAACAGCACCAGCTGGAAGACAAAAGAACACAGTTGAGAAAAGTGAGAATAACAGCTTGTGTCCCGCCTCCTGATTTTTACAGTGTGTTCTCTCACAATTTTAACCCTTGTTCAGAGCTGCACAACATACACTTTGTGGATGTGGGGACTGTTGTTCTCTTTGAGAAACTGTCTATTCCAGAGAATTCAATAGGAATATTTAATGTATATCATAGATCTTTGTCATTTGACTGAATGATCGCATGTCGTGTAGCACTGATTATTTGTCTAATTCAATAGAAAAAAGTCCACTGTATAATTTACACAATTTTTTTGTACAGTTTGGTTCCTTTTACTATTTACTTATATTCTGTACATGTTGTTCCATTGAACAACTCTACTACTTATCTGAAAAAAAAAAAATGCCTCCATGATACGAGGAAACTAAACAGAGTACAACATAAGTTGATTAGAACCTTACACAATGTTCTCATGGATATTTCTAGTGGGCATTGAAGTAGTGGCAGATGAAAACCTGAGCAAGTTCCTATCGGGATTTTGAACTGGTTTGAGGAAAGCACACGTTGCAACTATTTCACCTGTTTAAATTCAAGTAAAATAGCAAATGACAAGGATCCGTTCACCTTTTTGAATGGAAAATCCCATCTTTCAACGCATGAAAATATTCTTAGCATTGCACTCATTATTTGTATATATATATATATATATATATATATATAGTAGTGTTCAGAATAATAGTAGTGCTATGTGACTAAAAAGATTAATCCAGGTTTTGAGTATATTTCTTATTGTTACATGGGAAACAAGGTACCAGTAGATTCAGTAGATTCTCTCAAATCCAACAAGACCAAGCATTCATAATATGCACACTCTTAAGGCTATGAAATTGGGCTATTAGTAAAAAAAAGTAGAAAGTAGGGGTGTTCACAATAATAGTAGTGTGGCATTCAGTCAGTGAGTTCGTCAATTTCGTGGAACAAACAGGTGTGAATCAGGTGTCCCCTATTTAAGGATGAAACCAGCACCTGTTGAACATGCTTTTCTCTTTGAAAGCCTGAGGAAAATGGGACGTTCAAGACATTGTTCAGAAGAACAGCGTAGTTTCATTAAAAAGTTGATTAGAGAGGGGAAAACTTATATGCAGGTGCAAAAAAATTATAGGATGTTCATCTACAATGATCTCTAATGCTTTAACATGGACAAAAAAACCAGAGACGCATGGAAGAAAATGGAAAACAACCATCAAAATGGATAGAAGAATAACCAGAATGGCAAAGGCTCACCCACTGATCAGCTCCAGGATGATCAAAGACAGTCTGGAGTTACCTGTAAGTGCTGTGACAGTTAGAAGACGCCTGAATTTATTTGCAAGAATCCCCCACAAAGTCCCTCTGTTAAATAAAAGACGTGCAGAAGAGGTTACAATTTGCCAAAGAACACATCAACTGGCCTAAAGAGAAATGGAGGAATATTTTGTGGACTGATGAGAGTAAAATTGTTTTTTTTGGGTCCAAGGGCTGCAGACAGTTTGTGAGACGACCCCCAAACTCTGAATTCAAGCCACAGTTCACAGTGAAGACAGTGAAGCATGGTGGTGCAAGCATCATGATATGGACATGTTTCTCCTACTATCGCATACCAGGTATCATGGATCAGTTTGAATATGTCAAAATACTTGACGAGGTCATGTTGCTTTATGCTGAAGAGGACATGCCCTTGAAATGGGTGTTTCAACAAGACAATGACCCCAAGCACACTAGTAAACGAGCAAAATTTTCAGCATTGCATTCAAAGCATTGCTAAAAAAGCAGTTTGAACATAATAGTTTTGAGTTTGTAGCATCAACAGCAGATGCTACTATTATTGTGAACACCCCCTTTTCTACTTTTTTTTTGTACTAATAGCCCAATTTCATAGCCTTAAGAGTGTGCATATCATAAATGCTTGGTCTTGTTGGATTTGTGAGAATCTACTGAATCTACTGGTACCTTGTTTCCCATGTAACAATAAGAAATATACTCAAAACCTGGATTAATCTTTTTAGTCACATAGCACTACTATTATTCTGAACACTACTGTATACGGTGATGACTCTTGTCTTCTACCACAACTTCTCATTATTTTCCCAAGTGTAGTTAGGCCTGTTGAAAGGCTAGGTCTGTGATATTTTGGCGCATTGGGATGTGGGTGAAGGAGAAAATACTGCATATTATTATATGGCTATGACGCTATGCACGCAGTGATTGGCTGATTTCCAGTCTATTTTCTGATGATACCGTAAGTTCCATATATATAATCGCCATATAATAAACGAATTAACCTCACTTGCTCGGTCTGTACAAGAATATCAGACTGAGGTGTGACAGTACAGACCAAGTGTACTGTCAACACCTAAGTCTAATGTTTTCCCACACAGACCCCACGCTTGGTTAATTATCCTTTATTATCATGCATATATAAATAATGCAGCTTTAAAATGAGCTCCTGTATAGTGCTGTAACTGCAGTATAACTCTGCCATAAACCCACTATATGAAGGCTACTTCATAATGTGGTGTTTACTAGGTGCAAACTGAGTTGAACTCTACTGTGAAACTGAAAACTGACATATTAAATCTGTGTGCCCTTTCAAAGGTCACAAAACTGGCAAAATTTAGTTTCTACTGAAATCCAAGCATTATAATGTAGGTTTATTTTATACCGTGTTGCAAAATTACCGCTCATTTTAATGAGAACATATTTACCTGGTAGGATTCCTTATGGAATCCCACCAGGTAAATATGCTGCAGACATCATTTCCTTTTAATGCTGTCTGCAGGAGTAAGTACGTGTGTGATGTGTGTGATGCGCATACACGGAACACGCATGCTAACATCTGTGAAATGTCTTGTAAATTACTTCAAAGGTGTTTTCTGGTTTCAAAAACAACATTTTTTAGATGTGGAAGTGTTTATCTCTCACAAACCTTTCCAAAATATATGAGAAACACATTAGATTTGCACAGTAAATCATCTATATGTTAAAAGCCTGAATGCGTGGTTGCATGATTTTATTTAGTAAGTTCAATTTAAGTACATAATATAAATGTAAATACGTTAAAAATACATGGATGACACAAGAACGTGAAAACACTTGTTTCCATTGTGTTCCATTTAAAAATCAAATGATAAAATAGAAGTAATACAGTGCTCCCTCGTTTATCACGGGAGTTACGTTCTAAAAATAGCCCGCAATAAGCAAAATCTGCGAAGTAGTCAGCGTTATGTTTTACAATTATTATAGACGTTTTAAGGCTGTAAAACCCCTCACTACACACTTTTCTCAAACAGGCATTAACATTTTCTCACTTTTCTCTCGTGTGTAAACACTCTCAAAGTTCAAACCTTAGTAGAAAAATAAGACCAGCCTGTTTTCAGGCTTAAACATTTTTTTGAGAAATAAAAATAGAACGTTTTCCTACAAATAATTATGATGGCTTTTAGAACTAACGAATTTAATTTTAACGATCAACCCACGAGGTTGGACACATAAGAAATTATTAATAGTGACTGACCACTATTTCACAGTTCCTCTGATCGCGCCTCTTCGTCCTGGCGCCGCGCCGCTGTCGCGCCTTTTTCCACTGAGTCACACCTCAGTGCAGGTGTCTTTTTCTGAGTGAAGAACACAGTTATGGGTAATTGTTGGCACTCTTTTTTCTTCTGGGTGAGAAGATTCTTATAAACAGACACGCAGAACACAGTGCGCGTGCTCTCCCTTCGCGGTGCTGCGACCAGCTTGCTTGATGAGGACACAGAACACAATGCGCTGTAAAAAAAAAAAAGCATGCAAAATTGGACTAAAATAATCCGTGAAACTGCGAGGCCACGAAAGGTGAACCGTGTTATAGCTAGGGACCACTGTAATACAATAAAATAATAATACCCATACTGATAATAATAATATTAATAATAATAATGATAATAATAGTACGAGCGAAGCGACACGCAGCGGTGCAAAGCTCACTCATGGTGTCACAAACAGGAAGTGCCAAGTTTTGAGCCCACAGTGAAACAGGAAACGTCAAATGCGTACGAGTGCCATAGTTGTTGGGGTCTGGGGTGCTTCGGTTCCCCAGAAGCTGAATGTTTTTAGCCATGCTAATGCTCCCCAGAACCATTTACTGAAAGAAAAGTTTGAAGGACCTAAATGGCATGGTGAGATGCTGAAGAGCTTCGCTTATACATGTGAATAATAATAATAATAATAATAATAATAATAATAATAATAATAGCGTGTAAATGATAACAAGAACCTAAACACCTTAAGACAGCAAATTAACATTAAAAAATTACACAATCAAACAGGAAATAAAAGGGGTAAGTTCTTCTAAAAACTGTTGAAAGCTAAGTTCTAAGGTTCTAAAAATATTCTGGACTCACCCCATTCCAGCTCATTATAGAAACTTTGCACAATCATTATCACCCTTGAAAAATCTTAGGTACTACCGAATCTAAAGCCTGTGGATCCCCACGGGCAACACGCTAGCCCCTATATACATGAAATTTCTCAGTTTTTTAGTTTAATAAATTTGCAAAAAAAAAAAAAAATCAACAAAAACTTTTTTTCCTGTGGTTATTATGGGGTGTTGTGAGTAGAATTTTGAGGAACAAAATCAATTTACTCCATTTTGGAATAAGGCTGTAACATAACAAAATGTAGAAAAGTGAAGCACTGTGAATACTTTCCAGATGCACTATAATACTGTTATATCATTTATCATATGCGTTACCTGAACATGTGTGACACAGAAAGGAAGACAGAAAGAGAAACAGCTCTCTTGTGATAGTTTATTCTCCCCCCTTCCACTATCTTTTTTACTATAGTGGCCATAATACTCATCATACTCACCATCAAAACACGCTGCAGGTGAGTGGTGATGAAATGTGCAGGCAAGCAAGAGTGTCCATGCTTTGTGAATCTGCTTACCAGCTTTGACATCATGGTTTATCAGATTGTTGGAAGCTGGAAGCTCGGTGCCAGTGACAACTTTGATGAGTACATGAAGGCCATTGGCGTTGGCTTTGCCATGCAACAGATGGGTAACATGGCCAAGCCTAACCTGGTGATGAGTGAGGATGATGCTGGCTTAATTTCAATGAAGTCTCAAAGAGCTTTCATAAACAGAGATGAAGCTGAGCAAGTTATGTCACGAAACAACTGCAGATAACTGAAAGACCAAAGTGTTTTATTCTTTATACAATGCTAAACAAATTTAGACAAGGCTCTTGGTAGCTTAAGGGGCAACAGTTGTCTGTTGATGGACAATATCAATACACCTGCTTTGCATCTGACCACACTTCACTTTTAGACCATCACACCCACATGAGCACAATTGGCATCTCAGGCACAGACCATAAAAATAAAGTGGCATCTACTACATCAGATGGAAGCTAGCAATGTGCCAGCTTTAGGCTCTGTGTCAATTTTCTCCGGGTAGAAGTTCAGGTGCTTTTCCCAACCCACTCTCATGTCAGGTCATGGCAACATTACAAAAAGTACATTAATCTATGGGTTTGTGACGGGGGCACGAACATGGGGTGCTTTCGTGACGGTGGCACGAAATGTTGGGTGACGGGAGAGTCTGGTGGTTTATTGTTAGGGGAGGGTAGAGACTAATGCTATGGTTATGGATAGAGTTAGAAGAAGGGGATGGGGAAGATGCTAAATAGCAAAATAAAAAGAGCGTGTCACGAAAATCAGGCGCTTTTCAGGACAGGGGCACAAAATCATGAGACTAGGCTGGCTTTCCTTAAATCACCATTCACATAGACCCTGTAGTGGCACACACCTCTGTCCTATCCATGCTGTTTTCATTGTACTTAGCATTTTTGTGCCCCCTCCAGACCAAGAAATGCAAGCAGCATAGATGGTGGTCGAGAAATAGCATAATTATTAGTGAAAAATAATTGAAAAGGAGTATATACAACAGTTGCCTTTCCATTATTTTGTAGACGATAGTCTGTCATTTGATAATGGCGTAGATCTTCTCAACGGAGAGGCCATGTTTGTGCCTAATGAACCAACAAGAAGGTCATTACAAAACAGCAATATCAATTTTTTGAAAGTGCTATAGCTATCATAAAATAAGTGGGAAAGTCATAGAAATAAGATTTAACACTGGGTCCCGCTAATGTGTGTAAAAGAGGTTAACTGCTGTGTTTAGTAACAACCAAATGCTGCTCGTCCTATTATAGATGGTGGCATCTTTTATTGTCTGGCTTTATTGAATTGTCATTGTTTAGCACAGGCTATATAGCACCAATAAACATCATTTTATGAAGTAACATATAACTAATAGCAGAATGAGCAATTAAAATGGTTCCTTCTATAGTCTTGTGCTACAATTCCACAAATTAATGAATAAATGTTGAAAGGAAAACAGTTTTGTAGCATATTTACAAGTGAAAAATGCAGTTTTTAAAGATGTATTGGGTTTTCATCCTTTCCTCCTATCTTTTCAGAAATGTTAACTATGGCTGGCAAATCCAATTCTTTTCAAAAGGAAAACTTATCTTTTTTGGCAAAATCACGTCCTCACTTCAGGATGATACAAGTTCAATAAATTACTGTTAACAAATTCTGATACTCTGTTCCTCTTCATTTCTGTATTCCTTGACATTTTTACTCCCCTTTCAAATAATGATATATTGAAATCTATGAGCCCATAATCCTATTAATAAAGCCCTCTTGCCCGTTACATTTATTTTGCCCCTAATCTCCTTCTCTTCCACTTTCCTTTGCTCTTTCTTTCTTTCTCTCTTGCTCTCTCTGTGTCCCTTGGCTGACCCCTGTGAGCACTTTCTGCTTCCCAGGCTGAGAGAAATTCAGATTGATGCCAAATATAATGCATTGTGGGCTTTAAATGTAACTAGAAGGTGTTGGCGTGATCAAGGGCCAGCCATCGACACTTGGTGAAGGCAAAGAAGGAATGCTATGAGGTCCCAGTGCACAAGCAACACGTGCAAGATGACCTTTGGAAAGCATAGAGCAATTGTAGTAAAAACATACTCATGCCAGCAAACTATTCATGCATGTACAGTATCAGGTTTTCAGCAGCTTTAAATAGACAACTGCTGCATCCATTTGAAGCAGACATGCATTTAGCCTCCCGTCTACCTTCATGTCAAGTATGATGACTTTGTACATGCATAATCCACATAAGAATACCAATAAAGGTTTAAGGTGTTGACCACAACACTTACATGCTCACAGGGTGACCAATCCAGTGGGCTGAGGAGATGTCCATCCTCCACATCCAGCACTTAAATCCACTGGTTCCACAACACATTTCAAAGGAATCCAAACTAGGAGACCTGTAAAACCTTGATATTGTTTTTTGCTTTCCCCTCCATCATTCCCAGCAAACAGAGTGATGGAAACCTCAGCTCCATCTCCAACAAGTTTTAGTTACATTATATCTCTCTCTGAAGGAGAGTTGTTGGAATACAAATACATAGGCCAGGGTTTGATTCCAGGTGTGTGCTTCAGGTTACCTGTTTCATGTTTGTGTCCTTGGATAACAACTGCATTGTCCTAGACTACCCAGTTGGGAATGGGCAGCAGTCTTGGCTGAGAACACAACCTGCCGTGGACTATGTACTGGCCTTCCATCCAGATGGAGTTCTATACACTCCATCTGGATGCAGTGACTCCAGTGCATGCTCCCAGGCTTGACTTAACTTCTGCAGGCGAAAGTGTAATTTCACATGCATTAAAATGACAGGTCACACCTTCATTTAGCTTTTAATGTTCCAGGAGTGAATAATAAATGCTGTGTATTTTCTCAAATCAAGTTCAAGTTCAAGTTCAAGTTTATTTGAATATGTGTATCGTACAGAAGACAAGCCAAAACAGTATCATTATTACTACATAAAGAAAGTGCATATTCAAAAAGGAATGGGAAGAAGTATAGACTTATTAGTCTATACTTAGTACAAATGGTCAACATTTTGGATCTAAGACCACTTTTCACATGAAACTAAAAGGAAATATACTAGCGTTGTGGCATCTGTACATAATGTTTTCTTGTTTTTCACCAATCTAGGTATATGGAAACTGAACCTCATGCGATAGTCATCCGAAGGAATTCTCCACAACCAAGTAAAATTTTAGACATATTGTATTACATCAACATTTGTATCTGAATCCTGGATACTTTTTTTTCTTTCATTTTTTACCATTGACAGACAGAGAGTGCAAAAATATGAAAATACTGAACATTTAAAAACTGAAAATAAATACATAAATAAATAAATAAACTAGAAGCACTCAGAGAGTGCAAACCTCCGCCAAGGCCATGGGGTCACTGACGCCATAACATCTACACGCCGTGGAATCATTGAACCTAAAAAAGTCTAACGATGTTTGCTCAGTAGTAAAAAAAGTTTCATCTGCTGTGACTGGATAGCATGTATCCTTAGCGCTTGGCATCACAGTTTATTGCAACTTGCACCTTTTCCAGAAGCTACTGTCACCTGAGCACTGATATTGATATTGCATGTGCTTATAGACAAAAACAAATAAGAGACAAAATTCAATTTATTATTCAACTAAACTGCAAATATATGAATTTTTTAACATTTATGAAATACTTCTCTAAACAAGGCCATAGGGTCACTGACCCTAAAGAGATTCCCTCCTTGGCACAGTGATCTATTTCGTTTTGTCTCTTTCTCTAAAATTGTATATAATAATCATTAGATTATTAATATATAAATAAAAATAAATTTAAGAAATATTACAATTTGAAAACAAATGCACCCGAATGTGATGACAGCTGCAACTGCTTAATGCTAACTTTTAACATTGAAAATGCCATAGACATGCTAACGTGTTAGCATCAGAATCCGGATCGTGATCCAGATCACCACTAAAATTTAATCACTTTGTCATTTCCAACCACTCCATAAAATTTCATCAAAATCCGTTCAAAACCTTTTGAGTTATCCTGCTGACAGACAGACAAACAAACAAACGTGACCGAAAACATAACCTCCTTGGCGGAGGTAATAAATAAATAAATAAATAAATAAATAAATAAATAACACCAACCTCACTAAAGAATCATTCCAATCTGGAGATCTGTCATTTTGGATCTAGTTTTTAAAAAGGTCATCATCCAGAGTTCAAGACCACAAGTAAGGGTTGGAATGTAAATTGGTAAATTCAGAGCGGATTTAAAAACACTTTGGAATATTGTGGTCTTGGGATTTTTAAGCCTTGGAGGAGTGTGCTTCAATTTCAATATCTGCATATCTTGAAGTTGATCATAGTGGAAACATTGGTTAGCAAAACATCAGTCACTAAACAAAGAATAAGAATGTTCATATGATATGAGAGCTGACACGTTTAGTTTAATTCAAACTATCTAAATTAATTAGACATTTGTTTTTTCTAATCATATATAATGAGGTGTAGCGGTCCCAGAGGCTGCATAAAATACCCATTCATGTGTCAGAATCCCACGAACAGAGCAGCATTTTTCTAACACTTGAAAAACCCAAGAATATGCATTAATTGAAGGAAACATTCTGACTTGTTCAACTCTCCAACGGACCCAGGGTTTGCAAATTTGTCAGCAGGAGTGCTGGACAATAAAAGCGAAGCAATGATGGAGTAAGTGAAAAGTTTAATGTGGCTCGCAGTCGACAGCATAATGTGTCGTGACCGATGAAACATTTCCCAGTGCTTCACACGGCTTTCTGTCAGCGCTGATGTAAAAGCCCTGGAGGCAGGGACCTGGGCCTGCCCTTTAAACTGGCACCTCACTCTTTCAATTTGGTCGTCACCACAATGGAAAAAAGCAAACCTGAAAGAATGAGTATGGATCGAAAAAATAAAGAAATAAATTGAAGTTGAGCCATCAAGAACAATCAGTATCAAAATTTCAAGCAAGGCAAAAAGAATATTCTCATAATTAATATTAAGATAATCCCAATTTACATATGTGATCCATGGTATTTGTGAGAAAATCCTCTTCAAGTGTTTCGTATTATTTATTTCGAGTACATGATTTGCTTTGCAGACATTTACAGACACTGAATGAAAAGCTGTTTAAAAAAAAAAGAATCATTGCAATCTTTGAGTACAGCAGAGGAAATGACAACTAGTGAATCATCTGCTCGGGCAATTGCATGACAATGACAGACTTAATAGAGCTAATGGACTTTCCACAAATGCATTTTTAAATATGTAACTACATTGTAGCATAGAATGATTTCCTCTGCTTGCACTCCGCAGAGGTATCAGCTAGACGTCAAGTTTTAAAACCATACGGGGCAAACTTTATCCTCCATCTGTTCAAAATTTCTCAAACAGCTAAAAAAAACCCACAATGGAATTACTGCACACAATTGACTCATTGTTATATTTCTGAAAGGGGCTCATTCATTCACACTCACAAGAGGACAGCAATGCTCGACAGGAAAATCTAATTTACATTTAAATTTCTACTGTCTCCGTTATGGTTGGATTTAAAAGAGCAAGAGCCCGCTTTTAATGCCTTCATGTTGTCTCCATATGATCTGGCCATCTCTTCTTCTACATCACCTTTTTCAACCCTCTGTGCCTCCCGCGGGGACTTTTATCCTCACCTTTAAGGGGATCCAGTCAGCCGTGGGCTCAGCATAGATTCCATGACAATTGGACAGAGGTGATCCAAACTCCAAACACAAGCCGTTCATTAAAATATATCCAACAGAACTCTCAGGAGTTCAAACTATGACATTAGTTTCTGTGCTAACACATGGTGGAGATCAAACTATGGGTATGCAGCAAAGAGAGTTAGGCACCTTTTTCTAAAAACCTGAGGACTCCCACAAGGATGCTGTCAAGGTACTCTGGGCATACGCAGTCGAAGGCCAGACCGGCGTCTGAGGTCAAACTGTTAATGAAATGTTTGCTAAGGTAGGTGCAGGAGACTATGCTGTGAACAATGAGTGGGTGCCTAGATGTAGCCTTTGATGGCTGTCTGTGTGACAGGCCAGTCAAATGTTTCCCAGTTCTTTTTATTAATGTGGCTGCTAATGACAGCTGCTCACCCACCTCAGAATGTAGCCGTTCAAAGAAACACTGGGGTATCACTGAGTACCTGCATGTCGAAAGACTAGCGAAGAGGTACAGAAACAAAATCATTTCACAAAAACTACTATAGGGGGCTAGTTGTCATTTGTAGATAAGCTACAACTTAATATTTTCATAACAAAAATAAGGACATATATTTACTAAGCCATATAGGTCAAACCTGAAGCACATTAATCACCAGCAACCCCCCCCCCCCCCCCCCCCACACACACACACACACCATCCAAAAAATATACATATCACCAGTCTCTTGGCCTCATATTTAACTGTTGACAGCACTGTAACGGTAAAACTTAGTATTTCTAACCTACATTGTTTCTATTAAGTTTTTTCTAACATTTTACTAACATTTAATTCACTCACTCATCACTCAACCGCTTTTCCGGGTTCAGGTCGCGTGGGCAACAGCTCCAGCAAGGGACCCCACACTTCCCTTTCCCGTGCCACATTGACCACCTCTGACTGGGGGATCCTGAGGCATTCCCAGGCCAGTGTGTCCACCTAGTCCTGAGTCTTCCCTGGGGTCTCCTCCCAGATGGAGGTGCCTGGAACACCTCCCTAGGGAGACGCCCAGGCACTAACATTTAAATTCTTTCTAAACATTTTAGTTGTTGAAATTATTATTACAGTTATTATTATTGTTATTGTTACTATAAGTATTATTACCTTCAGGGGAGGTGATGGTCTAGTGGTTAAGGTGTTGGGCTTGAGTCCAGAAGATCATGGGTTCAAATCCCCGCCTGACTGGAAAATCACTAAGGGCCCTTGGGCAAGGCCTTTAATCCCCTATTGCTCCCGGTGTGTAGTTAGCACCTTGTATGGCAGCACCCTGACATCGGGGTGAATGTGAGGCATAATTGTAAAGCGCTTTGAGCATCTGATGCAGATGGAAATGCGCTATATAAATGCAGTCCATTTACCATTCCATTTATTATTAGTAGTAGTAGTAGTATGAAAAAATGTCATCGAAAGTGGACCTTTAATCTAGGGGTGTTGTAGGGGGACATGCTCTCCTCCATGCCACCTTTCCATCTGGATTCGCCCCTGGTTTGCCGTCTGAGCAGGAAGAATTGATAACATGGATTTATGGAGAAAGCATGACCAGACTGACAGATAGGAAAGTGTTATCAGCGTTTATTACATCATGTCGTCCTCAGAAAGAGACTTTAGGTGCATTTGTGTGGAAAAAAAGCGACAAATCTTTTTTTTCAGCTCAGAGCTGCTGCAGAAAGTTGAAACAGATGAAAAGCTCACAGCATGAAACATTAAGTGGGCGAAGTGGGCAGTTCAGTGAACCCCCGACCTCCCCCTGCCCATGGACCAGTTTTGATGCTGCGATTCACCCACAATAGAGCCCTTAGAGAAGTAACTTTAATCTGATTACTGATTTGAAAATACAGTACTAATGCATGAGATTAATCATTACTGAAGAAAGCAGTCAGATTAGAGTAACAAGTTACTATGCAACGCGTTTCCGGCATCACTGTCTATGGGTTCGTGTCAGGGGGCACGAAAATGGGGTGCTTTTCATGACGGGGCCACAAATTAATGAAGTATGATATCTCGGCAACGAGGTGGAGATGACGTCTGGTCTTTATGGAGTGAGATGATGTTGAGTAGATGGGTGACAGCTGTCAAGAGGTAATGAGCGACAGCTGTCACCCCCGGCTGTGTCCATGGCGGCAGCGCCCTCTCGTGCCTGAAGCCCGCACTTCAGGCAGAGCGCCCACTGGTGGTGGGCCAGCAGTACCTCCTCTTCTGGCGGCCCACACACAACAGGACCCCCCCCTCAACGGGCGCCTCCTGGCGCCCGACCCGGCTTGTTGGGGTGTCGACGGTAGAAGTCGGCCAGGAGGGCCGGATCCAGGATGAAGCTCCTCTTCACCCAGGAGCGTTCTTCGGGTCCATACCCCTCCCAGTCCACCAAGTACTGGAACCCCCGACCCATCCGACGGATGTCCAGGAGCCGGCGCACCGTCCAAGCCGGCCCCCCGTCGATGATCCGAGCAGGAGGGGGTGCCGGTCCGGGAGCACAGAGGGGTGAGGTGTGATGAGGTTTGATACGTGACACATGGACAACCGGATGGATCCGCAGTGAAGCCGGGAGTTGGAGCTTCACTGCGGCAGGACTGAGGACTTTGAGGATCTTGAAGGGGCCAATGTACCTGTCCTGAAGTTTCGGGGAGTCCACCTGGAGGGGGATGTCCTTCGTGGAAAGCCACACCTCCTGCCCGGGCTGGTAAGCAGGGGCCGGGGATCGCCGGCGGTCTGCATGGGTCTTCGCCCTCGTCCGGGCCTTCAACAAGGCAGAGCGGGCGGAGCGCCACACCTGACGGCACTTCCGCAGGTGGGCCTGGACCGAGGGCACACCGACCTCTCCCTCCACCACGGGAAACAACGGGGGCTGATACCCCAAACACACCTCAAATGGGGAGAGGCCGGTGGCCGAAGACACCTGGCTGTTATGCGCATACTCGATCCAGGCCAGATGGTTACTCCAGGCCGTCGGGTGCGTGGATGTGACGCAGCGGAGGGTCTGTTCCAGTTCCTGGTTGACCCGCTCTGCCTGTCCGTTCGTCTGTGGATGGTACCCGGACGAGAGGCTCACGGTGGCCCCCAGTTCCCTGCAGAAGCTCCTCCAGACGTGTGAGGAGAACTGGGGACCACGATCTGAGACGATGTCGGAGGGTATCCCATGCAGACGGACAATGTGGTGGACCAGGAGGTCTGCTGTCTCCTGGGCTGTTGGGAGCTTCGGGAGGGCCACGAAGTGGGCCGCCTTGGAGAAACGGTCCACTATCGTGAAGATGGTGGTGTGGCCCTGGGACGGCGGGAGGCCCGTGATGAAATCCAGGCCGATGTGGGACCAGGGGCGATGAGGCACCAGCAGCGGCTGGAGGAGTCCTTGGGCCTTCGTGTGTACTGCCTTGCCCCTGGCACAGGTGGTGCAGGCCTGGATATATTCCCGGACGTCTGCCTCCATAGACGCCCACCAGAAGCGCTGCCGGACAACTGCTACGGTCCTTCGCACCCCTGGATGACAGGAGAGCTTGGAACCGTGACAGAAGTCCAAGACTGCAGCTCTGGCCTCTGGTGGGACGTACAGACGGTTCTTCGGACCTGTTCTTGGGTCCGGGCTCCGTGCCAGGGCCTCCCGGACGGTCTTCTCCACGTCCCAGGTGAGGGTGGCCACGATAGTGGACTCAGGCAGGATGGGCTCCGGTGGATCCGACAGTGCAGTTTTGACCTCCTCTTCGTGTACCCGGGACAAGGCATCCGACCTCTGGTTCTTGGTCCCGGGGCGATAGGTGATCCGGAAGTCAAAACGCCCGAAGAACAATGACCAGCGGGCTTGCCTGGGGTTCAGCCGCTTGGCGGTCCTGATATACTCCAGGTTCCGATGGTCAGTGAAAACCGTGAACGGCACAGACGCTCCCTCCAACAGGTGTCTCCACTCCTCAAGAGCCTCTTTCACCGCAAGGAGTTCTCAATTGCCGACGTCATAGTTCCGTTCAGCCGGGGTCAACCTGCGTGAAAAGTAGGCACACGGGTGAAGAACCTTATCGGTCTCTCCGCTCTGGGACAGCACGGCTCCTATCCCTGAGTCAGAGGCGTCCACTTCAACCATGAACTGGCGGCTAGGGTCGGGCTGCACCAAAACTGGCGCAGTAGAGAACTGTCGTTTCAACTCCTTGAACGCGGCTTCGCACCGATCCGACCAGGTGAAGGGGACTTTTGGAGAGGTCAGGGCTGTCAGGGGGCTAACTACCTGACTGTAGCCCTTAATGAACCTCCTATAGAAATTAGCGAAACCGAGGAACTGTTGCAGCTTCCTACGGCTTGTTGGTTGGGGCCAATCTCTCACCGCCGCGACCTTGGCCGGATCAGGGGCGACGGAGTTGGAGGAGATTATAAACCCCAGGAAGGACAAAGACGTGCAGTGAAACTCGCACTTCTCGCCCTTCACAAACAGTCGGTTCTCTAACAACCGCTGCAGGACCTGACGTACATGCTGGAAATGGGTCTCAGGATCCGGAGAAAAGATGAGAATATCGTCCAGATATACGAAGACGAATCAGTGCAGGAAGTCCCGCAAGACGTCGTTAACCAAGGCTTGGAACGTCGCGGGGGCGTTGGTGAGGCCGAACGGCATGACCAGGTACTCAAAGTGACCTAACGGAGTGTTAAATGCCGTCTTCCATTCGTCTCCCTTCCGGATCCGAACCAGGTGATACGCATTTCTAAGATCCAGCTTAGTAAAGATTTTGGCTCCATGCAGGGGGGTGAACACGGAATCTAACAATGGCAACGGGTATCGGTTGCGAACTGTAATCTCATTCAGCCCCCTGTAATCAATGCATGGACGGAGTCCGCCATCTTTCTTGCCCACAAAAAAGAAACCTGCCCCCATCGGGGAGGTGGAGTTCCGGATCAGCCCGGCAGCTAATGAGTCCCGGATGTAGGTCTCCATTGATTCGCGCTCAGGTCGTGAGAGGTTGTACAGCCTGCTGGACGGGAACTCAGCGCCTGGAACCAAATCAATGGCACAATTGTACGGACGGTGCGGGGGAAGGGTGAGTGCCAGATCCTTGCTGAAGACGTCAGCAAGATCGTGGCACTCAACCGGCACTGCCGTCAGATTGGGAGGGACTTTGACCTCCTCCTTAGCCTGTGAACCGGGAGGAACCGAGGATCCTAAACACCCCCGATGGCAGGTTTCGCTCCACTGAACCACCACCCCAGACGGCCAATCAATCCGGGGATTGTGCTTCAACATCCATGGGATGCCCAAAATCACGCGGGAGGTAGAAGGAGTTACAAAAAACTCAATCTCCTCCCGATGGTTTCCAGACACCACCAGAGTTACTGGTTGTGTCTTGTGTGTGAGTAAAGGGAGGAGGGTGCCATCTAGTGCCCGCACCTGCAATGGCGAAGGAAGCGCCACCAGAGGGAGCCCTACTTCCCTTGCCCATCTGCTGTCTAGCAGATTCCCTTCTGACCCCGTGTCCACCAGTGCTCGGGCTTGAAGGGTTAAATCCCCGCTCAGGATTGTGACTGGGAGTCGTGTGGCAATTTGTGTGTCTTACTTGAATGTTTTGACCCCCCCTTAGCCCAGTCTCTAAGGGCGAGTGTTGTTGTTTTGGCCGTTTGGGGCAGTTTCTCTGTGTGTGCTCAGTTGAGCTGCAGAGAAAACACTCTCCACGGATCAGCCTCCCCATTTTGGCCCTGTGCATTTCCCTAACAACGTCAGCAGGGGGAGCTGTTGCCCGACAAAGCGCTGCGGCTGTGGAGCGTGGGGAGGGCGGCCCCTTTTTGAACCCGGAAGGGAGAGGGGCGGCGCGTATCCGGTCACGTCCTTCGCCTCGCTCCCGACGGCGTTCCTCCAACCGATTGTCTAACCGTATAACGAGATCGATAAGCCCGTCTAAATCCCGCGGTTCCTCCTTAGCTACCTCCTTAGCTGCTCCTTCAGAACCAACGACAGTCCGATTATGAAGGCGGCGCGGAGCGCAACGTTATTCCAGCCGGACCTCGCAGCCGCGATGCGGAAGTTGACTGCATAAGCGGCTGCGCTCTCGCGTCCCTGTCTCATTGACAGCAGCACTGTTGAAGCGGTCTCTCCTCTGTTAGGGTGATCAAACACTGTTCTGAACTCCCCCACAAACCCAGTGTATGCTGATAACAACCGTGAGTTCTGTTCCCAGAGCGCCGTAGCCCAGGCGCGTGCTTTACCCCGAAGCAGAGCAATCACATAAGCTATTTTACTAGTATCTGACGCGTACATGACGGGACGTTGTGCGAAGACGAGCGAACACTGCATAAGAAAGTCCGCGCACGTCTCCACACAACCTCCGTACGGCTCAGGAGGGCTTATGTATGCTTCAGGGGATGGTGGGAGGGGTTGTTGAACCACCACTGGAACATTTATATCCTGCACAGGGTCGGCAGGAGGACGAGCTGCAGCAGCGCCCTGAGCACTCGCCGCCATCTGTGCGGAGAGAGCCTCCACCCTGCGGTTCAGGAGGATGTTTTGCTCAGTCATTTGATTCAACCGAGCTGTAAAGGTGGTGAGAATGTGCTGCAGCTCACCAATCACGTCTCCTGCAGACGCCTGTGCTCCCTGCTCTCCCATTGGTCGTTCAACAGCCGGGTGACGCCCCTCGGAGTCCATGACGCTGGCCGAGATATCCTGTTGGGAAAGTGTAGTGACACGGACCCACAACAGGGGGCGCAAATGAACGGTCAATAGATGAGCCAAAATATAACACTTTAATGTTGTGAATGTGCACAACGAACATACAGACAATCTCAGAATATCACAACAGTCAATACACAAAGGTGACGTGTGGGCACGCTCGAGGATAGAAGACGTCTGTCCTGAGGAGAGCCGGAACCACACGATTTCCGCCGCCCCAGAACCTGGTGAATACTGGAGCCGCCATGTCCCGAATTCCCAGGTGATCACCGTCCCCGACTGTCGGATCTGGTAACTCAGCGCGTTGCAGCGGTCTCAGCTGAAAAGGAGCGCCGTCTTGCACAGCCTCCTCAAAAACGACCGGTTCTCCTGCAAACACTCACAATAAACAGATTTACAAAAGGCTGAGGATATTACCTCCAATGAAGTATGATATCTCGGCAACGAGGTGGAGATGACGTCTGGTCTTTATGGAGTGAGATGATGTTGAGTAGATGGGTGATAGCTGTCAAGAGGTAATGAGCAACAACTGTCACCCCCGGCTGTGTCCATGGCGGCAGCGCCCTCTCGTGCCTGAAGCCCGCACTTCAGGCAGAGCGCCCACTGGTGGTGGGCCAGCAGTACCTCCTCTTCTGGCGGCCCACACACAACAACTGGGCTGGCCTGTGATGATCAGCATCATCATGCAACAACCCTTGTGCTGTTCCTTTTCCTGAAGTATCGCCGGTATCAAGCAAATTGTTAACGTGAACATTAACCCTAACCCTGAACCACGGGACTGTAAATTCTTTACTGCTTACATATAAAAATTTCTTGTAGCACACTACGATGCTTGTAAAACATCTTGTATGTACCTGAAGAATTCATGTTTTGGGAAACATCCTGCAGACACTTTGAACCTACGTTCCATAGTGCTTCTATTAGTGACTAGCTAATCAAGCCAGTAAATTGCTACAGCTAGGCGTTAATGCACTGTAAATGCTAACATACAAATGAATTAAGTATGATAAGTGAACCAAACTCAGTTTTCATCAACCTGTTATGAACACTCATTTTAAATAAGTAAGTAATACTTTGAGACTGGAAGACCTGCTTTACTTGATGTTTCCCATTTAAGACAAATTAGAAAAAATAATTTTTCATATCCAGTGTCCTTTGGGGCATTCTTTCAGACATGTGCAGATCTGCCTCACTTACTTTGCGCATTCCCACCCACACACGTCCGAGGGCAGAGCGCTCAAAGACAGAAGCTCTGACTCGTTGTTTGTGTTGGATCTGTGATCGCCTTTGTTTTTCCTCAGAAGTGTCAGCAGTGCTTAAACGCAAAAATGGGCTGTGTAGCTGACAGTGTACCGGAGTCAATACTAAAAGTTAGCGGTTAGCTGTAGCTTCAAGAAAATTAAATTGACCTGAATATGAAGGATGAACAAAACTAAAGAGAATTACGCTGTCATTTGTGTACTGGATGCTCACAGTAAATAAGTTACTGTAATCTAATTTATTTGACTACTGTAAACTCAAAATAAACAAGTTACTATAATCTAGGTTTTTAAGTTTATTTGAGTACTGCAAACTCAAAATGAATAACTTACTATAATATAATTTATTTAAGTTAATTTGAGTACAGAGAACTAACAAAAAATTAGTTAATCAAATCTAATGTATCTAAGTTAACATAAATTACTTTTTTTAAGGCAATGACTTTGCATATTTTTTTTAAGTAAAGTCAACTTATTATATTTTACAGTGTGTTAGCCCACAAGACTTATGGAGGCTGTGTGTTTAATCATATTTTGTTATAAACTACGAGTGTTATTAACGTAATAAATGTTACAGCATTTCAGCATGAGTGTTTTAAGACATTTGTAAGTACTCATTCCTCTTATCTTCCATTGTGGTTATAATGCAGCCAACACTCATCTTTTAGTGGTTTAATACATAAATGTAAAACAATTCTTGAATGCCATAAATTTCCCTTGGTTAGCATTGCAATTATTATTACAATTACAGTTATTATTACAAGTTCTCCTCAGGCATTCAAGATGTTGGATAATATCAATGAAACTTCATTTCACTGAGGAACTGTTTCAGCTATTACATATAGCATATGCTACAGTATTTGGAAAGGATGCAATATATGTATATTTATTCTGAAAGTAAAAACTGATTAAGTGTTAACAACTAAAATGAATGAAACTATAATAATTCTCAGAGTTTTGGATTATCTTTAACTCTAGATCAATCAAGGAAAGTGTCCTGTGTGCAGAGAGTGAAAAGCTACAGCTCCACTAAAACCCAATTTTACTGCATCTAGAATTATCTACCTTATGTGCATCATAAATGGTGGGCAATTCATCAGTAGAAGTAATAAAGCATGGAATGTGGATGGCATATATTTTAGCTAACAATATACTTCAGCAGGGCATAAATACGTTAGTGTGATTTACAAAGTACACCCATAAATTACAGGAATATTTAATGATTTAAACATTGCTTGGTGTGATGCACTGCAGGTTTAGTACATTGTAGTTGTCATTTGAAAGGATAATAGCAACTATGGTATGGCATTATGATCATTTGAAGCCTTGTGGACATGCTCTGCCATGAGCAGACACTGCACTGTATCATCCCCTTTCTTAATAAAAGGTGATAGTGCCTTCTGAGCATAAGGAAAGTTATGGAAAATATCTCTCACCCAAGGACACAGCGCCAGATGTGCTAAGACTTATGGGAGCAATCATAGGTGGCCAAGGCTCTGCTGTGGGCCTTATTAAGTTAGGCTGCAACCCAGCACCTTCAACTTATTAAGCTGTCAAGAGTTGCAATGATTAAAACCAAAGAAAGGTCAGTCGTAGACCTTCAGCATTGTGCAGACCCTGATATTTGCTTTTAGGCCACAGACCTAATGAAGATGTTTTACTTGATACATGCAAGGGGCGAACAAAAAGGACATAGGTCTTTTGTGGAATCTTTTTTTTTTTCATGTGCCCTTATTCTTCCTGGATGGCTTGTAAAAATGTCCAATACAAGAATTTCCTCTTTCCCCAGCAGCTCCAAATCGGTCTCCCTATTTCTCTGTCTCCTATCCTCACAGAATCCACCAAAATTAATTTAGTCAGCAACAAAGAAGGAGATAAATAGGAAGAGGTGTTGTGCAAAAAAGAAGAAAGTAAGTCAGGGAACCCGAACTATGGGTAACTATCTTCTGTTTTGCTCTATGATAGTCTCCATTCAGCAGTTTTGCATAATATCAGTATGTGCAGGGATCAAAGGGAGTAGGTTAATGGGAAAGGGGCTACGGGATAATTACAGGGAGGGGACAGGTCGGGGAGCGGCGGGTCCAGGTGGGGCCAGCAACGCTAATACGATCCTGTTATGCTGACAGCAGGATTCCAGTGCCTGCACTCAGAGATTAAAAAGGTAAAAGAAGAGAAAAAAAAAAAAAAAACAATTTTGTTGAGTTTATTGAGAGCTGTCATTGACGTCTCTCAGATATTAAGTGGCTGACACCACTCAGAGTTTCATTCCTTGCCATCAATGATGATGCCATCCAGAGTCTAATAATACTACATGTTGGATGAAGTAAGATATGATTTATATAGACAAGACAGAGTCCAACAGAGCAGCAGAAATCAGGGATTATAGCCCCCAGGTGGACAATCATTCAAGGCAAAGTCAGGTTGGCTGATGTGGCATGTCCTCTTTTACAGCAGTCAAGTAGTGATGCTTTGTCTGTGACCCTAAGCAAGCCTGGATGGAACCCTTTGGACTTGTTTGACTACCACATTGGCAATACATAGGGTTACCATGAAGGTTAAATTTACTTCTTGTTAGGGCCACAAACATGTGATGAGTATTTCTGCTATAGTGAAAAATTACCCAACGTGCCATATAGAGACACCATATGTCACCTACCCAGCAGATATAAGAATGCCTATGGACTCACCATGTCAACTCTATCATACTATATATGACTGTTAGTGTTGAACTACTTGATTTCACACTATCTGAAATGGGACCAAATACAGGCCCAGAAGAATGTATTTTACTTTTAAAAATTTGCTGTGTATACATAAATTGTAGTGCATGCTGAAAAAAACACAATGTGTTATATGTTATAGTTTCCAGGCCAACAATCATTGCATTTCTAGCCAAGAAAGTAATTTTTGCACCCAGCACCAATGTTCTCAAAATAACATCATTTGCACTCATATGGGTGTGTGTGTCAATCTAAAAATTAGGTGTGGTTCGGTGCAGCGCTGGTGCATTGGCATATTCTATTATGAGCAATGGTTTGTGCCTTAGGCCACCAAAAATATGGTCTAAAGTCCAGTGCTGGACAAATAGCGCAAGGGTCAGATACAGCTTACATAAGCAGGTGAACCGCACAACTCTATGGAAGGTCCTGAAAGTCTATGGATGCTCTGACAAGCTTGTTAATATCATCAAATAATTCCATAATGGAATGAAGACACAAATCTCAGTCGGCGGTGAACCCAGTGATGCCTTTTTGGTTAACCATGGCGTGAAGCAGGGATGTGTATTGGCACCAGTGTTGCCATAGTTACTTTGAAAAAGTAATCCAATTACTGATTACTCCTTGAAAAAGTAACTTAGTTACTTTACTGATTACTCAATTGTAAAAGTAACTAAGTTAGATTACTAGTTACTTTTTTAGTTACTTTCCCCAGCTGCCGACAACAACCCATGTCAACATGACAATGATACCTGTTTTGCCAAAACTCACTTTATAGTCACCCTTTCTTGACTTCAATGAAAATAAATACTTGTTTTATAAAAAGTAAAATAAAGACCTCTTTCTTGACCTCATATTTAACTGTTGACAGCACTGTAACAGTAAAACTTGCAATTTCAAACCTACATTGTTTATAAATGTAACTATTAAATTCTAACATTTTTCTAACATTTAAATTCTCTCTAAACATTTTACTTGTCGAAATTATTATTATTTTAAGCAATATTAGTAGTTGTAGTAAAAAACGGCTTCAAAACTGGACCTTTAATCTAGGGCTGTTGTGGGGGGGGCAGATCCCTCCCCCATGTCCCCATTCCATCTGGATTCGCCCCTGCTTTGGCGTTTGAGCACAAAGAATGGATAACATTTATTTATGCAGAAAACAGGACCAGATTTACAGGTAAGAAAGTTTTATTGCGTTTTCACATCATGTGGTCCTCAGAAAGAGAGTTTAGGTGCATTTGAGTGGAAAATAGTGTTAGTTGTTGACGCGTCGCCGAGGATCAGCTGTTTTTAACGAGACGAAACAGAGTGGCTCAGCTCAGAATTCTAAATAAAGGAGGAAAAAAGTATAAAAATGTCTTCGTAAAGCTCAGTGCAGGTGTGCTGATCACCGCCCTTTAAGAGGTGAGGACGAGTCGAGCAGCTGCAAAAAAACCGCGGATGAAAAGCTCACAGCTCGCTTAAAGTGTGTAGTTCAGTCGAACCCCGACCTCCTGCCCACAGACCAAGTTTAATGCTGCTGTTGACCCACAATGCAAAAATAATAGTAACGCACAGTGACTTGGAGAAGTAACTTAATCTGATTACTGACTTGGAAAGATTAACGCGTTAGATTACTCGTTACTAAAAGAAGTGGTCAGATTAGAGTAACGCGTTACTAAGTAACGCGTTACCGGCATCACTGATTGGCACCAACTCCTTTCTCTCTTTACCTCACAGCTATGCTGGATATTATGAATGACAAGGGTGTGTTTATCCATACAAGAACAGATGGCAAACTTTTCAACCTTGCCCGGCTTTGCACCCATACTAAAACACAAGAGTGTTGTGTGTCGGGTAACTGCTTTATGCTGATGACTTGGCTCTTGTAGCCAGTAATCAAACTGATATGCAGCAGATTGTGGATCATTTCTCTTCTGCAGCTGATATGTTCGGATTGAACATCAACATCTCCAAAACTGAGGTACTCTATCAATCTCCTCCAAGGTCCACTGAGTTACCAGAGAGGATTACAGTCCTTGATAATCCACTGAAGACAACAGTGTCTTTTACCAACCTGTGCAGCACTGTTACCAACATAAACTCTTCAGATCTGGAAGTGGAAAGAAGGATTCTGTCGGCATCAAAGGCATATGGCACGCTTCAAAGAAGACTCTGGAGCTCTCACAACATTAGTACAAAAACTAAAGTGAAGGTCAACTCAGTTGCAGTCGTCCCTTGCCTCCTCTACTCTATCGACTGTGTGACTCTGACCGCAGACACATCAAGGCTCTGACAAGAGTTCAACTCTGCCATCTACACTCCATCCTCAAGATCAAATGGAAATATTGCATACCAGATGTTGAGGTACTGCGATTTACACATGCAGTTAGTGTTGAAGCCTTTATAACTGTGTCACAGCTTTGCTGGGCAGAGCATGTATGTCTGATGCCCAACAATAGACTGCCAAAAACTGTGTTCTATTCAGAACTACAACAAGGCAAAAGGAGCCAAGGAGGATAAAAGCTGTGGTACAAAGATATTTTAAAGTGCCACATGAAGCAAACAGGCATCTCACATGATACCTGGGAAGAGGATACTTTCCAGAAAGTCAAATGTGGACTACTGAAGACAGCCTCAGTAGCCATAGAAGATCGTCGTAAGCAAGAATACCAACATGCACATGACCACTGTCATGCAGTGGCTGTGCCAAGCTCTTTCCAGTGCAGCGGTTGTCAATGTTTTTGCAGATCCCATGCGTATCCCAAAGCCCATACAAGAGCCTGTCCAAAATGACTCAACTCAAGAGAAGACTGTTATCTTCGATAACGAAGAACAGCCATATATATACACACTCTACTTGCCTACACATATTGCACACATTGTTGATAGTCATCTGCAACAGTGTATTCATTCACTCATTTCGATACACGCTTACTTCAATCAAGGGTCACAGGAGCTGGAGCCTATCCCAACAGTCATAGGGTGTGAGGCAGGGTATGTCCTGGACAGGATGCCAGTCTATCACAAGGCCACATATAGACTGACAAAGTCATTCACGCATCTGCAGTCAATTTAAAGTTTCCAATCCACCTATCCTGCATGTCTTTGGAAGTGGAAGGAAGTGGGAGGACCTGAAGGGAACTAACATGAACATGAGGACAACATGCAAACTCCATAGAGAAAGGACCAAGTGGGAAGTGATCACAGGCAACAGTGCTAACCATGAAGCCACCTTGCTGCCCATTGGTGTAGCAATAATAAGTAATTTCATAGTTTTGAAAAATCTGTCCAGGAGGCATTATATATAGAGAGAGAACAACAAAGGACCCAATGCAGAACTTTGCACAGTCCAGGTTATTGTAAAGGGAGGGACAGTTGCCACTGTGACTGGTCAATATCGTGTTTGGAATACAATATGTCCATTCCTAACCAAACAGCCTTTTTAGATTGATTAGATTAGATAGAACTTCATTAATCCCTTGGGAAGACTCCCTCTGGGAAATTGAACAGGCGCAGTGTCTGGCTTTGTGCTGGCATTTTTCACTGCTTAAACAGGAAAATGTGCCAGGACACAACCCAAATTATCTTGCTTCCTTGGCACAACTTGTTTTCACATCCACCAGTGGTCTAGTCCTAGTTGGATGCTCCCGGAAAACCTTCAGAAGGACATTTGCAGTGACCAACCCAATGGGCTATGTGAACTAGCTTAACAAGCTTTTGACACAAAGAGCAGCTGAGCTTCTTTCAAGTGACACAGGTGTTTGTCCAGTCTCTAAAGGCCATTTTTACTTCCTTGTTGCTGTACATTGCTGTCATCACATTCAGATCCACTTGTTTGAGTGTTTGTCTTTAGAGTTCTACAACCCCAATTCCAATGAAGTTGGGACGTTGTGTAAAATGTAAATTAAAAACAGAATACAATGATTTGCGAATCCTCTTCAACGTATATTCAATTGAATACACCACAAAGACAAGATATTTAATGTTCAAACTGATAAACCTTATTGCCTGCAACACGTTTCAAAAAAGCTGGGACAGTGGTATGTTTACCACTGTGTTACATCACCTTTCCTTCTAACAACACTCAATAAGCGTTTGGAAACTGAGGACACTAATTGTTGAAGCTTTGAAAGTGAAATTCGTTCCCATTCTTGCTTGATGTACGACTTCAGCTGTTCAACAGTCCTTGGTCTCCATTGTCGTATTTTGTGCTTCATAATGTGCCACACATTTTCAATGGGTGACAGGTCTGGACTGCAGGCAGGCCAGTCTAGTACCCGCACTCTTTTACTATGAACCCATGTTGTTGTAACACGTGCAGAATGTGGCTTGGCATTGTCTTGCTGAAATAAGCAGGGACGTCCCTGAAAAAGACGCTTGGATGGCAGCATGTGTTGCTCCAAAACCTGGATGTACCTTTCAGCATTGATGGTGCCATCACAGATGTGTAAGTTGCCCATGCCATGGGCACAAACACAAACCCATACCATCACAGATGCTGGCTTTTGAACTTTGTGCTGGTAACAAGCTGGATGGTCTTTTTCCTCTTTTGTCCGGAGGACACAATGTCCATGATTTCAAAAACAATTTGAAATGTGGACTCATCAGACCACAGTACACTTTTCCACTTTGTGTCTGTCCATTTCAAATGAGCTCAGGCCCAGAGAAGGCAGTGGTGTTTCTGGATGTTGTTGATGTATGGCTTTCACTTTGCATGGTAGAGTTTTAACTTGCACTTGTAGATGTAGTGACGAACTGTGTTAACTGACAATGGTTTTCTGACGTGTTCCGGAGCCCACACGGTAAGATCCTTTACACAATGATTTTGGTTTTTAATGCAGTGCCGATTGAGGGATCGAAGGTCACGGGCATTCAATGTTGGTTTTCGGCCTTGCCGCTTATGTGTAGAAAGTTCTCCAGATTCTCAGAATCTTCTGATTATATTATTGACTGTAGATGATGGAATCCCTAAATTCCTTGCAAGTGAACATTGGGAAACACTGTTCTTAAACTGTTGGACTATTTTTTCATGCAGTTGTTAACAAAGTGGTGATCCTCACCCCATCTTTGCTTGTGAATGGCTGAGCCTTTTGGGGATGCTCCTTTTATACCCAATCATGACACTCACCTGTTACATTGGGAAACACTGTTCTTAAACTGTTGGACTATTTTTTCATGCAGTTGTTAACAAAGTGGTGATCCTCACCCCATCTTTGCTTGTGAATGGCTGAGCCTTTTGGGGATGCTCCTTTTATACCCAATCATGACACTCACCTGTTTCCAATTAACCTGTTCAACTGTGGAATGTTCCAAACAGGTGTACTTTGAGCATTCATCAACTTTCCCAGTCTTTTGTCACCACTGTCCCAGCGTTTTGGAAATATCTTGCAGGTATACATTCCAAAATGAGCAAATATTTGCACAAAAACAAAAAAGTCTCACAGTTTAAACATTAAATATTTTGTCTTTGTGGTGTATTCAATTGAATATAGGTTGAAGAGGATTTGCACATCACTGTATTCTGTTTTTATTTACATTTCACACAATGTCCCAACTTCATTGGAATTGGGGTTGTACTTTGCCACTGTGGAGACTAAATGTAGAAGCAGTGTGAAGTTGACATAGCTGTTACTTTGTAAGCCTAGCATAGCATGTAATGTCTCGTGGAAGGACAATAAATAAAAAAATAAAGCAATTAGTTTGGCTTCTGTGTGCTGAGAGTCTTCTGTGTTTCTTGAAATTTAAATGCCAAGCCCCTCAATCTGCTCTGTTATCCTGTTATGTGGGGAGGTGATGGTCTCATGGTTAAGCAGTGGGCTTGAGACCAAAGGATCCTCGGTTCAAACCCCCACCTGGCCGGAAAATCACTAAGAGGCCTTGGGCAAGGTCCTTTATCAGGTTGCATGGCAGCACCCTAACATTGGTGTGTGTGAAGGAGTGAATGTGATGCATTACTGTAAAGCACTTTGAGCTTCTGATAAATATGGTAAGCACTATATAAATGCAGTCCATTTACCATGGGTCAAACATGTCATCTGATGACATAAGCGACACTCAACTTGGCTACTTTTATTCATGATCTCATTGTTTTCCATAAATCAATGAATTGAGAATTTTCCTTTGCCAAATTGGAATACAAATTGGCTGATAAAATAAAAGAACTTAGTTTTTTTTTTTTTTTTGCTGAAGGGTCTGTCTTTTGCACAGCAGTCCAGAGCAACACCTGTGTTAATGTGGTCCAAATTCGCCTGTCAAAATCCAACTGCAAATCTCATGTCTTTTATGTCTGTACATCTTCCTTTCCCTTACAACATTCAGTATATTTGTGGGTCAGTGTGTCCACCACCACAGGAAGATAGAATGACCATGCCAGAAGCCATTCTTTTAGGTCTGTGTCCTAATTTGGACATGCCTTTGAGACCTTGTGATGTCTTTATTATTAACAGGATACTTGTAGGCTATAAATTATGGAGAGGGGGCAGTGAGAGAAATTAATACTAAAAAAGAGGGTGGTGAAAAAGTGAAAGTTGGAGTTCAAAGCATGTCCTTGACATCAGAAGGGAAAAGGGTGAAAGAGACAGAGACAGATGTCTATTTTGGCACTGCGCTTTAATATAGTCCATGACTGGAAAATTGTAAATGACATATGTAAAACCTTGGGTTCAGACCAAGTTCACTTTGGTCCCTGAGTTATCAACAGGATGCAGTGAGCGAACTGATCGTAGAGCCTGAGTGGATTACAACATCAAGCTCACTTAGAGATGCACAGAGATACCAATGCAAATTTAGGAAATAATTATTGACATAAACTTTGCAAATGTTTTTCAATGTTAAAGACGTTTAAGGACATTTAAGTGACACAAGACTGCCACAGGTCTAAGATCAGCCTTTCCTATAGACATCACTGCCGTGGCCGTAATTACCTCAATGACAAACCTAGCCTCAGATCTGCTCCTGGGACCAACAGCATGATCTATTCCTACCATGACTGCTGGCGACGTCTGTTGTAAATGTGCCCTCCTGTCCGAGCTGTAGCTCTCCCAAAGGTTTAGTCACATGTCAGTCAGTCTAAACTCATTATCATATGTCCTCTAAACCGGAGACACCAGGGCGTGATGACTGTCGCAGTCGAATGGAAGGCTAAATGAGTGTTCAAGAAACCTGTTCCAACCTCTTGTCTCTTCAATGCCCTCTGTGGATTCCATGCCCTAAATACTCATGTTTTACCTGGGGCCTCCTCCGCCTCTTCTTCGACACAGTACTTTTATCCCAAAAGGAAACAGGAAGTGTTTAAAATATGTGGGTGAGGTGGGTGATGGGGGGGTTGATGTAGATTTTACCATTGATGAAAACAATTCCAATTCAAAGCAGTCTGATTGAGCAGATACACACACACACACACACACACACACACACACACACACACATATATATATATATATATATATATATATATATATATATATATATATATATATACACACATATGCGAAGATAGAAACTTGTCGACATAGTTTCAAGAAGATTCTGACAAAACTGGGTGTTTTGCCGTAGTAGCTCTGAGCTTACAGTGTGCTGACTGTGCATCTATACAATTCAAAGATTTCTGTCAGGAAAAAAAAAAAAGACTCACACAGCCTGTAGCTATCCCAACAGGAGCAGTAAGTGAATAACAATGTGCTTCTGAGAGTCTCTTTAGCGTCAAATCTATACTGCTGGCTTAGGATTGTGTTTGGCTCACTTCTCTCCCGCGTAGCAGGGCACTGCTTCTGAAGGAGAAAAAAATGTATCCGTCTATCTTTGTGATCAGTTACATGCTCATTATGTTGGATCCATCAACATTTTGAAAAGCTTGAACACGCTCTTTTTATCCCCCCTAATAGTTCCCAGGATACACTCAACTGCAGTTGAAAGCTCCAGTTACCTGAAACAAATTGCCTCAAGAAATCTGAACCGCCGCTAGTCTGCAAACGTAAAGCGAGAGACGCTTCAAAACATTAAAGCGCGCTAGACTCCTGTGTTTTTGGGGTGAATTGTCCCCTTAAAAAAAGGGTGAGAAAATAAATAATGAACAAAAAAAAGGGAACCTTGTAGTCTGTGTGCGCATTCACGTAGAGTTCGCGCTTTAGGCAAAACGCTGTGTTTCACCACATCCCCCACCCCCCCCACCCCCCAATACATTCAAGTTGCATAAAAAGAGCTTTGACACAGCGGTAAGATAGAGTTTCACAGTGCGTTTGAGTGAATGTACTATGTTAAGATGTTACCAAAATGGTTTCCATTACAATAGAATAACAGAGTCACATTTTGTAGAGATAAGCACTGAGGGGGCGTTCGGAGCATAGCCCGCTGTGACATGCCGAGTATTTATGTCGACTGATGATGGAGGACAAAGAGAAAAATAAATAAATAAACATGGGGATGCAAGGCCTAGCGTATGATGTATGAGGGAGCTTGACATAAAGTACTGACAGGAATAAGAGGAGATTTTTTTTTTTTAGCACACGTACATTAACACAAAAGAGCGAATCCCATTTTTAAATCCTGCGGCAACAAAACACACAAGCAGACCACCCCGTTATGCTGTAGCAGTGTGATATTTTTATCTCTAGTGCTTCTCTCACTCTGTCTGCCCCTTTGGCTCGTGCCATTTGAGGGTTTATTGAAGGCCGTGAAGCCCAGGTTTGGGTTGGATGCTGGGATAAGAAGATGGAGGGCTTTTGCAAAGACCGGCGCTTACATTAACCAAGATGGGGACGTGCGCACATATACATAGCTACTTGAAAGTTTGTGAACCCCTCGGGCTTTTACATGTGTGAAATTTTTCAGCACATCAAAAAACAAAACAAATAATGAGGCTTTTAGCATTAAAATTTCTAAAATGATGCACTTTAAACTCACAGTGAAAAGTCATATCTATATGATGCATTAAAAGAAATCAAAATCTAAAAGCCAAATTGATGGTGTGAATAAGTAAGAGCAGCCTTTTGTATAACACATATAAACCATCGCTTTTAGTTGTACATCCAGTCTTCATCAGACAAGTCAGGGGACGGATACATGAACATTTCCGAGTCACAGATTATGTCTTGGACTTTATTTACATCAGTTATGAAGAAATACAAACAGCAGGCACGTGCACAGATAGACCCCTAGTGGTGCTCAAGCACCTGCCCTTTTGGCCCTGGATGAAAAAAGTGCCCTTTCAGGATCCTATTTTTTTATTCAGCAATATTTATAAATAAAAATTACCATCTCTGTCATCAACACCCCCCCCCCCCCCCAAAAAAAACCTGTTCTGATATCTGACAGGCATTTATTTGAGTTCTTGCTATAATTCTGCCCTGATCTGATCTGAGGCACACACAAGCTCCCCCCTTGCTCCCCATTCTCCTCCTCCACTCATGTAGCGCTGAGCGCCAGAGGCTAAACCACTACTACCATAGAGTTACAGTTATGAAAGCTAGAGTGCACACTGCTAATGCACACTCTCACGAGCGCCACTAGCTTAGCTTATGGCGAGCTAAAAGTGGACGCTCTCGTTTTGGCCAAACAATTTTCCACACTTTCTGGGGATTCTGTATTAGTACGTGCCCGCGGCCAACGTGCTTGATGAATTCCTGCGCAAAAAGTAGTTCCCAGATAATTGTGATATACAAGGGCTGTCAATAAAGTAACGGTCCTTTTTATTTTTTTCAAAAACTATATGGATTTCATTCATATGTTTTTACGTCAGACATGCTTGAACCCTCGTGCGCATGCGTGAGTTTTTCCACGCCTGTCGGTGACGTCATTCGCCTGTGAGCACTCCTTGTGGGAGGAGTCGTCCAGCCCCTCGTCGGAATTCCTTTGTCTGAGAAGTTGCTGAGAGACTGGCGCTTTGTTTGATCAAAATCTTTTCTAAACCTGTGAGACACATCGAAGTGGACACGGTTCGAAAAATTAAGCTGGTTTTCAGTGAAAATTTTAATGGCTGATGAGAGATTTTGAGGTGATTCTGTCGCTTTAAGGACTTCCCACGGTGCGAGACGTCGCTCAGCGCTCTCAGCCGCCGTCGTCAGCCTGTTCAAGCTGAAAACCTCCACATTTCAGGCTCTATTGATCCAGGACGTCGTGAGAGAACAGAGAAGTTTCAGAAGAAGTCGGTTTCAGCATTTTATCCGGATATTCGGATAAATTAGCTAAACTGCAGGATTGTCTTACAGACATAAAGACATGGATGACCTCTAATTTCCTGCTTTTAAACTCAGATAAAACTGAAGTTATTGTACTTGGCCCCACAAATCTTAGAAACATGGTGTCTAACCAGATCCTTACTCTGGATGGCATTACCCTGACCTCTAGTAATACTGTGAGAAATCTTGGAGTCATTTTTGATCAGGATATGTCATTCAAAGCACATATTAAACAAATATGTAGGACTGCTTTTTTGCATTTACGCAATATCTCTAAAATCAGAAAGGTCTTGTCTCAGAGTGATGCTGAAAAACTAATTCATGCATTTATTTCCTCTAGGCTGGACTATTGTAACTCATTATTATCAGGTTGTCCTAAAAGTTCCCTAAAAAGCCTTCAGTTAATTCAAAATGCTGCAGCTAGAGTACTGACGGGGACTAGAAGGAGAGAGCATATCTCACCCATATTGGCCTCTCTTCATTGGCTTCCTGTTAATTCTAGAATAGAATTTAAAATTCTTCTTCTTACTTATAAGGTTTTGAATAATCAGGTCCCATCTTATCTTAGGGACCTCGTAGTACCATATCACCCCAATAGAGCGCTTCGCTCTCAGACTGCAGGCTTACTTGTAGTTCCTAGGGTTTGTAAGAGTAGAATGGGAGGCAGAGCCTTCAGCTTTCAGGCTCCTCTCATGTGGAACCAGCTCCCAATTCAGATCAGGGAGACAGACACCCTCTCTACTTTTAAGATTAGGCTTAAAACTTTCCTTTTTGCTAAAGCTTATAGTTAGGGCTGGATCAGGTGACCCTGAACCATCCCTTAGTTATGCTGCTATAGACGTAGACTGCTGGGGGGTTCCCATGATGCACTGAGTGTTTCTTTCTCTTTTTGCTCTGTATGCACCACTCTGCATTTAATCATTAGTGATCGATCTCTGCTCCCCTCCACAGCATGTCTTTTTCCTGGTTCTCTCCCTCAGCCCCAACCAGTCCCAGCAGAAGACTGCCCCTCCCTGAGCCTGGTTCTGCTGGAGGTTTCTTCCTGTTAAAAGGGAGTTTTTCCTTCCCACTGTAGCCAAGTGCTTGCTCACAGGGGGTCGTTTTGACCGTTGGGGTTTTACATAATTATTGTATGGCCTTGCCTTACAATATAAAGCGCCTTGGGGCAACTGTTTGTTGTGATTTGGCGCTATATAAAAAAATTGATTGAATTGATTGATTGATATTCCACTGTTAAAGGAGATTTTTTTTAATGAAAGACGTGCGGACGGGTCCGCGTGTCGGCTCGCAGCCGCCGCGACGCTCCGCCACAGGAAAAACACCTCCATTGGAAGCCTTAAGGACAAGTTGGAACATGTCCTGCTGTTAAACAATTTCTCATATACTCACTCCACTGAAAGCCATCAAAAGCCACCTGGATTTTACAAATGGTTATCAACACGGAGGTGTTTTTCCTGTGCCGCTGCACCGCGTCGGCTGCGTCCCGACGCGCGGACCCGTCCGCACGTCTTTCATTAAAAAAATCTCCTTTAACAGTGGAATATCCGGATAAAATGCTGAAACCGACTTCTTCTGAAACTTCTCTGTTCTGTCACAACGTCCTGGATCAATAGAGACTGAAATGTGGAGGTTTTCAGCTTGAACAGGCTGACGACGGCGGCTGAGAGCGCTGAGCGACGTCTCGCACCGTGGGAAGTCCTTAAAGCGACAGAATCACCTCAAAATCTCTCATCAGCCGTTAAAATTTTCACTGAAAACCAGCTTAATTTTTCGAACCATGTCCACTTCGATGTGTCTCACAGGTTTAGAAAAAATTTTGATCAAACAAAGCGCCAATCTCTCAGCAACTTCTCAGACAAAGGAATTCCGACGAGGGGCTGGACGACTCCTCCCACAAGGAGTGCTCACAGGCGAATGACGTCACCGACAGGTGTGGAAAAACTCACACATGCGCACGAGGGTTCAAGCATGTCTGACGTAAAAACATATGAATGAAATCCATATCGTTTTTGAAAAAAATAAAAAGGACCTATACTTTACGGACAGTCGTCGTATTCCTATGAAATAATGAGTATATCTCATCTAAATCAATTCTAAAACTTACTAGTAATAAAATTATAAAGATAACTGAAGTTTTAAGAGTGGCTGTAATAAATATTTAAGAAACCTAAAGTTTATGAGCAGCTTCACCTGTTATTGCTCAAGCACACTGTATACATTGACACGATGGAGTCTGATGCGGAAGAGTTCAGAAAGATGCGATTGGAATGATTTGATTACCATTTACAGTTGGTGATGAAAGACTTGGGTGTTAACTTCGTGTTAAAGTCAGAACAAGAAGCTGCACTGAAAGAGATCTATCTCGGACAAAGAGACACATTCTGTGTGTTGTCGCTCCAATGAGAGCGGCACGCTGAGCAGTGTGGCGAAAGTAGTCCGGCGAGCTCGATCAGTGGGCGTGAGCTATCCAACAAATCCAGCTATCCAACAATAATAGCAGAGATGTCGGTCCAAAGAGAGTGGCGTTCTGAGCAGGGTGCCGTTAATGTAATGCTGCTGTGCCTACATAGGGGCACAGCCGCCATTACCAAAGCGGGCAAAAAGGACACGAAGTACCCAGATTTACCCATCGAAAACATTTGGCTTTTCATACAAAGAGGATCCATGCATAACGTATAGCCTGCACGTTTTGTACTCATGAGTTATGAAAAACGTGATTTCAAAGCCTTGTCCAGCTGTTTACTGATGTTTGTCATGTTAAATGAAGGGGGAGGGGCACACACTGCAGCAGACAGACAGACAGCCAGTTAAAGGCAGTTTTACTCTTTTATAAAGTTCAGTGGGTACATACATCAGGAGGGAGATTTAAAGAGACATCCAAGAAGCTGTAATGGACTCTGTTCTCTTGGATGAGTCCACCGATGTTTTCCACAAAGAACAGGTGTCATTTGTAGTGTGATAACTACATCAAAAGCATATAAAGGAGAGATTTTTTTTTTGGAAGTTTGCAGCACTGATGGAACAACAGGCCAGGAGCTGGAGAGTACTGCAGTCTCCCTTCTACTGAACAATGGTGTGGAGCTGAAAAACACGCGTGTCCAGGGCTACGATGGAGCAGCCAATGAGTGGCACGCACAAAGCCAGAGTACGCACACTCAATGAGAAGACCCTCTATGTGCACTGCAAAGCACACAGCCTGAATTTGGTCCTGGAGGAAGCCTCAAAGTCAAATAAGCACTTTACAACCTTTTTCAACCTCTTGGAGAAGCTGTATGCCTATTGCAGCACCTCCCCAAAGCCCCATGCTGCTTTAGTTCGATTGCAGCAGTCTCTGAATGCAGAAGGACACACTGTGGAAGTTAAGAGGCTGTCAGATACCTGTTGGGTTTGCAGGGAACAGGCACTGAAGGCTCTTTATAATGATACTCCCTGATGAGATCTGTGAAAGAGATCCACCTGATCTGGCCCCAGGAGATGCAAAATGTTTAAAAAATGCAATTAACTTCTCATTCATCGTCTGCATGGAAATCACCACCCCAGCATTAGAAGTCATTGCTCTTGCATCAAACTCTCTGCAAGAAGAGAGCCTGGACCTCACCACAGCCGACATGATAATTGATGGTATACTTCATACAATACAAGCATTGAGGTCTGAGGAGAAGTTTGCTGAGATATTTCAAGGTGCATTAGAGAAGGCAGAGACTCTCAACATTACCTACTGTAGTGCCTGCTCAGGAAAGGAAATGGAAAGTGCCAGTGCATTTCCAACAAAGCACAACTGCATTGCAAGTGAGTGATGAGTTTGACTCTGTGGAGTCACACTACAGGAGAAATGTGTACTATACATTTATTGATACATTGACTGCTGAACTCAAAAGGAGATTCCAAGGGAGCATCACTGGAAGTCCAACTGCATAATCATATGGTCTTTCCACTCTCTAACAGTGTGTGTCAACTGGAAGAGCAGCCCAAATCCAGAGGCAGAGGAACCGTCCATGTTCTTTGTGATTTCTATGAGGAAAATGAGGACTAGCTGAAGACGGCGCTAAAGGTGTTCCGTTCCAGCCTTCCATTGCAGAACCTGCAAGAAATCTTTGCCATTGTGGAGGAAAACACTGGCCAGCTCCAAAAATCTTCCAAGAGATGGCACCAAGGAGGATGCCCCTATGAAGCATCTACTTCATCTAGAGATGCTACTTGAACGATCTTGCTCCCTTCACCTCAGTAGAGAACCTCGAATCTTAGAATTTTAATTCATTTGATTTATTCAGAGCAGATTTTTTTTTTAACATAGTTTTAAGTTAAAATATTTTTTGATGATTGTTTAATGTATAGTTTGGTTATTAAAATGTGTGCACAATATGGCCTTGTTTTTGTCTGCTTTCCTTTATTTAGGCAATTTGGTAAGAGATGTGTAATGATTGTGTTCACAAAAATAAATATATGTTAACCCCTTAATGCCCGAATTTATATAGCTGTATATAAAAAAATGTTTTGTGTGTGTTTTTGCCTTTAAGTAGATGGTAAATAATGTTGAGATTATTAATTTAACTTTTGCACAAAAACTAGATAGTAATATTGGGTATTCTGGTAATGACTTTATGTTATAATGTTATAATAATAATGATGGTATGTTGCAAATTTGCGACAACGGGCATACAGGTCAATTTGGTAAGTTGCATATTTGAGTCAGAGATTGCAGCATATATGCGACGATGGGTGTTAAGGGGTTAAACATCCTACTTTGAATAATTTTGGCGATGGGTGCCCTTTTTTTGGGTTTGAGCACCAGCCCCCAAAAATGTCTGTTACTCTCTGGTGCAGCAGACAGTTCTCCAAAACTAAGGGATGGTGCAAGGAGGAGACGACCTTGCCCAGTAGATGTTTTTGAGATCTTGCCACTGAGTTGCATGTGTTGGAAATCATAGAACAGCCACAATCCAGGCTTCCCCAAGGCCCCAACACATCTGTTCACATCTCCTTGTATGGGGTAATAGGATAAGATTTTTTTCCATGACATAGCATGAAAAACAGGCATGCAGGGCATGAACTGCAAGCGAGGTACCAAAGCTAGGGGACAGACCCCTCACCTGTAACCCAAGAACTACCCCATGAGCAATAGGGGTGTGAGTGTAACTGTTATGTACATGACCTGTATACCAAAGCTGCTACAATTAAAATTGTGATCAGAATCAGAATCAGATTTATTGCCAAATAAGTTCTCACATACAAGGAATTTGATCTGGTGTCATTGGTGCATAAATAACAAAGAAAATACAGTTGTCAAATATTGCACCCAGTGAGTCAAAATTTCAGACACGCTTGAGAAATGTTGGTTTCTCAGAATGCAAAAAATGGAGAACCGCACCTAACCTTTTCTGGGTCAGGCTCAATATTTCTCAGTCACCCCTCGTGTTTGGGTAATATTTAGAATCACTGTTTCAGGGCAGCGTGGTTGGTAAATGGTTAGTGCACTGGCTGGACCACCTGTGCCCAGCCCATTGTCCATGTAATGTGGATTGCTTCAAGAAGGGCGTCTGGTGTAAAACCTGTGGATTACACATGCTAGAAGGGCTGTCTGTCAGTGAAAGATAAAGTGATTTTACTTTAGACTGAATTTTTCAAATGTCAGCACTGCACAGAAACAACACAGAATTAATTTGACTGAATCAATGTCAGATATGTAAGGTGCAGATGTTGCCTTCTTTAAGTGTTCCTTCTTGTTCTTTACAGCTGAACCACTTTGATATTTAAAGCTGTCATTAATTCATTACTAAACCTTACTAAAGTACTGGTGTGGAGCACTAAAGCGAGTATACTCGCTAAAACACTTCAGCTTTTTGCAAAATATGCCAGTTCATATAAGAATAAGTGTGGTGTTGTGTGGGCCGCTGAAGAGGAGGTACTGCTGGCCCACCACCACCAGAGGGCGCCCTGCCTGGAGTGCGGGCTCCAGGCACCAGAGGGCGCTGCCGCATCATGGGAGTAGCCTGGGTGACAGCTGTCACCCATCACCAGACACAGCTGTTCCACTCAGCACAGAGGTATATCAGGAGGACAGCGTCTCCACCTCAGTGCCGAGATATCGCCTAAGACTAAGGTAGTATTCTCTGCATTTATATATTGCATAACCAGCTAAACCTGTTAAACCTTTTCAGGACTGGTGACTACAGATAGCTTCATTGTTTGGATAAGTACTCACCTTCCTGCTGTTCTTTGACAAGAGGTGGAGGCGGCTTCTCCCCTCTCCGTTACTGGGTGCGGTCATCCACGCCTGTGTGTTGTTGCTCTCTCCTGCCAGCAGTACCGGATCCGACGAGCGGAGGCAGTGGCCACCTGGGAATTCGGGACTTGGCGGTTCCAGTATTTCCAGGGTTCGGTGGCAGAGGAGATCTGGGTGGTTCCGGTTCGACTGAGACGGACGTCTCCTACCTTCGAGCCTGCCCACACGACACCAGCGGATTCGACCCCAAATTGTATTTGTTATATTAATTGTGCTTGTTTCACAGAAGTAAATCTTTACCTTCTCCATTGTCCGTTCATTGCGCCCCCTGTTGTGGGTCCGTGTTCCTACACTTTCACAACATGTGGAGCTGGAAACATCAAACAAGATCCATTCATTTTTTTCAAGTTATCTTTTCTCACCCTACAGCTTCTTCCTTTCCTTCCTTCTTTTATTATCTTGTTCCACTTGTTCTGAACTTCCTTGCTGCTAGAAATTGCTAAATGACTAGCTGCCAGCAATAACCCCCCAGGCCAAATCAGTTATGAACTGATCAGGGCAGACTTATCACATGACAGCCAGTCTCACGGTTGGCCCAGCTCTGTGCATTAGCAGGTGAGACCTGCAGTACAGCTTGCATAATTCCCAAGATGGGTGTGATGAGTTCACTGCAGCTTTAGCGGAAAGCAAATTGTGCAGATTGCTGACATATAATCGTTTTAGTGAGGCGTTTGTGTGTGTGTGAGATCAAGAGAGCCTGTATTCAAAGTGTGCTGTTCTTTAGTCCAAACACACACACACACACATGCAAAGGAGTCACACGAGAAGACAGAACGAGGTCAAACACAGAAGCGGTAAAAGCTGTGGTGTCCGATTGTTGATCTCATCGTGGGTTCATCGCTTTAAAGAGGCTGAAACAGCAGGTGAAGGATCTGCTGCGGAGCGGAGACCATCCCAATTAGGATGAGTCATGCACAGTGGCATCTCGCTCACACACACACACACACATACACACGTGCATGCACAGAGCACTGCCCTCACTCTGGGAGACAGGCTGTCCTATCGGAGGTGAGCATGGCCCAGGCACCTCACAGTGTAATGATAAGGAGTAGGGAGGAGAGGTGAGGATGAGATGATGGGAGGTTGCTCTATGAGTTCTCCTGCACCTCCCCCATTTCTGCAGTGGAACACAAGGCTTCGACCGCAGGCACCCGCTCCCATCGGGACTGTTGAACTGAGCGCCAAACCTCTCAGCTTGGTCTGACATGTCGCTAAGCACGATCACTGCTAACTACGAACCCTCTCTCGCGTCGTGTCTTTGCTCCCCGATGTGCCCTCCCATCCAACGCGCCTCCGGCACCCCAAACACCCCGAGACGAAGAAGTCGACTGTGTTCCACTCCCTCTGTCACATGGAGCTTTTTCTACTATTCTCCCAATTTATGACAGCTCCTCCACCGCAAACTAGAGATGATGCAGAGCTGGAGAAGCAAAGGGAGATGAAAAGTACAAGCTGACAAAGAGAGTAAAATATAGTATGTTTTCCTGTTAAACAAAAAAAAAAAAACTAAAAATCAAAACTTTATGTGTGCGTAATCTTAAAATTAAATCCTTTATCCCATATAAAGTATGTCAATGCGTCAATGGTTATAAAAGCAAATGTTTTGCACTGCATCCCATCTCCACTTAGGTTTCGCCTAATTCCCTTTGTCACATCTGCCTGTGAGTGTGAGTCTTGTTTTGGCCTGCTGTCACAACGACTCTCCCGTTGAACATGCATATTCGCAGTGGCATATTGTTGGGCCGGGGGGAGGTGTTAGAACAGGGGAAGTTCCTTTCAGTATTTAACCACGATTTTCACGTCAAGTGCACCCTTTCCTCTCTGTCTGCCTGTCACTTTCACGTGTGCTGCTGTGTCCGTACGTAAACATATACACACTCCTCTAACACAACCGGACGCGTGCTCACCTGATCTCGACAAACGTGGTGCCACGACGAATCTGCAGTCCGTTGAGGTCACGGCAGAATGACAGCTGTCACGAAGGCCCCATTACCCCGTGCAACCGGGAATTAAAGACAAACAAACCCGCAGCCATTGGAAGAGGAGCTGAAATTGTGTGTGCTTGTTGCATTCTATGTGTTTACTGTGTCTGCCCTTGTGCTGCATGGAGTAGTTGAAGGATATCAAGAGTGTGAGTAGGTTATATTTGCAAGGAGTGATATTTTTCCCATTTCCCCCTCTTAGCGTTACGCTATCACTTGAAAAAAATATCTGTGTAAATGGCAGAATTTACAGGCTAAAGTCACGCTTCAGTGACATGGACATGGTGATGTATTCCTCATGAGACAAAGCAAGCTGTTTATTCCTCTCCATCTCTAGTTACTGTTTTGTTCTCAATGAATATGTTTAAATTCAGATTTCTTACTTTGCACAGCAGACCTCCGAACATTTGAACTGTTCTCCTTGTGCAGCTAGTTGTTGCGTAATCATTTGCCTCTAGCCAACCTGAGCATACAGTATGCTCAACTTCTTCCTTAATTTTGCTTAGTGGACTTTCACACAAGAAATCAGATTAAATCTAAGCTTGAGTATTCCATGTGCCTTCTAGTAAATCATAGCTGAAATTTCATATCTTCTGTTTAAGAAAATGCTTCAGTGTGCCACTTAGGGTTGCCAACCGTCCCTTGAAAAACGGAATCGTCCCTTATTTGGAAATAAAAGTGTGCGTTCCGTATTGACCTGAAACGGGACGCAGTTTGTCCCGTATTTCTGTGAGAATCAAAAAGTCTGTAAAATGTCAATGGAATTGACTGGCGCTTTATATGGAAACTTACGGTAAATTTGATCCCAGCCTTTCTCCTGCTCTTCACCAATGAGCTGACAGACACGAGTTGACGATACAGAATCACTCTTATCTCATTGGTCAAGGGACATCTGCTCGCAAGAAGATCCCGGACGAGAATCATGAGCCGACGATGGTCGTCGGACGACCATAGCAGCATGGCTGATACCGACACAGACACCGACACTGGCATTGCAGACACGCCTACGAACAGCAATGTCTGTAACGTCGTTACTCCTCCTCGAAAAAACAAAACAAAAAAGAAAGCAAAAATACATGGGCAAATGGGAAAAGGTGCACGACAACAGCTATAAGTATTGTAAGTATTGTTTACTTTTTCAGACTTTCACTGTTACATTGTTTTGGATTATATATATATATTTTTTTTTTGTTAATTTATACACTTTTATAACAATAACACGACAGAGAAAGATTTATTTTTAAAGACATATTTTTTTTATACTTTGAAGCAGGACAGGATGCTCATATTGAAATTGTAAGTGAAAATTTATTTTGCACTAAAAATAAATTGCTAAATAATAATTTGTTTTCCGCATGTTCATATCATAACAAATGCATGTGTGCATCTACTTAAATTCAGGGTCAAGTCAATAGTCAAATGGTTAAAAATCGTTTCACACACACGCTGGGAAGGGTGAAGGCAATGGTCAGTTGGCCAGTCCATGGAAATAGAGACCTGGAATGGACGTCACGTGACTAGCGGCGTGCCGCACGCTGCCATTACTGAGGGTGGAGAGAGACCTTGATCCTGTTAATCAGAAGCGATATGTGGAGAAAAAAGGCAGCCAGTGCTTCACCATCAACTGCACAAACCACAAAAACAAATTCTCCAATACTAAAATGAACTGAACAAGAGCCTTAATGTAATTATGTAAAACAAATGTCTATTTTAAAGTCATTATGCCGCAATTTAATGTCAATATACTGAGACTATAACTCAACGCCATAAGTTCTTTTCATTAAGCTGCGTTCACATGCGGAAACAAAAATGTTTAAATATATTTATGTCTATATATATACTTGCAGCTGTTGTTTAATATGATATGTACATGGTGGTCACAGGAGGCATTTAAATAAGATCAGTGTGGTTGGAGGGGATGGAGGAGGTACTTTTTACCCTGACTGAGGGTCAAAAGTTACAAATTCTGAATGGCTTTATATCTACTTTATATATATGTTGTTGTCATTAAAAGACTAGCAGTAATATTACAGTGGAAAAAGCAGCAAGGTAAATGAGCACAATGGCAAGGCATACTTCAGATTTATATTTTAATACATAAGGATTTTTTTATCCAGACATGTATGGGTTCGTTAGACCTTTTAATTAGCATGAATACAACTTACAAGGCTTCATTTATAAAAATCCATCGAGAATTATGATGACAGGAAAAAACATCACAGTAAATGAACAGAATGGAATATTTTCCACAAATTTCCACACTTTACATAAAACACTTTTTTCTACCTAGACATGTATGGGTTCATTAGAAAGAGCAATGAAAGGGCTTTAAAACAAGCCTACTTTTATTAAAATCTGTTAACAAATAGCGACAATAGAGCGAGAAAAGCAGCACAGTTTGTCGTAATTTCCCCAAATTTCTGCATTTTACATAAACGTTTTTTTTTTTTAACCCACACATGCATAGGTGCATTGGAAAGAGCTTTCAAAGGGCTTTGAAACAAGCCTACATTTATTAAAATCCATTAAGAAATAGTGACGCTAGTGCAAAAAAAGCGGTCAGTTTATTACTGATGAGCTGCACATTTCCACCCTTAGTAATGGCGCCTTCCTGTCCTGAGTGACGCTAATAGATAGAGGTGCGCATGTCCATTCCAGTCTATATTTCTATGGGCCGGTCAGCCCTGCCAGTGAGGTGTCCCTTATTTATTTTTCAGAGAGTTGGCAACCCTAGTGCCACTCTACCATGAAGCCATGCAACACAAAAAAGCTTCTCTAAGCACCGCCATGCTAACTGCATGAATGCCCACCAGAGTTGTTGCCCATGAATTGACTGTTCATTTCTCTACCATAAACCATGTCAAAAGGTATTTCAGAGAATTTTGCAGTACATCCAATTGGCCTCACAACTGCAGACCACATGTAACCACACCAGCCCACGACCTCCACATCATTTTGAATGCACAGAGATACCGTGACGAGATCCTGAGGCCCATTGTTGTGCCATTCATCCACGATCATCACCTCATGTTGCAGCAAGATAATGCAGGGCCCCATGTTGCAAACATCTGTACACAATTCCTGGAAGCTGAAAACATCTCAGTTCTTGCATGGCCAGCATACTCACTGGACATGTCACCCACTGAGCATGTCTGGGATAAATGGTAAATGGACTGCATTTATATAGCGCTTTTCCATCTGAATCAGACACTCAAAGCGCTTTGCAATTATGCCTCACATTCACCCCGATGTCAGGGTGCTGCCATACAAGGCGCTCACTACACACCGGGAGCAACGGGGGATTAAAGGCCTTGCCCAAGGGCCCTTAGTGATTTTCCAGTCAGGTGGGGATTTGAACCCATGATCTTCTGGACTCAAGCCCAACACCTTAGCCACTAGACCATCACCTCCTCCATCAAGGGATGCCTTGTATTGGCACGTCTTCCAGTTCCTGGCCAATATCCAGTAACCTCACACAGCCATTGAAGAGGGGTGGACGAACATTCCACAGGCCACAATCAACAACCTGATCAACTCTATGCAAAGGAGATGTATTACACTGCGTGAGGCAAATGGTGGTTACATGGACTGTTTTTTGTTACCCCCCCCCCCCCCCCCCAATAAAGCAAAACTGCACATTTTAGAGTGGCCTTTTATTGTAGCCAGCCCAAGGCACACCTGTGCAATACTCATGCTGTTTAATCAACATCTTAATATGCTGCACCTGTGAGGTGGGATGGATTATTTCGGCAAAGGAGAAGTGCTCACTAACACAGATTTATACAGATTTCTGAACAATATTTAAGAGACTTCGGAGGTGCTACCAGGTTACAAAAACAGCATTTTCAGTTTTAGAAGTGTTTATTTCTCACTAGCTTTTACCTAATATATGAGAAACATGTAAGATTTACACAGAAACACAATGGTTTCGGAAGAGATTCTGCCATGTTGAAGTAGCAGCCAGAGAGAGAGAGACCAGCCAGTGACATCACAGGGCCTTTCTACTCTGATAGGCTGTCACCTTGTCCTTCCCAGAATCCTGACCCCCCCCACCCCCACCGCTCAGAAAAAAAAGCAGATTTGCGTGTTTCATGCCGTCAGCCATATGAGCATGAAAATAGGAAAGATAACTTTGACTTTTTGACATCTTAAAATAGGTCAAGGTAAGCCAATTACATGCTCCCTCAAAACTTGCGATATCTTGTGAAACTTGTGTGATTAAAAAGTACATTTCAGAATGGCCTTTTATTGTGGCCAGCCTTAGGCACACCAGTACAATAATCATGCTGTCTAATCAGCATCTTAATATGCTGCACCTATGAGATAGGATGGGTTATTTCGGCAAAGGAGAAGTGCTCACTACCACAGATTTAGACCGATTTCTGGACAATATTTGAGAAATAGTCCCTTTGTGTAGAAAATGTTTCAGATCCCAAGTCATGGAAAATGGAAACAAAAACAAGTATAAATGAATAAAAATATAAATCCGACAATTTTGTGTCGGATTTACATACTAACCAACAATGGTTAGTATGTATTAGCATTACCACATGTGGTGATGTTAGCCAGCAGTTAGTAGCAATGGTTAGTGGTTGACACTAGAATTATCACATATTGTTGTGCAGTTAGCTGTTGATCATCTCAGCACACCTGACTGAGCTAATCTACTTTGATTAGTTCAGGGACAAATGGAAAATGTGCAGTATTTTGGGTCCCAAGGACCAGGATGGGGAAACACTGTGCTTGTGCAAACTGTGGGTGGCATTTTCTTTCCTATGTCCTGCGCATATAGACCAACAGAAGAACAAAAGTGAAGACTCCATATGCTGTGCATGTATTGCAAGGGTGCCACCATGTGGAGCCATCCGCCATCCGCCAGAATGGGGCTGGAAGTGCTCATTAACATTGTAAACCAATGGAAAGTAGTCCCTTGCCAATGACGTAGTACATAAATTTAGCTCAGCAAGATCATGAAAACAAATTACTAAATAAACCTTACTACAAAATGTATTTGATTATACGGTATATATTCTAAGGTTGAATTGACAATTTAGGGACAGAATATGCTTAGACAACTCTGAGCTGGAGTCACCAACTGGTGCTATGCACAGTATACTGTGATCTTAACAGCATTCAGCATTCATGTTATAGAATTTACATGCAATTTACATTTTTCCTGTAGCCAGGTATCGCAATGTTGTGGTGACCTTCATCTCAGTTGTTATTACGTTACTATGCTGAGTGAGAAAAGTAAGCTCATTCCTGATGAGGTCAACCACAAACATTATCCCTGCACGTTCAAACCGGTAGCGTGTTTTTGAATCACTGCCGTTCAACATATGGAGAATATCTCTCCTTCCTCTCAGTCTTTCCGCTGTCTTGTCTATTCAAGACACTCTTAGGCTTCTTAAAAGTCCTCCTCCCTCCTCCTTTTGCACCTTAGGAGCTCTCTTAAGGCCTAAGATGCTTTGTAAATAACTTTTATCTACAAGTATTATCAAAGGAAAATTCTAAGAAATGTCTGAGAATTTTAGGAATTCTAAGATTTTTCTTAGAATTTCATCAACAGTATGAATGAGAAACAGGACAAAAAGTGAAGATTGCCAAGACAAAGACCCCACTGTGCTGTCAGTCCAGTATGATTTTGTCTTAATGCGACACCTAGCATTCAAGGCATATGCAAGGAAAAGGCATGCATAAGAACAAAGATACCCAGGACAGAAACTTTCAACAATGGGAAATCAAAGCAGAACTCTGCCTTTTGAAGAAGAAGAATTGACTTTATCCCACCTTTAATTAATAAAATATCTATTCCAAATTCAGTAATATGGAGTGGCCAATAAATGTCAATAAGCATTACATCATTTTCTCATCATGCATATCTTTAAATCACTCAACATTCTGTATTTACTGTAGATGTAAAATACACGGGCCATGATCCCCTGTGCTGCGGCATCCCCTTCTGTTTGTGACTCACTGCTGACAGCGGGGTCGGACTGCAATTTACATGTGTTCCACGTCATTTAGCATGCTGCCCAGGCATGGTGCCACTCTGGCTTTTAACCCCTCTTGGGGAGGGGTGGGGGAGGCGTCCAGCCCCCTCAAGGGAGATCATAGCTCTAATGGCAATTTAAGTGTAAAATCTGGTCTGTGGGATAAAGGTCATTGAATCTACAAGCCCCTTGAGCCAGGTTTAGGACCCTGTCTGCCTTCAAGAGGATGATGAAAGATAGAAGCAGACGCCTCTATCTCCTTTTCATTCTATCTCTTGCTTTCAAGTTAAGCCCACCCAGTTTCCTTTTCAGAACTCCTCCCATCAGCCCCTTGGCTCCGTTATTCTTCTTGCTCCTTGATCTTCATCTATGAACAACATTTATAAATTAAAAGGAACCAACAAGCTGATTCTTGAATGTTTGACTGTCCTCTGCATCCTCAAGAGGCAAAAGATAAATCCTGTAATCGTGGGTGCATTCCAATGCCTGTAGACATCTTCGCCAACTACAAACATAAACTAAATGGAAGCTAGAATGTACATTTGTGAATTCACCCCAAAACCAAATTACAATTGTTTTTCAATTACGTATGCAATGTTTAATACTAACCTTTTACCCTGGTCATTCAGCTTTATTTCTGCTTACCAACGTTATCCTCATACTGAGCTTTTGATTGCTCACCACTGAATAGAAAAACTGATATTATCCTGATCAGTGAACATTGATCCTGTTGCTGTGGTTTGATCTGTGCTTTCCTCCAGATTTACAGCAAAATTTAATGGATTCTTTCTTGGCCTGTGCACTACATTCCTGTTTTCATATATTTGAGTATGGAGAGACAGGAAATGGGTATATACAGAGAGGAGGAGACATGCTACGCTAGCGTGCAAAGTTAGGAATAAAACAGTTACATTATAGAGCCTATATTATAGTATACCATATGAACTTTGCCAGTTAAGTCAACAGAGCCCTCAGGTCCAACAAGTTTCTTTAAAAGTGGTTCATTAGATTTAAGTGAACTAATAACCTCTTTGGTCAGATCAGGTCTGGGAGCATGCACAGATGCAGCATCAGTGCTTTCAGCCCATACGCACTTCTCAAAGGTGATCATCTATGACTATTAGCTGAAACGTGGCACCCCCTTGAGTTTTGCCTCTTGCTGGGGTCCTCAACACTGAAGTAACTTCCTCATACCCAGAAAAGTGCATCACATGGGCAAAATGTTGTAGATGATGTTCTATGTCACTACACAAGTGACTCGCCTTATTTCAGTTTTCATAAGTTTATTTAATATTAAGTCATTCCAGTAGTAAATGGAAACGTGACTGCATTCATATAGCTTTTTTGTCCAAAGTGCTTTCCAAGGATTCCTCATATTCACCCACCCACACACTAATGGCAGCATGCTGCCACAAAAGGCTTTCAACTACACACTGGGAGAAACTACAAGCGAGACCTCACTTATTTTCCAGTCCAATGGGGAATCAAACTAAAGACCCTCTATTCTTGAGCCCTGGAGTCTCTGAGGATCCTCTGGTCGTGAGGTAACTAGACCATCATCTCTTAAGTATTCTCCAAAGAGTCCTACTCTCAAAGACTTCATGTGATAGCCTTTGATTACTAGTTAGCCTCCAAGCCTCACAATCATACATTAAGACTGGAAGCACTAGAACCTTTTTCTTTTCTTGCATCAGTATCACCATGCATCTCTGTCCAGTGACTTCATGACTCTAGCTCTTCCCAGGTGTCCTAAAACCTCAAAGGCCAAGGATCCAGAGACGTAAATGACACTGCCAAGATAAGTGAATCTTTCGACAAGTTTGAAACACAAATAAACTTCTGTTGGCCGAGTAGAGGAAGTCATTGAAAATGTGGATCTTAGTTTTGATCCATGACATTGACAAACCCAGAAAATGTGACTCCTCACTCTGCTTCTCAAATGCTGCAGTCAGGACATCTACTAAAGATCACACCATTGTCCGAGAAGTCAACATCAGCCAACCTTTCCTTGTTGATTTCCTGTTCCTTCACATCCCTACCCAACATTTAGGGCCCTGTCCCACTGGGGAGAGGATTAAACGCGCATGAATTGAGTATACAAAGTATGGGCGTTCGTTGTCGTCTGCAACAAAAATGGCCAAAAATGACAAATGTCCCAGTATGAATTACGGATATATTAATAATATATAGTGAATATATGATGAACAATCACGGTTATATAAAGCATGTAGTGAGGAAACTGATCTGACACATTGAGATTATCACGGCAGTATTACGGGTATATTATGAATGCATCGTGCACGTGTTGCGCGTGCACGGCATCTGCATTGCGGCCATAAAATAACCTCACTCGGGCCGTCTGCATCACTATTCACACCAACAATACAGCCTCTGGAGCATTTGCTGGACTTTACAAATTGATCACAGAGTTAATGTTCTTGTTTTTAAGCGAGGGTTAACTGTTCATGAGTTTGGGGAGCGGGAGGGGGGAAGTCACTTGGGGTGTGAGACGTTTTTTTTTTGAGAGTGTCACAGAAAACAGACTTCAGCGTGAGTTGTGGCTAAACAGCAACTCTTCCTTTTGTTGGTGTTAAATAAAAGTCCTGGAGGAGACGCAATTGCAGCAGCTATTACGTCTTTATGGATTTACACAGCTGGACCGGCACTGACTGGCAGGTATGTTGCTTTCTGCCACATATACTACTTTGGGTTTACGTGATGTGTTTGTTATGCATTCACAGATTGTCCGCAAATCAGCTGCAAAGCAGATGTAATAAAAACACTTTATTCGTGGCCAGTCTGTATGCAGTTGCTACAACATATTTTAGTTTGTGATGGGGACGTGATAGGCACAATATATATCTGTTTTACACACTGTCCAGGTCCGCTGCCAAGCCGCAAATCCCCGTCAGTTGCGGATATCAGCGGATAACGGCAGATATACAGAGCATAGAGGGAGTATGTATTGTGTATGAATTGAGTTTATATGGAGTATGTAAGCCGGATGTTATCCGCATCCAGATTTTTGAGTAGCTAAAAAATCCTGGCTGCGGACATGCATGCCTCTGTGGATGATCACGGATGCGTTCGGATGACGGCCAACTCATGCAGGCATGTTACACGGATATTGCGGATGTTTGGCGAATCTGGGCCAATTTTGTGCGCAGTCCATATGCAAATCCTCCTAAACGCCAGTGGGACAGGGCTCTTAGTCCATACAAGCACTGCTTAGTATAGAAGCCAGAACATATCGCTGATAAATGCCCATTATCAATGAGTTTCTGCCCCTGTGCAAATACACTACTCACACAGTACCTGTGTACTGGTGGCCGGTGGTGTCCTGCAAGTTGTTGTGGGAGCCCACATATTTTCCAGTTTTAACAGAGAATAACCCTGTAAGCAAAGTTAATATATATATATATATATATATATATATATATATATATATATATATATATATATATATATATATATATATATATATATATATATATATATATATATATATATATATATATATATATATATATATATATATATATGTATGTATGTATTCACTGAGTACTCACAGAGCTAGAATAAGGTAAATAAGATAGAATAAGATGGTTGACTTTGACGCTGTAAGGCCAGACTGTTCTGGTCACTGATTCCAAACTCAGATTAATCCACATTCACAAAGAATGGAATCTGTTAGCCTTGTATAAAGAATCCAGACTGGCAGATGGAAAAACTACAGCTGAAACATAACCATACCAGTCATCTGTAACTCAACATATTAGAATGGAACGCTTTCAAAATCGTAAGCAAATAAGCATATGTTGTTTTGCGTTTCTGATTAGGGTTAGTTTTCATTCAATCTTTTATCCAAATCAACTGCTGTGAAACTCTCAGGGGAAGCTTTCAACAGATGACAAAATTAGCTTAGGGCAAATCACTGGGTACTATTTAAATACGAGCAAAGGTGAGTAGGATGAAGTAGTGTGCTATACATGAATCAAATCCTACATATTTAAAATAATGTGTATAAAAATATAAACATACTTGTGTACTTGTCCTCTTGTGCTAAGGAGAGGAAGCAAAAAAGAAGAGTATTCACATATTGGTGGTGTTCTGCAGATGGCAAACTGGGGATGTTTGATTTATTTGAAAGAGAAGATGACAATAAATTGCACAGCTGCTTGCTGTGAGAGCAACAGCCTGCACACCGTGACTGTACATGCTGTTGAAAGTTTTTTTTTTTTCAATGTATCCCCTAGCTGCAACTACAAAACAACCTGCATGTAGATTCATCCTCAAATGTGGTCAAAAACGGTCACGCAAAAGATGAATTCTGACATTATAAAGAAAAAACAAACTCTAACCTTATGAGAACTTACCTGTTTTCTGTATACTTCTGTACACAACCATAAAAAAAAAAAACCCAGTCTCAACTCTCGAAAACATGTTCTGCACCTGTTGCTTTAAATGTGCATTACGCAGGTTTTTTTTTAAAACAACTGTTAATCACTTTTTAGTCTCTATATGTGAAAATGTGCTAGCCTCAACCAAAAACACTTTTTCGGTTGCCTATAAGTCTTTATACTGCTCTCACTGTGAAGGAACAACGTCTAATTTTGTAGGGAAATCCATTTGCCTATGTTACCACTGCGTTGCTAGACGATTACCGCTTGTATTCTGGAATAAATTGCAAATTTAACAACCCTGTGTCCACTAACACCAAAAAAAAAAAAAAGTTCCTACGACAACACAGTCTGTGACTAAGAGGAAAAAACAAAAAACAAAACAGTAACGCAAAACAAAAACAAACAGACACACGTAATCACACATCAACACAATCATGGTTTTAAAAAATGGAAGGACATCTGTTTGTTTTTGAGGATCAAAATTTACCTTAAGCTCACTTTCTTCCTATTGGATAGCTAACCTAATTTTACTGAAAATATGACTATGGTGTGATTTTGTGTTTTTGGTGAGATAACGGGACCTTGTGTGCTCAAGTCAATCAGTTGCTAACCAGATAGCCTGCTAGCTAACACTGACTTATCACACTCTGAAAAAGTTTTACAGAAAAGCATTTAATGGGAATGAGTTACTATAATTTTCAAGACACATTGACACGATGAAATAAAGGATTCACCACACAAGTCATATTATTGTAGGTATTTGTAATAAAATGCTCAAAACCTCAGACAAAGCCCCCCATAGCAGAGCTACTGATGCTATGAGAGACCGAGCCCACTTTGAGCAAAATAAATTCACCCCCGCATAACTGTCAAGGAGTGGAAAACTTCCTATTGAGACCAAAACAGTTTTTAAACCAGGCCATGAACATGTTATTTCTGCTCTTAGGGCTCTGTCACAACTTGACAATTTAGCCAGCATATTCCGACATATGAAAAAAGTGCAGAATACGCTGGACACATTGAATAAGTTATGCAGCTGTCATACCATGATGATTTAGCCAGTGTATGCTGACAGCCCCGTTTCCATCAAGCGGTTGGTACTACATGGGATGGTACAGGTTGGAACAGTTAAGTCTGGCTTGGTTTGCGTTTCCACTGCCGGACCCTTTTGTTTGGCAGGCGGAGCACGGAAATATTGACAGGCACATCACTGAGCATGCGTATGCTGTCGCGAGGCCTCTCTCTTCCACATGGAGGCCAAACAAAATAATTTAACCTTTAAATTTCATTTAATTTTTTTCTTGGTGGGCCATGGGATTTATTTTCATCGCATGCAGAATGCTGAAGAATCAACTGATTTGAATGAATGAGGTGCCATGACTCTTTTAACTTTTAAAATAAGTTCATTTTCTTGTTGTGGCACAAAGCGCCGGTATTCTCTGGTTTAGGCTGAGAAATGCACAAAACAGAGAGGGGCGTCTTTGAAAACACTATATTTCTTCAGCCATGACAAGGAACTAAAGTATTTTCAGACGTTGTTTTCCAAAATCAGGCGGCTTTATGTGGATAAGTTTTCATCAGGTTGTGATGATGAATCTGACTGAAACAAACAGGTAAGATTAAGACTTTATATTTACTCAGTGTGTGAATGGTTTTAATATTTGAAAGAGTCTGAACTGTTTGCATGAGGACTGCAGCTTTTGGTTTTTGAGCCATCAATGGACAGTATCAATGGACGTATTTCGACTAATGAGTAACTTACAAGAAACGTGTGTCAACAATTGAATAACTTACCTACAACTAATGAGTAACTTACAAGAAACATGTGTCAACAATCGAATAAATTACCTACAACTTATGGCCTGTGTATGTGGGAGATACGAAGTCTATTAGAAAAGTATCCAACCTTATTATTTTTTTCAAAAACCATATGGATTTGAATCACGTGTGATTACGTCAGACAAGCTTGAACCCTTGTGCGCATGCGTGAGTTTTTCTATGCCTGTCGGTTGCGTCATTCGCCTGTGAGCAGCCTTTGAGTGAGGAGTGGTCCAGCCCCCTCTGCGGATTTTCATTGTCAGGAAATGGCAAAATGATTTGGGCTTTTTTTCCATCAGAATGTTTTCAGAAACTGTTAGAGACTGGCAGCTGGAAACCATTCGAAAAATTTATCTGGCTTTCGGTGAAAATTTTACGGGCTTCACAGAGAATAAGGACTGTTACTACAGCTTTAAGGACGGCTTTAAGGACGCTCGGCGCGCTGCGCTCTGTGCCGCCATCGAGAGCCACAAACCACCGGATCATTTCTAAACGGATGGCTCTGTGGATCCGAGACCGTCGTGTGCACTTTCTCTGGTTATCACAAGAGCTGGACATCAACCATTTTCTGGCAGATTTCATTTTTAACAAGAGATTTTGTCATGGAAAACCGAGCGGAGGCTTTATTTTTGTTTATATAAATTTTTCTGGAGTGGTTGGAAATAACAAGAGGAACAAGTGATTAAATTTTAGTGGTGATCTGGATCACGATCCGGATCCTGATGCTAACATGTTAGTATGTCTATGGCATTTTCAATGTTAAAAGTTAGCATTAAGCAGTTGCAGCTGTCATCACGTTCGGGTGCATTTGTTCTCAAATTGTAATATTTCTTAAATTTATTTTTGTTTATAGAAATTTTGTGGAGTGGTTGGAAATGACAAGAGGAACAAGTGACTAAATTTTAGTGGTGATCCAGATCCCGATCCAGATCCCGATGCTAACGTGTTAGCATGTCTATGGCATTTTCAATGTTAAAAGTTAGCATTAAGCAGTTGCAGATGTCATCACGTTCGGGTGCATTTGTTTTCAAATTGTAATATTTCTTAAATTTATTACCTCCGCCAAGGAGGTTATGTTTTCGGTCGCGTTTGTTTTTTTGTCTATCTGTCTGTTTGTCAGCAGGATAACTCAAAAAAGTTTTGAAAGGATTTTGATGAAATTTTGAGTGGTTTGAAATGACAAGAGCAACAAGTGATTAAATTTTAGTGGTGATCCAGATCATGATCTGGATACAGGAATTTTTTAAAGGCTTCTTCACCATTGCAGGATAGGGGGAATTTTGACATTCTAGTTTCTAACTACACAAAAACAAGGCAGAAAGGCTTGAAAAAAATTAGGGTGTAACATAGACAAATGTTATTTCAAACAACAAAGTCTGGTGATGATCGGATCCGGATTCCGGATCTGGTGATCCAGAATATGCAAAAAATATAGGGAAAATAGAAAATGTGTGAGTGTGAGGTGACAAATGAAGCTAGAGATGCACAACTAACACCAAATTGTAGCTGAATCTGTACTGATTCAGTAAGGTGTCATCAGATTTGATGTAGCTTCAAATGTTATGGAGCTAGATCCAGAAGAAAACCGCCATTACTGAAAAATAGTTTTTATACAATAACTTTTGAACTAATAAAGGCATAAAAGTGATTCCAAGTTCTAGTGGTATGTTTTCATGGTCAAGGATGTCAAATATAAAGGAAAAAGTGTATGTATCAAAGTTTTGGTTGTAACACTGAATTGTTGAATAGATCACTGTGCCAAGGAGGGAATCTCTTTAGGGTCAGTGATCCTATGGCCTTGTTTAGAGAAGTTTTTCATAAATGTTAAAAAATCCATATATTTGCAGTTTAGTTGAATAATTAATTGAATTTTGTCTCTTATTTGTTTTTGTCTATAAGCACATGCAATATCAATATCAATGCTCAGATGACAGTAGCTTCTGGGAAAGGTGCAAGTTGCAATAAACTGTGATGCTAAGCGCTAAGGATACATGCTATCCAGTCACAGCAGATGAAACTTTTGTTTACTACTGAGCAAACATCATTGTTAGACTTTTTTAGGTTCAATGATTCCACGGCGTGTAGATGTTATGGCGTCAGTGATCCCACGGCCTTGGCGGAGGTTTGCACTCTCTGAGTGCTTCTAGTATGACATATATCAGCGTGGTTCAGCGTGCGCTTAACTTACACAAAATGTACCCATAACATATTAGATGTTCGGCTATGCCATCATGTTCTCCTCAATAAATGTAAATAAACTTTTCTAAATGACCAGTTAGCTGTCTACTTTAGCTTCCTCACCTTCCACCGGTGCTGCTGTACCATACATCATTAAATGACGACTGCTGATGAAGGCTTTATTCTCTAAGACAAAGCCCCTGCATTCTAATTCATTATAACACTGATTAATTTTGTCATTGTCCAGAGTAAAAAGATGAACCCCAAAAAATCGAGCCTAGGCTGAAACATTTTGGAGTTTAAAGATACATAAACAAGTACTGTGTAATGATGGAATGTTTTAAGTAAGGTAAGGTCTTGAAGTGAAGCCAAGTCTAGTAGAACTTGAGCCTTTTTCTTTCACACTTCAGATTGCCAGTGAAAGACGTTTTAGAACTATGTTGATAAGCGTTGGGGAAGCACATGGTGTCTTCAGTACTAGACTTCTTGCTCCACTGCCACTTAGCAAAAGAGTATTTTGAAAGAATACAGAAGGCAGACATGGCAGTCCTTTGTCAGAGCATTTTACCCACATTTGAAAACATGTGGGAGTGCTTTTTCTCAAACATAAAAGGATCAAGACTCCCCGAATTCTAAAAGGAAACAGAGCTGCCTTGGCACAGTGTTAATTTTAACAACTTCTCCTTTTATTTGGGGCAGCGTTAACCTTGAGTCTGCTGGACTTCTTTTGAAGTGCTCACTGCTGAGCATGAGAGTATCCAGAGTGAGGTCAGCAAGTCTGCTATTAAGAGTTATTAAAGAGTAGCAAGCTTTACCTTTAAAGTGTTTACCCTGAAGTTTAAGGAAGAAGAAAACAGGTTAATTGCATCTAACCACAAAATAAAATGCAAGAAATAAACATCAATGACGTTTTCCAGTTCTAAATTCAGTCTGAAATACTGGCACTATTTTTGCTCTTAGATGGTCAAAATGATGCTGTAAGCTCTGAAGAATTTATGGATAACCTGACTGCAGCATTGAGAAGCTGGGTGAGGAATCGTTGTGTCTGGGTTTGTGATTGTCCTGTATCAAGACTAAGATCCGGCCTTTCAGTGACTTCAGAGCCGGGTGGCTGGAGGCTGCTGGAGTGTTCAATTGCTTCCAGAAGTGCTGTTCCTGTGTGTACTCTCCGATCATGTAAAAAGAAAAGTGTGTGGCAACTAGGGTTGACTCGTCTGAAACGAGTATCCCGTACAGATAAAGCATTTTTGAAGAGTACAAGCATGATATGAGTAAAACCCGTCAATATCTGTGCCAATAATCTTAGCCAATAATCCTCATTGGCTAAGTGACTGTCTTCATGCTCTGTGATTGGCCAGTCACACATAACGCCCACCCCTCCCTACACAGAAACGCCTCTCTGCAGCCTCCCGCACGCACACAGACACGGTACTCAGTACTCCTTATGTTTTCTTCAGCTTGCCTCTGTTTCGGTTTATATGGTATTTAAAGTTACTTGGTGAACTTTTTCATATCATACACAGTGCATTTGACAAGGCAGAGCTGAAAACAGCTCATGTCACGTCAGTCACAGCCTCCACTGCGGTCGGGTTATTTTTTTAACTGTTTCCTTGCTCTTAGTTTGGCTGGTGATATAGAGTCAGTTGGAAAACTTTGCTCCTACTGAACTGCGGTGCTTTTGAGAAGAATACAGTGATCAAGGCTGACATATTATTTCCCTGTTTGCCATCACTGGATGGTTGCATGAATCACCAAGTTTACACAGATCATTAAAAAATAAACAGTCTTACAGGCCACTTACACACATACACACATATAGCTGAACACACAAAGTAGCCTTTATTAATATTCTTATTGTATATGGCTGCATGTAGTATCTGACACTTTATCACTGCTGTTCATAAAAATAAATTGGTCAGTCGAACAACCTCTCTCTCTCCCTCTCACACAGTCACACACACACACACACACACACACACACACACACACACACACACACACACACACACACACACACACACACACACACACACACACACACACACACACCTTAATACTGTTTAACTTTGTGTGGAAAAAATGCCAAGAATGTTAGGTCGTAAAAATATATAAATAGTTGGAAAAAAAATCACAGTTTGCTCACAAAATAAAAAAAGGAAAGTTGTGTTGAGTATTTCAACTCTTGTTCATGAATACTTAGTAGTTCATAATTTCCTACTACACTAACTCTCAATTCGGAGGCTGTTCTGTAAATATTCATTCATACACTTAAAAATATTCATGTTCTGAGTTCATAAAAAACTTGTTCTGTAAAATAGTTCCTTTACTATTGTGATCACAAACATTGATTTGAATCTCAATTTCGAGGCTGTTCTGTAAATAGTTTTCAAATAAACAATAAATATAGCAACTTCTGATCAATCCATATCAATTGCAGACTTAAAATAATGTACTGATTTAAGCCCCACCCATTTTGGGCTAAACCAGGGCCACTTCCATTTTAGGTCCCACACACCACAAGTACAGATATGGATACAGATAATTTAGATGGTTGAACAGATATAGATAGTGGTGTACTCGCTCATCCCTAGTGATAACCCCTCACAGGTTGTCTCACATGTTGTGCACGCTCTGAGTCGCGGAGACTAAGTGGTGATGGGTACGAGGTGCCCACTTGATGATTTGGCGAGGGAGTTCATTGTGGGGGATTTTTTTTTTAGATTTTTTCCAAAAATCTAGTGGCACCTGGGTGTGGCCCTACAACTGAGCCAAGGGGATGGCGAACGGCTACGAACCTCACGCCCAACTATGGCAATTTCCTTAAGGATGCCTTTCACAGGCTCTCGCAGCCCAGTGAGATACTCTTTGGCTATGAAACTTGAATGGTCACCAATTCCCTCATGACGAACAGGTGTTTTTGGTACTGGGTTTCTTCTGATGATCGGTGGGTACTGCTGAAATTACTTTGAAGCATATCAGTTGCATAGTGAGGAAGCAAAGACATTTTGGCCAAGTGGTGTGTTGCTCTGTGCATGCTTCAGCACACAACTCCATCACTATTGAGGATCCAAGCAGTTACAAAAGCCCAAGGAAATGCCCATATTTTATCTGGCTGCAGGAGATAGATAGCTACTTTTGAGAGGTGGGGATGGATCAGTTGTTTGGTGAAGTGGTTCCCATCCAGGGCACAGTGGATCTTTCACTGGCATATGTTTCCAAACATCACCTGACCTGAAATCAAAGATATAAAGAATTAGACTAATATGCTCAGGTTTATCACCCCTTTTTTCCCCACACATGTTTTTTTGAATATAAGAGGGTTTGACACATGAAGCACAGCACACAAAGCAGGATGAAACATCCGCCCCCACCCAGAACAGGAGCGAAAGTCGATGCGGGAAAGATCGATGAGACATTTGTAATGGATGACGATGGATCGCTAGTTTAATATTACACCGGCGGCATCACAGACCTTAAGATATTGCCAACGAATAAATGTTAAGTTGTAATCTGTCCCTTAAAGAATACTACCGATGTTTGTCTTCTCTCCCTGCAGCCTGACACTGCAATTGATCGGCCTTTTATTGAATGCTCAAACAGTGCTTGCAACAATTGATCTCTCCCAATTAAATGTGCACTGGATGTTTCCTTTAAGCCTACATTTCTGCCCACCTCTTCCCTGCGGATACTTATTGGACTGAATAACTTATATTTCATCACAACATGCGGTGCTGATCGAAAAGCAAGGCAAACATTCTCCAGTTCATTTGGAAGTTGATCTCACTTTCATTGTTTCTTCTTTTCACGCCATCTTTCCTCCCCCTCCTCCTCCTCCTCCTATCCTCTGACTTTCTGCCTTATTCAATGCTGTTGTGGGCTTGACCTCTGCTCTTGACCCCTGACCCATGACCCTTAGACATCTGACCAGTCACCACTCTGGGGGAACCAAATTAATAGAATCGTTGCTCGTTAATTGCATAAGGGGCCAACGAAGGGATTCATCAACTCAGTCATTGCCATTGCTTTACTCTGTCGCCCTCCCCCTCACCCCGTTTCCCATAGGGCATTTGGGGGCAGTCCCAGCTGTGCTCTTCCTATAGCCCTGTGTTTGCTGTGTAATTATTCAGCATCAGCCCCTATTAATCAATTCCATGCCCTTACGTTTAAAATGGAAATTGCTGGGATTAATACAAGCATTCATTTTGTCCAGGAAATCTTGATGGCTTTAGCCCACTAATCGAATTGGAGTAAAGAGGCCACGAGAATGGGAGGGACTTGATTGAATTAAGGGAGAGGCAAATGCACACATTATACTGTAACTGCCAGCAGGGTCCTGAACCAGGCTAACGCAGACACACAAACACAGGGGTCACAGAGCAAGGCCCACCTTGACACTTTGATGAGTCATAAGTATATCAAGCGCCAAGTGTGTCATTGGGAGGCCTCATTAAAACTGGTGATTCTGTAGGTAAAACCCCTCATTACAGAGAGATTTCCAGCAAGTGAGAAAATGTAATGCAGAGTTTTGCTTGCACTGATCATTACATGTCAGCCGTTTTCTTGCCACCTGATTTTCCAGTCAAATAGGTGCAGATGTGAATGCACCAGGGGCTTCAGGTTCTGCCATTCATGGTTGTAGGTGCCTGCATCACATATGTGCATTCACATGAAATGTTTACACACACATTTCCATATTTATATCCAAACTCACACTCATAAATTAAATAAAAACCCTGTTGCTGGATTCTGTATAACTCTCTCTCTCACTCACTTTGTTGTAGGTCTCAGGTTAGCTAAAACTGCTGAGATTCTGACAACATTGCCAATTATTCACTGGCCTCACTGCTGGATGCATGACACACACACTGACCAATTCAATCTGACCCCTGCACAAATGAGACACTCTACACAAATATATGCACATGTGCAAACATGACACTAAAGCACATGGAAAAACATGGTTTTAAAAAAATCACTCAAACACAGACCATGCCTTTCCAAAAAATATAAATAAAAGTGAGATTTGATCAATATATCAATAATAATAATAACAATAATAATAATTGTGCAGCATGTAAATGTTTACAACCCATGGGTGTCCATATTTATTTTTTATGACTTCAAATTTAAAAAATATAACACAATGCTAAAATACCCTCGGCCATATGAGCATTGTGCCCTTTATAATTTTCAGTTGTTTAATTAATTGTTAAGATCTTATTGTCTTACGTACAATTTGTTCATGTTCAATAAAGCCCCTCTATCAATCAATCAATCAAAAACAATATTTACATTTTAACGGCATCTGCAGGAGTCCTTGTGTGTGCGTGTACATGACCTTTTGACAAGACCGGAAGTTGTGCAAATCAAGGAATATATGGAGATCACCGTCTGTGCATTTGCTGGTATTAATGAGACAAATTTAACTCCATAGTAAGTTAGATTTGAGTTAGCAGAAGTTTGCGTGCATGCTAATCCCGCAAAATATCTTGTAAATAACTCTAGAGGTGTTATCAGGTTATAAAAATAGCATTTTCAGTTTTAGAAGTGTTTATTTCTTGCTAGCTTTTAGATAATATATGACAAAGAGGATATATACAAATGAAACAGAGTTTTACAGCTAGCTATAGAGCAGGGGTGGGCGTCGAGGGCCGAGACAGTGCAGGTTTTCCGTGTAACCAATCACCTCAGCAGGTGGGTTGCTGATGAGCTTCTGCTCTGAACATTAACACCTGGTTGTCAATGAAATCACCTGCTGAAACATCTGATCTTTAATGAAATCACCTGTTGAGGCGATTGGTTGCACGGAAAACCTGCAGTGTCTCGGCCCTTTATGGCACATGATTGCCCACCCCTGCTATAGTCAATCACGTGACCGATTTGCTACAGGACAGGTGCCGTCTCCATTCTGGATTACAAGGAGGCTGGCACGTGATAGAAAAATGATGAGAATGTACGGTTATTACGATGCTTTAAATCCTCAAGATAAAGCTATTTATCATGATAGATGTGTAGCAGTTGGTTCAGTGAATCCATATCTTCAATCAATCAATCAATCAAGTTTATTTCTAGAGCCCTTCACAACACTCAAAGTGACCAAAGTGCTTTACAACAAAATTTAAAAACAAAACATAATAAAAACAAATATCCAACAACAAGACCATTACAGAAACAATTATATAAAAAATGCATAAAAACAATTAATAGCATAAAGTAAAGTGCCATCATGCCAAAAAAGCCAAAAGCCAGCCTGAACAAATGCATCTTGAGCCTGGACTTACATAAAAAGATCTAAGTCAGAGATGATTCTCATTTCAGGGGGCAATTTATTCCAAAGTTTGGGCCCAGCAACAGAGAAGGCCCGATCACCCCAGCGTTTAGACCTGGACCTGGGCACCTCCAGTAAAAGCTGGTTTACAGACCTCAAAGACCTGTTTGAGACACAAGGATGCAAAAGCTCAGTCAAATAAGGAGGGGCCAGGCCATTAAGGGCTTTAAAGACAAACATCAAAATTTTAAAATCAACTCTAAAAGAGACTGGAAGCCAGTGCAAATTAAAAAGAACTGGGGTGATGTGCTGACATCTTGATATGTTTGTTAAAAATCAGGCTGCAGCGTTTTGCACCAGCTGGAGACGACTCAGAGATGTCTGATGAACTCCGACATAAAGGGCATTACAATAGTCAATTCTAGAGCTAATAAAAGCGTGGATAGTTTTTTCAAGGTCAGTGTGGTTTAAAAATGGTTTAACTTTAGATAACAGACGCAGCTGATAAAAACTGATAAAAACATATATCTTATACCAGATAGTGAATTTAGTGGTAATGTAACTAACTGGCTGACAGTGTCACACTGCGATATTGTGAGCTAGGAAGCTGCCGACCAGGTCAGCCTCGCCAGCCTCCTGAGAAGCATCACAGCGGAGCTCTGAAAGGGGAGGTCGTCTTGAAGTCCTGAGCGATTTCTCTCACCAGGCGCTAGAAAGGCAACTTGTGGATCAGCAGCTTGGTGCTCGAGGACCACAATGTAAATAAGCATCTGTACTGGAAGCATTCTTGTGTTATCCTCAGCAGTATTTTTATGTATTGTTATATAATTTTATTGCCAAATAAAATAAAATAAAATTCTGGGAGCAGTGGATTTCTGGTAGCGGAGGATCTCTCTCAGCACCATGGTGCCATGAGGCTTCTTCACACCGACGTTGAAGCTTCTGCAATTGTTCGCCAAATGCACGTAGCATATCACAGCGGCCACCGTGTAATCCAGAATGGACGCGGGACACAAAATGATGTGACCGATACGTCACATGAAAACCCTCTATAAACCTGTGATGTCTCCATGCTAATGTCCACAAAATGTCTTGTAAATAAGTTCAGAGGTGTTATTAGGTTCCAAAAACTGTGTTTTCTGTTTTAGAAGTGTTTATTTCGTTCTAGCTTTTATATAATATATGAGACACACACACACACACACACACACATATATACGAGGTCTGTTAGAAAAGTATCGGACTTTTTAATTTTTTTCAAAAACCATATGGATTTGAATCACGTGTGATTGCATCAGCCAAGCTTGAACCTTCGTGCGCATGCATGAGTTTTTTCATGCCTGTCGGTTGCGTCATTCACCTGTGAGCAGGCTTTGAGTGAGCACTGGTCCACCCCTCACGTTGTTAAGGAAATGGCGGAATGATTTGGAGCTTTGCTGCATCAATTTTTTCTTGAAACTGTGACAGACCTCCAGGTGGACACCATTCGGAAAATTAATATGGATTTCAGGGATGATTTTATGGGGATTACACAGATTAAGGAGTGCTCCAGCCAGTTTAAAGACCGCCCACAGCGTCTGAGAGCACGGCGCGCTCCAAGCGCCGATCGACAGGCTCAAACCCCGCTGAAACAACCAGATCATTTCCAACATGAAGGCTGTGTTGATCCGGGATGTTGTCTGACTTTCACAAAAAGGCAGAAGGCGTGGACATCAGCACTTTTTCGGCACATTCCACTGTTACAGGAGTTTTTTTCATGGAAAAAGAAGCGGATGAATGTGCCACCGTGCTGCTCATGGCGTGGGACAAAACCACCTCCGTGTTGGTCTCTCCGGACGGCTTTCAGACGGCTGCCGGTTGCTTTTCAGTCGTGTGAATATCCGAGAAATTGAGCATGAGCTGGACATGCCCCAACATGTCCTGTGAGGTTTCATCACGGCGTTGCTTTGCACCATGCGGCTCCACCGCGACGCGTGGGATTCCTCCACTCCTCTTTCCATGACAAAAACTCCTGTAACAGTGGAATGTGCCATTCATTTCTAAACTGGACGCTGTCTTGATCCGGTATGTCATCTGACTACTGCAGGAATTGCGGAATACGTGGACATCAGCACTTTTTCAGCACATTGAGACAGACGTGTGGAGGAATTCCGCGCGTCGCGGTGGAGCCGCATGGCGCAAAGCAACGCCGTGATGAAACCTCACAGGACATGTTGGGGCATGTCCAGCTCATGCTCAATTTCTAGGATATTCACATGACTGAAAAGCAACCAGAAGCCGTCTGAAAGCGACCTGAAAGCCATCCTGTGAGACCAACATGGAGGTGGTTTTGTCCCGCGTCATGAGCGGCACGCTGGCGCATTCATCCACTTCTTTTGCCATGAAAAACTCCTGTAACAGTGGAATGTGCCGAAAAAGTGCTGATGTCCACGCCTTCTGCCTTTTTGTGAAAGTCAGACGACATCCGGGATCAACAAAGCCTTTACGTTGGAAATGATCTGGTTGTTTCAGCGGGGTGTCAGCCTGTCGATCGGCGCTCGGAGCGCGCCGCACTCTCTGACGCTGTGGGTGGTCTTTAAACCGGCTGGAGCACTCCTTAATCTGTGTAATCCCCATAAAATTGTCCCTGAAAGCCATATTAATTTTCTGAATGGTGTCCACCTGGAGGTCTCTCACAGTTTCAAGAAAACATTGATGCAGCAAAGCTCCAAATCATTCCGCCATTTCCTTAACGATGAGAGGGGTGGACCAGTGCTCACTCAAAGCCTGCTCACAGGCGAATGACGCAACCGACAGGCATGAAAAAACTCACGCATGTGCACGAAGGTTCAAGCTTGGCTGATGCAATCACACGTGATTCAAATCCATATGGTTTTTGAAAAAATAAAAAGGTCCGATACTTTTCTAACAGACCTCGTATATATGAAGAGTTCAGGCGCAAAACCCCGTAAACACCATGCCCACGGAAAATGAGATAACCATTGCAAGTGAAAGCTTACTGAGGCTCGTATCCGATAGCAAAATCAATTCTGCTGCAACACCCTATAAATCCTATGGTAAATGCAAGTCAAGATGTGGTTTGTATGCAGAACCTCGTAAGTGCCATCCCAGTTTGTGTGCAAAACCACATAGCGAACAGCGCACCACTCACTGGCATGTATCTCGGTCACGTGACGCAAAGATTGCGGCCCCCACGAGAGCTTCTATGATGCTATGTTTACACATAACGACGGTATGTCACGAATGCCATGAAGTATACATTCTTGGCTGCTGATCATGAATGTGATTTGAGGCATCTGGTGTCCTCAGGAACTGCTGCAACCTGTTACCACGCATTACGATTAATTTAACTTGTTGGTGGAGCATTATCAGGAACCATTACGCACGGTCAAGAATAATGTTCTGTGCTGTTGCGCACTACTGTGCGTAACAGCGCATCATCTGTTACGTTGTGAATGAGGCGAACTGTCCACACACACCCATATTCATCCATCAGCTGATGAACAATTCAGATCGCTCCAATTTGCTCCTTTAAATCCACACCAGAATCCACTCATTTTCCCAAACATCAGGCGCAGCAGCACGTGGAACACCTGCAGGAGCACGCTGAGGACCATTGGAACAAAACTTTTAGCCGACTTGACGTCTCTGTCCTTCTTCAGCATACTGCAGCAATGAAACTGAATGCGGTGCAGCAGGGTTTAATTGTGCACATATCAGAGAGGAACGCTGTCACGCTCTATTAAGGATCATGACTAATCAAGACGGATCAACACGCTCAGATGTGACCTCCACGACATGAGGCGAAATGAGGGTGGTGCGTGACTTTCATGGAAGATTTTTTTGGCAGCCAAAAACATGCTCCACGAAAATCACAAATATCACACACCAACATGCACTATTAAGAAACCTTTTCAGATGCATTAACTCACATTAAGAATGTCAGGAATGTGCCAAGAATGATGCAAATATGACATTTATAACGCATACTGCCTATGAGTGAACGCAGCATTAGCGTACATTAAAGTGATGGACTTACTGAGTTTTGCAAACAAACTGAAAATGGAAATACCAGGTTTTGCAGCCAAATCTATTAAAGGTTGCTAATGAACACATTTATGAATAAAGGATGATTTTTGAGATTCTGCTATTTTGTTCAGTGCACCATAACCATTTCATAACAAGAAAGAATGATTCATGGAGATGCACAACTTCCATCAGGTAAATATCCTTATTTAAAGAAGAGAGGTCTGGTAGAGAGGGTTTTGCGCCTAACCTCTTCATATATATATATATATATATATATATATATATATATATATATATATATATATATACACACACACAAAACAAAGCGGTGTTGGAGAGACTAGTCACAGGCGTCACAGTGTAGCTCTACTCTGATTGGCTATCAACCGCCACTGAAAAACAAAATGGAACAGACTGAAACTTTCTAACCTCTTAAAATATCAACGTCAAGGTTTGCCATCTTTGAACTTGTCAAAGGCCCGTGACCCAAGAATGTTCCCTGTGAATTGAAGACTATGGTAGTATTAGGACTGGACTTACGCAGAGCACAGACAGACTGACGTAAGGCCTTCGCAATACCTGATGGCCATATTTGATGGTAATAAGTAATTCTAGCTTCTCTATATTAACATTTCTAAAATTAAGAAGTGTTGCCTCTAGGTGATGGAAGCAGGCTTGTGACCACAAGGTCATGACCAAAGTGAAAATGTGGATGGGGAATGTGGAACAGCAGAACTTGCCTCACTCTCATTAACATCATTCAGTTGCCCTTGAGCAAGGTCCTTGATCACCCATTTATGTGCCTTAAATGGCACAACAGTGGTGACAGTGGGTCCGTGTCCATATGTGTGTGTGTTAATATGAAATACAGTTGTAAAGTCCTTTGAGCATCAAGACCATCCTAATAGTGTTGTATAATACAGTCCATTTTTTATGTCTATCCATAAAACTCCAGGTGAAAACAAATCTCTCAAACATTACATAAATTAAATGAAATTATCAAAACCATAATAATGTAATATATATGTATGTGCACCCTAAATTTGACTGGAGTAGGCAGTTTTCAAAAACTCAGTAAATATGCAAAAAGGAGACTAGTGAGGGAAACCACCAAGAAACATGTAACAATGAATGAGTTATAGGCTTCTGTGGCTGTGATTGGAGAAAGTGGGCATTTTCCTGTTCCATTACCAAATCAAATCATATTTATTAATTTGTATCGGGCTAATTCATTATAAAATTACCTCAAGGCACTTCACACAACAAGACAGAACAGAGACAGATCTATCAGAGAGTACCATGTTGTTTCTATTTTTTAGTCATGAAGTCTAAGACATATTTACTGGCAGACTTGTTCATGTGTGCGTGACTGATTCTATTATTTCAGATTTGATATTTCAATTTATATCATGCTGTAGAGAGTTTCCACTGTGAGTTTGTTAAACATAATTTCAGAAACATTAATATAAAAAAATTATTTTTTTTACTTCGATGTCAGGAAAAAAATTAAAACCTAAGTACCTAAATATTTCCACACCTCCATACATAGAGTTCACCTGGTTACCTGACATAAAGCCCAAAATCAACTTGTTTTTATGAACCTTAAATTTGAATAATGTAGTTATTTATTTGCATTTTATGATTACTTTCAACATATATTGCTGATGATATTATTAAATCTCTTTTGGAACTATTTACCTGCTGGTAGTATTTGTAATATAAACTTTTGTTTTTGATGACTGTTTACAAAAACTGAAGAAAAAATGAAAAATAATAGCTTATTCCAGAAACAGTGTGACTTCTGCCTTGGCTAGCTTACAAGTCAGGTCACAGCATGTGTGTTGTTGTCATCATGGCAATCCCTTGGTGATGTTGAAGAGTGTCTCCTGATTGATTCCTAGACGGGATGGTGGAAATTTACAGCCCAGGACCGCCACAGCTGTTGCTGCAGGAAGCTTCTGCCACTCAGGATCTCGCTGTTTCTCCTTCCTCTTCTCCTCTGTATTGTTTGTTATTGCTTTTCCTCATTTGTTCTTTGGCGGTCTTCCAGTCAGTGGAGCAGTTCTTGAGGTTGTGCTTCAGGTGACCCTTGTCGCTTTTCTTCTGCACTTCCCCAGACTGTTTTCCTTCACTCAGCTGGGAGTAGAAGACCTGCTTGGGAAGTTGGTTGTCACCCATCCTAACGACGTGACCCACCCACTGAAGCTTGTTCTTGAAGATGACACATTCTATACTCTGGAGCTTTGCTTCAGCCAGTACGCTGATTTTGGTATGGTAGTTTTCCCACCTGATGCTTAGGATACTCCTTAGACAGCATTGGTGGAATTGCTCAAGGGTCTTCCAGTGGCAGCAGTAGGTGGTCTAGCACGATTGGCATGATAACAGCTTTGTAGATGAGGATATTTATTTCTTGTTGAAGGTCTCTCTTGTAGAAAACAGAGGTGAGAAACTGGCCTTAAGGCAATTCCTGCACACTTGAATAAGTGGTGGATTGTATCATTTTCGGTATTTGATGACAAATGGCTGCCGGTATGATTGCTAGTTTCCAACTAATGCAAGGTTCATTTTTGCACCCAAGGCTCAATTTCTCTAAATCGAGATACAACTTGTACTCATGTGGACATAATGGTCTAAAAGCGAGATGTGGTCTCAGCATAGAGGTATTGCACTGATACCATCAGAAAGTGCCAGAAAGTGTCAGTTCAGTTCATTTCATATTGTTTTGAAAAGCAAAAATGGAATTTATTTTTCTAACTCATTGAACTACAACAAAGTCAGCCTATAGGGTAGACACACCAAAGACACACCATACTGGAGTATAACTCACAATCTGGGGGGAAAAAAATAAAATTCTGCTCCAGAAAATACAGTATATGACATGAACAAATGAGTTTGTGTGTTCAAAATTCACAAATATAATGCAATGCTAGGATACCCTCAGCCATATAAGCATAAAATCAGGACACAGAATGTGACCTTTTGACTTCTTACATAGGTCAGTGTTAGTCATAAGCAACAAGGTAAGTTTCAAAATACAATTAAAGTAATTTTTATTCAGTCAGTTAAGGGAAGAGGAACTCAACCCTTTAATTTGCTATTATGCAAATTTTAGTTTAAATGTTTAGCCTATCTTTTAGTTCATTGTTTTTCTAGTCCTAATTTCAGTGCTAGATTTTCCACAGAATTTACCACAGAAATAGCAGACAAAACCACAGGAATTCACGCGTCGGGACGGAGCTGCATGGCGCAAAGCAATGTCGTGATGGAGCCTCACAGGACATGTTCTGGCATGTCCAACTAATCCACAATTTCTCGGATAGTCACACGACTGAAAAGGCACCGAAATCCGTCTGAAAGCCATCTGAAACCCGTCCTGTGAGACCAACACGGAGGGGGTTTTGGGCCGCGCCATTCGCAGCACAGTGGCGCATTCCTCCGCTCCTCTTTCAATAACAAAAACTCCTGTAACAGTGGAATGTGCCGAAAAAGTCTTGATGTCCACATCTTCTGCCATTTCTGTGGTAGTCAGACGATGTCCCGGATCAACACAGCGTTCAGTTTGGAAATGATCTGGTCGTTTGAGCCTGTCGATCGCTGCTCGGAACGCGCCATGCTCTCAGCCACTGTGGGCGGTCTTTAAACCGGCTGTAACACTCCTCAATCTGTGTGATCCCCATAAAATCGTCCCTGGAAGCCATCTGAATTTAGCGAATGGTGTCCACCTGGCTGTCTCTCACAGTTTCTGGAAAAATTTGATGCAGCAAAGCTCCAAATCATTCAGACATTTCCCTGACAATGAAAATCCAACGAGGGGGGTGGACCAGTGCTCACTCAAAGCCTGCTCACAGGCGAATGACGCAACCGACAGGCGAGAAAAAACGCACGCATGCACACGAAGGTTCAAGCTTGGCTGATGCGATCACACGTGCTTCAAATCCATATAGTTTTTGAAAAAATAAAAAGGTCCGTTACTTTTTGGACAGACCTCGTACATACATACATAAAACAATCAATCAATCAATCAATTTTTTTTTTATATAGCGCCAAATCACAACAAACAGTTGCCCCAAGGCACTTTATATTGTAAGGCAAGGCCAGACAATAATTATGTAAAACCCCAACGGTCAAAACGACCCCCTGTGAGCAAGCACTTGGCTACAGCGGGAAGGAAAAACTCAATCAATCAATCAATCAATCAATCAATTTTTTTATATAGCGCCAAATCACAACAAACAGTTGCCCCAAGGCGCTTTATATTGTAAGGCAAGGCCATACAATAATTATGTAAAACCCCAACGGTCAAAACGACCCCCTGTGAGCAAGCACTTGGCTACAGTGGGAAGGAAAAACTCCCTTTTAACAGGAAGAAACCTCCAGCAGAACATGCAGCATAATGAATTACAATAGTCCAGCCTAGAGGAAATAAATGCATGAATTAGTTTTTCAGCATCACTCTGAGACAAGACCTTTCTGATTTTAGAGATATTATGTAAACGCAAAAAAGCAGTCCTACATATTTGTGTAATATGCGCTTTGAATGACATATCCTGATCAAAAATGACTCCAAGATTTCTCACAGTATTACTAGAGGTCAGGGTAATGCCATCCACAGTAAGGATCTGGTTAGACACCATGTTTCTAAGATTTGTGGGGCCAAGTACAATAACTTCAGTTTTATCTGAGTTTAAAAGCAGGAAATTAGAGGTCATCCATGTCTTTATGTCTGTAAAACAATCCTGCAGTTTAGCTAATTGGTGTGTGTCCTCTGGCTTCATGGATAGATAAAGCTGGGTATCATCTGCGTAACAATGAAAATTTAAGCAATACCGTCTAATAATACTGCCTAAGGGAAGCATGTATAAAGTGAATAAAATTGGTCCTAGCACAGAACCTTGTGGAACTCCATAATTAACTTTAGTCTGTGAAGAAGATTCCCCATTTACATGAACAAATTGTAATCTATTAGACAAATATGATTCAAACCACCGCAGCGCAGTGCCTTTAATACCTATGGCATGCTCTAATCTCTGTAATAAAATTTTATGGTCAACAGTATCAAAAGCAGCACTGAGGTCTAACAGAACAAGCACAGAGATGAGTCCACTGTCCGAGGCCATAAGAAGATCATTTGTAACCTTCACTAATGCTGTTTCTGTACTATGATGAATTATAAAACCTGACTGAAACTCAAATAGACCATTCCTCTGCAGATGATCAGTTAGCTGTTTTACAACTACCCTTTCAAGAATTTTTGAGAGAAAAGGAAGGTTGGGGATTGGCCTATAATTAGCTAAGATAGCTGGGTCAAGTGATGGCTTTTTAAGTAATGGTTTAATTACTGCCACCTTAAAAGCCTGTGGTACATAGCCAACTAACAAAGATAGATTGATCATATTTAAGATCGAAGCATTAAATAATGGTAGGGCTTCCTTGAGCAGCCTGGTAGGAATGGGGTCTAATAAACATGTTGATGGTTTGGATGAAGTAACTAATGAAAATAACTCAGACAGAACAATCGGAGAGAAAGAGTCTAACCAAATACCGGCATCACTGAAAGCAGCCAAAGATAACGATACGTCTTTGGGATGGTTATGAGTAATTTTTTCTCTAATAGTTAAAATTTTGTTAGCAAAGAAAGTCATGAAGTCATTACTAGTTAAAGTTAATGGAATACTCAGCTCAATAGAGCTCTGACTCTTTGTCAGCCTGGCTACAGTGCTGAAAAGAAACCTGGGGTTGTTCTTATTTTCTTCAATTAGTGATGAGTAGAAAGATGTCCTAGCTTTACGGAGGGCTTTTTTTATAGAGCAACAGACTCTTTTTCCAGGCTAAGAGAAGATCTTCTAAGTTAGTGAGACGCCATTTCCTCTCCAACTTACGGGTTATCTGCTTTAAGCTACGAGTTTGTGAATTATACCACGGAGTCAGGCACTTCTGATTTAAAGCTCTCTTTTTTAGAGGAGCTACAGCATCCAAAGTTGTCTTCAATGAGGATGTAAAACTATTGACGAGATACTCTATCTCACTTACAGAGTTTAGGTAGCTACTCTGCACTGTGTTGGTATATGGCATTAGAGAACATAAAGAAGGAATCATATCCTTAAACCTAGTTACAGCACTTTCTGAAAGACGTCTAGTGTAATGAAACTTATTCCCCACTGCTGGGTAGTCCATCAGAGTAAATGTAAATGTTATTAAGAAATGATCAGACAGAAGGGAGTTTTCAGGGAATACTGTTAAGTCTCCCTCCTGTTAAGTAACTCCCTTTTAACAGGAAGAAACCTCCAGCAGAACCAGGCTCAGGGAGGGGCAGTCTTCTGCTGGGACTGGTTGGGGCTGAGGGAGAGAACCAGGAAAAAGACATGCTGTGGAGGGGAGCAGAGATCGATCACTAATGATTAAATGCAGAGTGGTGCATACAGAGCAAAAAGAGAAAGAAACAGTGCATCATGGGAACCCCCCAGCAGTCTACGTCTATAGCAGCATAACTAAGGGATGGTTCAGGGTCACCTGATCCAGCCCTAACTATAAGCTTTAGCAAAAAGGAAAGTTTTAAGCCTAATCTTAAAAGTAGAGAGGGTGTCTGTCTCCCTGATCTGAATTGGGAGCTGGTTCCACAGGAGAGGAGCCTGAAAGCTGAAGGCTCTGCCTCCCATTCTACTCTTACAAACCCTAGGAACTACAAGTAAGCCTGCAGTCTGAGAGCGAAGCGCTCTATTGGGGTGATATGGTACTACGAGGTCCCTAAGATAAGATGGGACCTGATTATTCAAAACCTTATAAGTAAGAAGAAGAATTTTAAATTCTATTCTAGAATTAACAGGAAGCCAATGAAGAGAGGCCAATATGGGTGAGATATGCTCTCTCCTTCTAGTCCCCGTTAGTACTCTAGCTGCAGCAACACACACACACACTGAAGAAAAATATAAATCCAACACTTTTGTTTTTGCTCCATTTTTCATGAGGTGAACTCAAAGATCTAAAACATTTTCTATATGCACAAAAGACCTATTTCTCCCAAATATTCTTAACAAATCTGTCAAAATCTGTGTTAGTGAGCACTTCTCCTTTGCCGAGACAATCCATCCCACCTGACAGGTGTGGCATATCAAGATGCTGATTAGACATCTTGATTATTGCACAGGTGTGCCTTAGGCTGGCCGTAGTAGATCAACCCCTGGTATCCGTATAGCTTACAGCATGAACATTCCCTGCTCTCACCGTGCTGGCTGCAATGTCACCTCTGAAAGTCCGCAGACAGGAGCAAACTATGAGCAGATTATTATTAAAAACTAGCCCCCCCCAAACTAAACACAACTGGAGACTTATGATTTTTGCAAGAGACTTTTAAAAAAATGAAGGCCAAGAGGAATTTGGAACTATGTATGAGATATATCATTTTGCGTTTGTGTACCCAATGTATCGTGGGGAGTGTAGCCCAGAAAGTCAAGGTAGTTATGGGAAAGTTGCTGCAACGTATCAGTAGTAACAAAGACATGTCAGCTGCTGCAGCAGTAAGTGAGTCAGACTGTGTCTCATTACAGAGGAAGGATGGTATTACCAAAAGTTTCTGCACCTTATAACACCAAATTGACAAGTTGACATCATACATATGTAAATTTACAAGCCAATCAATGTCAAGTATGGGGAGACACCGCCTATTCTGCAAACATACTTATGTAAACAAACGCAGACATCCACAAACATGCACAAAATAAAAATTCTCGAATGACTGTTCAAGGAAACATTAAGACAGAAACAAGTCCAAGAAAAGTGAATGCACGCCTGTCCCTCTCCCTCTAGATGATGCCAGGACACAAATATATCATGAAAGGTTCTTTAGTCTGACCACATTATTGTGGTCTGAAACCAAACAAATACTATGGTGATATATATATATATATATATATATATATATATATATATATATATATATATATATATACACGAGGGCTGTCCATAAAGTATAGGTCCTTTTTATTTTTTTCAAAAACTATATGGATTTCATTCATATGTTTTTATGTCAGACATGCTTGAACCCTTGTGCGCATGCGTGAGTTTTTCCACGCCTGTCGGTGACGTCATTCGCCTGTGAGCACTCCTTGTGGGAGGAGACGTCCAGCCCCTCGTCGGAATTCCTTTGAGAAGTTGCTGAGAGACTGGCGCTTTGTTTGATCAAAATTTTTTCTAAACCTGTGAGGCACAACGAAGTGGACACGGTTCGAAAAATTAAGCTGGTTTTCGGTGAAAATTTTAACGGCTGATGAGAGATTTTGAGGTGATACTGTCGCTTTAAGGACTTCCCACGGAGCGAGACGTCGTGCAGCGCTCTCAGGCGCCGTTGTCAGCCTGTTTCAAGCTGAAAACCTCCACATTTCAGGCTCTATTGATCCAGGACGTCGTGAGAGAACAGAGAAGTTTCAGAAGAAGTCGGTTTCAGCATTTTATCCGGATATTCCACTGTTAAAGGAGATTTTTTTAATGAAAGACCTGTATATGTGTTGGCCATCTCTGTTTATTTAATCCCTTTCTACAGCACACTCAGCACAGCACAGCCATAGCACACTCAGCAAAACAACAGTATGCTTAGGCTGAGGCTGTGGGTATGACCAGGCAGATTCAAATTTCCAGCCCTGTATATATGTTGGCTACCTCTGTTTATTTAATCCCTTCCTTCAGCTACTTTATGTTCTCAACTGTTAAGCACCTGACTGTCCTGTACAACCCAGTTTGCCTTCCTATCTGAATACATTCATTTTATGTTTGTAAAATTGCAATGTAAAAACAGTGAAATACACCACTACCTCAATTTTGATTCACTGATATTTACATTTTCTGTTACCTACCTTACCTGTGTGTAATTTTGTTATAAATTTGATTGCAAAATAATTATGGCAGTGGTAGGTCCATGACCTATACGGGATCTAGGCGCTCCCGCCATCACGAGCCTCCCAGCTGACTGGATTATAGCAGTGGGTAGATGGGACTCATTAGCCCTGTTAAGGCGGTCCACCTAGGGAAGGAAAACCCTGATGTTAAACCCCCAGCCTGGGTTACTGCCCCCGTGCCTCCGAGGAAGGTTCTTTAGCCAGAGGCTAGGAGAAGGTCACTCTGATGTAAAACCTACAGCCTGGTGGTCGCCACAGCCATCTCAGCTTGTCTGTGCCACTGTGAAGTGCCACCTTGCCTAAAGAGTGGAATTGGTGTGCGCAAGCTGATCCCCACTTTAAGCAACGAGTGCAGGCGGGAAGGAAAGTCCTGCAGCGATGGGAAGAGGCGAAAACAGCAGGTGCATGATGGCACTGGGAGCTGCAGTCTCGATCCTGCATGCAGGCAGCTCAGGAGCTATGGTCGTTTGATTGCTGACCCGAGACAACAGCATCATCCGGCAGGGCCCTGGGTGACCAAGCAGCCCTGTTTAGGGATAGCCCTGCTTGCTCCACATGGAGACAGACCTAGAAAAGGTGGTCTAAAAATGGCTTGTCTCACTAGACCCGGTTGGCTCACCGCTGCCAACGGGCATCACTACACACGGTGCGAAAAGAAAAACAAAGAACCTGAAAATTGTGTGCTGGAATATACGCACAATGATGGACTCAGACAATAGCGATCGTCCTCGAAGACGCTCAGCCTTAGTCGCCAAAGAGTTAGCAAGGCTTGACATAGACATTGCTGCACTCAGCGAGGTGCGCTTTGCAGACCAAGGGTCACTCACCAAGGAAGGCACAGGCTACACACTGTTCTGGTCAGGGAAGGCTAAAGAAGATCGTCGACTCTCAGGGGTTGGGTTCATGATTAAGAGCGCCATAGCACATAGGTTACACAGTTTGCCAGTTGGACATTCTCACCGACTCATGTCACTCCGGCTCCCCATCAACAACAAGGATTTTGCCACTATTGTTAGTGTGTATGCCCCAAATCGGAGTTAAGGAGACTTTCTATAGCGATCTGCACAACCTTCTACAGCATGTCGACACCCAGGACAAGCTCCTCATCATGGGAGATTTCAACGCCAGAGTGGGCTGCGACTCTGATGTATGGAAGGACGTGCTAGGGAAACATGGCATAGGCAACTGTAATGACAATGGCCGCCTGCTGCTGGAGTTCTGCTCCGCACATGACTTGACGATCACCAACAGCCTGTTCCTGTTCCTGGACTACATTCTGATGCGACAGCGTGATAGAAGAGACGTACTACATACCACGGTGATGCCTAGCACGGATTACTATACAGATCATCGCTTGGTCCATTCCAAGATTGCTTTCACTTTCAAGCCCCCTCCTAAGAAGAAAGGCCCACAGTTTAAGAAGCTACAAGTCAACAAGCTGCAAGACATAGACACAAAAATGGAGTTCCAGGCCAAACTAGAGGAGAGACTGGGTGGAGAAGAAGGCCTGCCTGATGACCCTGAACAACATTGGATGAGATTAAAGACCATCCTTCAGGAGACGGCAGCAGAAGTAGTGGGCTTCTCAGCCAGGAAAAATAAAGACTGGTTTGATGAGTCTGATGCACAGATCCAGGAACTACTAGAAAAGAAACGTGCATGCCACAAGACTCTTTTAGCTAAACCTGATGACCACTCTGCCAAGACAGCTTACAGAAATGCCTGCTCCACACTGCAAAGCAAGCTCTGCATACTGCAGAATGACTGGTGGCTAGCTTTTGCGGAGAAGACACAACAACATGCCGATGCCGGAGACATGCGCTCCTTTTATGAAGCCCTTAAGACCATCCATGGGCCAGAAGTGCTATATCAACCGGTCCCCCATACAGCATATACCCCACCCCAAATCAACATCGAGGGTACCAGCCTGAATGCAGTAGAGCACTTCACGTATCTCGGTAGTGTTATCTCAAACGACGCATCTGTTGCCAAGTACCTAGACAGTCGCCTTGCCAAGGCCAGCAGTTCTTCTGGTCGACTCTCTAAGAAAGTCTGGCAGAATCATGCACTGGGTCTTTCCACAAAAGTGCAGGTCTACAGAGCCATTGTGGTCCCTACCCTCCTGTATGGAGCTGAAACCTGGGTTCTGTATCGCCAGGATATCAGATTACTGGAATGCTTTCATCATCAACATCTTCGGGATCAAGTGGCAGGACTACGTCTCAAATGAGGACATCCTTACCAGAGCCAAATTGCCCAGCATGGAGTCTATTATACTCAAACAACAGCTTCGTTGGGCAGGTCACGTAGCCTGGATGGAAGATACACGCATGCCGAAATTAATTCTCTTTGGCGAGCTCAAGGAAGGGAGACGAAACCAAGGGGCCCCCAAAAAGCGCTATAAGGACCAGCTGAAGAAACAGCTCTCCCTTGCAGGCATTCAGCATCAGTCATGGCAGCATCTAGCTACAGATAGACTCAGCTGGCGTTCCAGCATCAAATCTGCCAGCCTGAAGTTTGAGGCAGAAAGAAGTGAGGCCTCACACCAGAAGTGTCAAAGACAGAAAGAGTGGGCAGCAGCACAAGCCCAGCCTACTCAAGTGTTCATTTGCCCCAAGTGTAACAGGTCTTGTGCATCCCGCATCGGACTTTTCAGCCACCAGAGGGCTTGTAGAAAATAAACTAAAAAAAAAAAAAAGGCCTTCCCACTATCCTCGCAAGCGAGGAAACTGCCAACAACAACATGATTGCAAAACAAAGTCTGCATGAAGGACTTCAAATGTGTTTGTCTTTTAACCGAGTATTTCCACTAGTTTGGGGAGTCCACCTCTTATAGTTCTGCTGGACAAACTTTAGCCCATTAATTATTATATTTATAAGACATCAGCATTACAAAAACAAATGTTGGGCAATTGTTTTTATTAAAATGATTGGCATTTGGCTTATGTCTAAAACAGGTTAACCTGGGCAGCGCATATATATATATATATATATATATATATATATATATATATATATATATATATATATATATATATATATATATATATATATATATATATATATATATATATATACGAGGTCTGTTAGAAAAGTATCAGACCTTTTTATTTTTTTCAAAACTATATGGATTTGAATCACGTGCGATTACATCAGACAAGCTTGAACCCTCATGGGCATGCGAGAGTTTTTTCACGCCTGTTGGTTACGTCATTCACCTGTGGGCTGGCTTTGAGTGAGGAGTGGTCCACCCCTCCCATCGGAATCTCTTTGTCTGAGAACTTCCTGAGAGACTGACGCTTTGCTTGATCAAAATTTTTTCCAAAACTGTGAGGCACATCGAAGTGGACATCATTCGAGAAATTCAGCTGGTTTTCTGTGAAAATTTTAACGGCTGATGAGAGATTATGGACTGTTGCTGTCGCTTTAAGGACTGCCCATGGAGCGGGACGTTGCAACGCACCCTGAGCCGCCACTGTCTGCCTGTTTCGAGCTGAAAGCTTCCAAATTTAAGCCTCTGTTGACCCAGGACGTCGTGAGAGAACAGAGAACTTTCAGAAGAGGTCAGGATCATTCCACTGTTAAAGGAGATTTTATTAATGAAAGACGTGCAGACGGGTCCGCGCGTTGGGACGCAGCCGGCGCCACGCGCCGCCACAGGAAAGACACCTCCATTGGAAGCCTTAAGGACAAGTTGGAACATGTCCAGCTGTTAAACAATTTCTCAGATACTCACTCAACTGAAAGCCATCAAAAGCCGCCTGGTTTTTACAAATGTTTATCAACACGGAGGTGTTTTTCCTGTGCCGCCGCACCGCGCCGGCTGCATGCCGACGTGCTGACTCGTCCGCACGTCTTTCAAGGTTGTCTGATGTAATTGCACGTGATTAGCCGCCGTTAGTTTCCCTCTGGCAGATCCCGAGCAACCGGGAAAGCAGGCCGACTGGGTGACTGTGAGGAGGAAGCGTAGTCCTAAACAGAAGCCCCGTGTACACCGCCAACCCGTTCACATTTCTAACTGTTTTTCCCCACTCGACGACACACCCGCCGAGGATCAAACTCTGGTTATTGGCGACTCTGTTTTGAGAAATGTGAAGTTAGCGACACCAGCAACCATAGTCAATTGTCTTCCAGGGGCCAGAGCAGGCGACATTGAAGGAAATTTGAAACTGCTGGCTAAGGCTAAGCGTAAATTTGGTAAGATTGTAATTCACGTCGGCAGTAATGACACCCGGTTACACCAATCGGAGGTCACTAAAATTAACATTGAATCGGTGTGTAACTTTGCAAAAACAATGTCGGACTCTGTAGTTTTCTCTGGGCTCCTCCCCAATCAAACCGGGAGTGACATGTTTAGCCGCATGTTCTCCTTGAATTGCTGGCTGTCTGAGTGGTGTCCAAAAAATGAGGTGGGCTTCATAGATAATTGGCAAAGCTTCTGGGGAAAACCTGGTCTTGTTAGGAGAGACGGCATCCATCCCACTCTGGATGGAGCAGCTCTCATTTCTAGAAATCTGGCCAATTTTCTTAAATCCTCCAAACCGTGACTATCCAGGGTTGGGACCAGGAAGCAGAGTTGTAGTCTTACACACCTCTCTGCAGCTTCTCTCCCCCTGCCATCCCTTCATTACCCCATCCCCGTAGAGACGGTGCGTGCTCCCAGACCACCAATAACCAGCAAAAATCTATTTAAGCATAAAAATTCAAAAAGAAAAAATAATATAGCACCTTCAACTGCACCACAGACTAAAACAGTTAAATGTGGTCTATTAAACATTAGGTCTCTCTCTTCTAAGTCCCTGTTAGTAAATGATATAATAATTGATCAACATATTGATTTATTCTGCCTTACAGAAACCTGGTTACAGCAGGATGAATATGTTAGTTTAAATGAGTCAACACCCCCGAGTCACACTAACTGCCAGAATGCTCGAGGCGGAGGATTAGCAGCAATCTTCCATTCCAGCTTATTAATTAATCCAAAACCCAGACAGAGCTTTAATTCATTTGAAAGCTTGACTCTTAGTCTTGTCCATCCAAATTGGAAGTCCCAAAAACCAGTTTTATTTGTTATTATCTATCGTCCACCTGGTTGTTACTGTGAGTTTCTCTGTGAATTTTCAGACTCTTTGTCTGACTTAGTGCTTAGCTCAGATAAGATAATTATAGCGGGCGATTTTAACATCCACACAGATGCTGAGAATGACAGCCTCAACACTGCATTTACTCTATTATTAGACTCAACTGGCTTTGCTCAAAATGTAAATGAGTCCACCCACCACTTTAATCATATCTTAGATCTTGTTCTGACTTATGGTATGGAAATTGAAGACTTAACAGTATTCCCTGAAAACTCCCTTCTGTCTGATCATTTCTTAATAACATTTACATTTACTCTGATGGACTACCCAGCAGTGGGGAATAAGTTTCATTACACTAGAAGTCTTTCAGAAAGCACTGTAACTAGGTTTAAGGATATGATTCCTTCTTTATGTTCTCTAATGCCATATACCAACACAGTGCAGAGTAGCTACCTAAACTCTGTAAGTGAGATAGAGTATCTCGTCAATAGTTTTACATCCTCATTGAAGACAACTTTGGATGCTGTAGCTCCTCTGAAAAAGAAAGCTTTAAATCAGAAGTGCCTGACTCTGTGGTATAACTCACAAACCCGCAGCTTAAAGCAGATAACCCGTAAGTTGGAGAGGAAATGGTATCTCACTAATTTAGAAGATCTTCACTTAGCCTGGAAAAAGAGTCTGTTGCTCTATAAAAAAGCCCTCCGTAAAGTTAGGACATCTTACTACTCATCACTAATTGAAGAAAATAAGAACAACCCCAGGTTTCTTTTCAGCACTGTAGCCAGGCTGACAAAGAGTCAGAGCTCTATTGAGCCGAGTATTCCTTTAACTTTAACTAGTAATGACTTCATGACTTTCTTTGCTTATAAAATTTTAACTATTAGAGAAAAAATTACTCATAACCATTCCAAAGACGTATCGTTATCTTTGGCTGCTTTCAGTGATGCCGGTATTTGATTAGACTCTTTCTCTCCGATTGTTCTGTCTGAGTTATTTTCATTAGTTACTTCATCCAAACCATCAACATGTCTATTAGACCCCATTCCTACCAGGCTACTCAAGGAAGCCCTACCATTATTTAATGCTTCAATCTTAAATATGATCAATCTATCTTTATTAGTTGGCTACAGAAACAGCATTAGTGAAGGTTACAAATGATCTTCTTATGGCCTCAGACAGTGGACTCATCTCTGTGCTTGTTCTGTTAGACCTCAGTGCTGCTTTTGATACTGCTGACCATAAAATTTTATTACAGAGATTAGAGCATGCCATAGGTATTAAAGGCACTGCGCTGCGGTGGTTTGAATCATATTTATCTAATAGATTATAATTTGTTCATGTAAATGGGGAATCGTCTTCACAGACTAAGGTTAATTATGGAGTTCCACAAGGTTCTGTGCTAGGACCAATTTTATTCACTTTATACATGCTTCCCTTAGGCAGTATTATTAGACGGCATTGCTTAAATTTTCATTGTTACGCAGATGATACCCAGCTTTATCTATCCATGAAGCCAGAGGACACACACCAATTAGCTAAACTGCAGGATTGTCTTACAGACATAAAGACATGGATGACCTCTAATTTCCTGCTTTTAAACTCAGATAAAACTGAAGTTATTGTACTTGGCCCCACAAATCTTAGAATCATGGTGTCTAACCAGATCCTTACTCTGGATGGCATTACCCTGACCTCTAGTAATACTGTGAGACATCTTGGAGTAATTTTTGATCATGATATGTCATTCAAAGCGCATATTAAACAAATATGTAGGACTGCTTTTTTGCATTTACGCACTATCTCTAAAATTAGAAAGGTCTTGTCTCAGAGTGATGCTGAAAAACTAATTCATGCATTTATTTCCTCTAGGCTGGACTATTGTAATTCATTATTATCAGGTTGTCCTAAAAGTTCCCTGAAAAGCCTTCAGTTAATTCAAAATGCTGCAGCTAGAGTACTGACGGGGACTAGAAGGAGAGAGCATATCTCACCCATATTGGCCTCTCTTCATTGGCTTCCTGTTAATTCTAGAATAGAATTTAAAATTCTTCTTCTTACTTATAAGGTTTTGAATAATCAGGTCCCATCTTATCTTAGGGACCTCATAGTACCATATCACCCCAATAGAGCGCTTCGCTCTCAGACTGCAGGCTTACTTGTAGTTCCTAGGGTTTGTAAGAGTAGAATGGGAGGCAGAGCCTTCAGCTTTCAGGCTCCTCTCCTGTGGAACCAGCTCCCAATTCAGATCAGGGAGACAGACACCCTCTCTACTTTTAAGATTAGGCTTAAAACTTTCCTTTTTGCTAAAGCTTATAGTTAGGGCTGGATCGGGTGACCCTGAACCATCCCTTAATTATGCTGCTATAGACTTAGACTGCTGGGGGTTTCCCATGATTTTCTTTCTCTTTTTGCTCTGTATGCACCACTCTGCATTTGTATGGCCTTGCCTTACAATATAAAGCGCCTTGGGGCAACTGTTTGTTGTGATTTGGTGCTATATGAATAAAATTGATTGATTGATGGTTTGGAAATTTGTCAGTTAAAAACAAAAACAGTCTGAATCAGATTGTAAAATGGGCAAGCAAAATCACTGGAGGAGAGTCTCAGCTGTATCCAACCTCTCTGTACATGAGGCAGGTCCAGAGATTGGTTGAGGCAGTTCTAAAGGACACCTCACATCCTCTTTTTGATCAGTTTGAACTGCTCCCTTCAGGACGGAGGTATAAAGCTCCTTACAAGAGCACTTTTATTCCTGCTGCTATTAGTGTTCTTAACAGATGACTTTGAATGTATATTTAATTAATTTATCTGCTATTTTGCATTGAGATGGCACACGCTTTGTGACTTTCTTCTGGGTGCCATGCTATTGGCCTGTACTTGCACTGCTCGTATTTTTATATTTTTATTTTTTATTTTTATTATATTTATGGTATTTTTTATCGGTATTTATGTGTTATGTGATTGTTATGAATGGAGTGACTCACTGCCAAACCAAATTTACCTTTTGGTACAAATAAAGTAACCTTGAATCTTGAACCTTGAACCATTGCACTCTGCACATATACATGCATGCACATATACACACGCATGCGCACATACACATGCACACAATGCGTGCCCGCACACACACACACAAATCCTCTGCACTGTAAATGCCTTCCGGCTTGTGTGAGCGTGCACCTCATGCACGCTCACACAAGCCGGGCGGCGCTTAGTTTGTTTTGCTGACGGATGACGATTTGATACACAGCATGGCGGACTTCATTGTCAGAATTATTTTTGGACTCCTATTTAAAATTTGTGTTGGATTGTTGATGTCAAAGCAGCAGTGACGCACCAAAGCTGAATTAATTTCTGATATTTTTTTCACTGCACTGAGGAGGTACCAAAATGTAGGTCCCTTTTCTGTTGTTTGTAAATTAATATAATATAAAATGACAAGGATGTAATTTAACCGTTATATAAAACAAATAATGAATGTTTTTACATTCTTTCAATGGAACAAATATTTAATTCAGTGAAAGCTGGAACAAACCATTCAATGAGGCGAAGCTTTCACCTCATAAAATATTTGCACCATTGAACTCATAAACATTCATTATTTGTATAATATATATGTGTATGTAGTCCATTTGTAACTTCCGGTGTGATGTGACAACTGCATTCACTCCTACCTAAACTAATTTTTCAAATGAGGATGTCTCAAAAATGACAACCGTCAAAGGTGAGCACCATAACTGCAAATACGTTTTTAATATTTCAAGAGTAGTAAAAACCTTAATTTCACCATTAAGATGCTGAAACTACTGTATAAGATCCTGAGCCTAATACAACAAATGCATATTTCTCTGACTTTTTACTGTTCCACCTCCCCATCATCCCATGTACTCACTGCCTGCAAGCCAGATTGACAGACAGATTAGATTGGACACAGTTGACGGCGGTGGGAGCAATCAGATCTGGTGTTTGGCAGAGATTTTGTTTGTGTAAAATGACATACAGCCCCCCCCCCAATACTCCATAAGAGATGCCACTGGCACAATCTCACAGGGCGATTACTATCAGGCCTGGTGGAGGTGTTCCAACATGTCATTTGTCTGTCATTTGTTTGTCAACTGACGACAGCTCCGTGTCTCTCCGGTGAATTTGTGTAGAAATCTGCACACTGGTGAAAATGCACATTGTTGTATGTTTCTCTCCTTTTTCCTCCCCACAGCACCTCTCCTTCAGGTGGCGTCTCAGCTATTTGATATGAAAGTGACATTTTTTGACAGCATGTAGATGGATAAGATTTGTTGCGCCTATGAACCATCGAGGGATTAGAAATGAAGGATTCTGTTGACAGGAAATGTCGAGATAGCTTTCTCTTGGCAATGGGAGATTCAACCAAACAGCCCTTGTGATTGTGATCTATGTAGTGCTCCTTAGTTTTACATTGAGTGTGACAGGGAAGAAAAAAGTCACATACCATTTTTTATACCACGCTTTAAAGGTGTACACATTTCTGATAAAGAAAGAGGATTTTTTTTAACCCCTACTTTCTTTTTCAAGATTGGTCATTTTTAGTGATCCATGTTTCCACGCTCATTGGTAAGTTAGATGTTTATTCCTTCATTTCCCTGCTTACTCCAAATCAAAGGTCATGGGGAGACTGAAGCCTACCCCACTGATCAGGATACACCCTGGACAGGATGCCAGTCTATCAGAGGGCCACATATAAACTGACAAACTCAATTTAAAGTCATGAATTGACCTAACCTGCATGTCTTTGGACGTGGGAGGAAGCCAAAGCATCCAGAGAGAACCCACATGAACACAGGGAGAACATGAAAACTAAACACAAAAATGTCCAGGTGGGAAGCGATCCACAACCTTCTTGCTGGGAAGCAACAGTGCTAACCACTAAGACACCATGCCGCTCAAATTTGAGAACATATAATTTGGCAATTTATACAACAAGCAAAAATACCCATTGGTTTGAATGCATAATGCAAAAGATATAAAAAAAAAAATAATAACTGCTGTGACCATATTTTATTTATTTTTTTTGTGGGTTGAGGTTTTTACATGGGTGGATGGTAGTTCAAAGGTACTGTTTTTACTTTATGAAGCACTTTGTGTTATTTAATTGTATGAAAAGTGCTCTATAAATAAAGTTGGTTTGATTGATTGATTTTTTTATTTGTCAGAATGAATGGTTTGAAAATGGTTCTGTAAATACTGGCAGTGGGTGCTGTCATTTTTTGTGGGAAAATAATGGATATTGTCATCATCTTTGCTAAAGCAAGTTGAACATCTTAGATACATGTAAGATCAAAGCAAGTGATATAATTTAAATATGTATTTATGACTGTATTTATTCATTCTCACGCTCACTGAAGCCCAGTTATTCTAACACATTATGGGCATGACCGCTTTGAGTGACAGCTCTTGTGTGATATTTTTTTAAAACTTTGGAGCCTCTTAATTATTTGTTTATTTTTATATATATTTTGTTGCATTTTATTACACATATGTGAAATAACATGGCTTGTTGGTGAATTCTCCAAAGGGATCATCAAAAATATGTATGCACCATATTTGCTTCAAGTGAAATTATTGTGATGCAATTTTGCACACTAATGGCTTTAGCATTTGTCGTAGTTGTCAGTAGCTTCATGATGTACCACTGCAGATCACCAAACTGGCAGTCGTGGGTTTTCTCCTCCTGACTGTATGAAGGTTTGTGGACCTTCGATTCACTGAGTATCAGCCAGTGAACAGATATCTCATAGCCTCTATGAAATCAGTCATGTCAGATTTGTTTAGATCTTGGCCCAGACAGGACTTGTGTGTTTATGTGAGCAGACTATCGCTCTGAGGGGTGACTGATGTGCACCACAGAATCACAGCATTCACTTGTCCACAGAGAGCAGATTATCAGACTTGTATGGCCAAGGACTTTCATGCTGTTGAAGTATGTTATCATGTGGTGTTGGATAATGAAAGACTCCTGGATTATATCAAAAAGTACTTATACATCTTTACTGAATAAAAGTACCAGTAGTTTCTGCAGTTGTTTCCTTCCTTCCTTCCCTGCAAAATTAAGAAAATTTTGTAGTCTTGAGAAATACCTCAACAGTGATGCCTGTAGTCCTGATCCCAAAGACAAAAGGGTATTCAAGGCAGGATATCTCACGGTTTTAATGCCACCATTAGAAAGTTGACTAAACCGAGCATTAAAATTGTAACTATGCTTCATTCTGAGATCTGCATTATTTGTTTCAACTAACTTGTGCTGCAATAAATATATAAGTGAACTGAACTCAGTCCAGTTAAAAATCATTTTCTGTGTGCATAATTCATTCACTGGAGGCAGCACGGTGGCTTAGTGGTTAGCACTGTTGGCTCACAGCAAAAACGTTGTGGGTTCAATTCCCCCTGTGGCCTTTCTGTGTGAAGTTTACATGTTCTTCCCATGTTTGTGTGGGTTTCCTCCGGGGGCTCCGGTTTCCTCCCACATTTAAAGGCATTAGGTGAATTTGGAACTTTATAATTGTACAGGTCTCTCTTGCAAAAGAGATCTCAATCTCAATGCGACTAACCTGGTTAAATTAAATTGAACAAACTACACACATATCTGACTTATTGTTAATACCGAGCATCATTTTGTTTTCTTTAGACAAGTCAGGGGATAGACCCTTCAACATATACAAATTAATGAATATGTTTTGGACTTAAATTTCATCAGTCAGTATTGGACTGTATGGCAAATCTGCCTGGAGTAGGTAGTTCTCAAAAACTGTGTGACTGTGCAAGAAGGATATGAGTGAGGGAAGGTACCAAGACACCCTGAAAACCTAGAAGATATAGATTGCACTATATAATTCTAATCCAAATCTAATTAGTTAATCGTGTGAGATTTCAGACCATAAAATATCGAGTAGATGGTGGCAAAATATTTGATCGTTTCACATTTGATGTATAACTCCACACCCTGACCGCTTTGCTATGCAGATGTCAACATTCGCCCGTTTCACATTTGATCTATTACTCCGCGCCCTGAACACGTTGTTACATAGATGTCAATAATGCCGCTGTCAGCTGAGAGCTATGATAAGATTCACCGACCAAATTAATTACAGAAAAATAATGTGCAAATGATGGAATTGGATTAGAATGGGAATAATCCTGTTGTGTCTAATGATTTGCGGACGTTCATGCTGGATTACAGTTGCAAATATCCGTTTTACTGATGACGCATTAGCAGAGCCAGAAAATTTCATTTGCGACCGTAAAATCAAACATGAATGTCCACAAATCAGACACGTCAGGGTTATTCCCTAAATATGTCCCTTCGGCTTCTCCATTTTTCCACTTGGGGTCAGTACAGCATGTCTGAGTTAGAGCTGCATGGTGATTTGGCACAGGATTTACGCCGGATGCCCTTCCTGATGCAACTCCACATAACAGGGAGAATGGGAAGGGGTTGTCCTGAACAAGTAACCTTTTTGCCACTTTTCTGTCTGTCTGTCCTATACGATTATAATAGCACTCCATTAATTTCATGTTCTCACTCTATGACAATGAACTGTATGAATGTCTTTTTTCTCATTGCCCATTTTCCATCACACTGTCCTGGGTCCCCAAAACAAATGAAGACCATGTTAACCCAGGCGAGGTCTGAGCCAGTATGGCTGTAGCTTTATGTCTCTTGCTCATGTTTCATCCTTGTTTTTTTGGCAAAGCTGAGTCCCAGACTGGATTTTCTCAAGAGACTAGTTAACCCCCCACATAATCTGGCATTCCGACAGATTCTTCCTCCTCTTCATCCTCCTCAATGACTGTCATCTCTGCAGCCGTTCTGAAATATTACCAAAACCCAGGCGTCACTTGGCCTGATTTATGGTGTCATTATGTCAGGCTATCAGTGGACATGAGCACATGAGACAACAGACGAGCCGCCCCAAAAAAACAAATAGTTTTGATTAAAGTCAAGGACATTCCGTACAGCTTTTCCGTCGAAAGGCATTCATCACGTCTGATGCTGACCCTCCCTTCCTCTGCTTTCGCTATCCCTCAGTCCGTCCATCCTTCTGTCTGCATGGAGGCGGGCAGAGCAGAGACTGAGCTAACAGAGATACACACAGCTTATGTGAGCGGGTCTTCCAAATCATGGTGCAATATAAAGTTTGGCGTGGATTAATTGAACACCAAAGGGATTACAGTATGCAGACCAACAGCAGGTCACAGATGGAGAGCTCGATTTTTGCAAGCCTCTAGAATCAGGTGCTCACCACATAATTTCTGTTTACCACATCTGTCAACGTGCAGCACGGATCTGTCTCATTTAACATACTTTGACAACCAAACTGCTGTTATGTTATCATACGGTATGTCCGAGGTCAACGCATGCTTGGTGGTTTGTTACATTATATTACACAAAATGTTTTATTTGGCTTGTCGGCAGTTACACACCACACGCCAAAGCTTGGAGAGCAATAATAAGAAGATAAGAGAAATTGAAATGCAGACATCAATTTACATGTTCGCAAACCAAACATCTGTAATGTCAGCAGAAGGAGCGATGTGAGGAGGATTTCAGAGATGATGGGAAAGCACTTCTGTGCCGCTACAAACTTTTATCTCCCACCAGAAAGAAGCTTCCCATTTGTGTAAACAAATCCTAAAGGGTTGCTCACGTCTTTCCTCTTTCCTGCCTCTCTGGGATGGCCACCCAGCCTGCACTCCCGTCCGTGAGACTCCACATTAACGTGAGAGGTCAAGGTTTAAGAGGAAAGTTTAAAATGAAATTATGCGAATTGAAAATTCCACAAACAAATTTCCTATTCCACAAACAAATTTCCTAAAGATGGGAGAAGAAAACAAGCGAACCGACAGTGGCGTGTAACTCGCAGACTAAACAGACGTTGCCGTTTCAGCTGAAACTGAGCCGACTTAGATTTGTCCTTCTCCTTACCTAATAAAACAGAGATTTAAGTTGTGTTACTTGAACGTAGCAGCGTGTTATTCTAAGGCTGGTTGTTTTTACACGAAGTGTCATTTTGTCATGGCTCAGGAGGAAAAGTGTGATTTTAATCAGGGTAGCTTTAGGTGTTCTGCTGCGCTCCAGATGTTCTGGCCCCTGCCTGAAACAGCCCTCACCCCTCACCACCCAGTCCTTTTATTTTGTTTTTTTTTTTGTTTTTTTTCCAAAAGAAAAATAAGTGGAGAACTATTGTATTGCTCTCAAGGTCTCTTAAATGTTTCTCTCCCTCAAATATTTTGACAGTTGCAAAGAGGAGAGAAATAAAGCAGGCATAACTTTGTGGGGGGAGGTTTTACAATATTTTCAGGCATTCATGTGCACGTACATCTTATAAGACACACAAGTAAACTATTCTTCATACACTCTTTAGTATTTATGAAGCTTCTTACCCCCCAATCTCTGGAAAGGGGACATTATAGTGGGTTGTGACCATCTTTGCATCCATCACACCCTTTGTTGCTGCTATACTTACCAGGCTTCCAGGTATTGGTTTCATACTGGACGTTAATGTTCTCTCAACCAACACCTAAGGCAAGGTTACATCAGTGCTGTGATCCTTATGACCAAGTTAAACAACACCATGTTCAAAACCTTGTCTCTACAATAACTCAACGATGCTTCCAGAGTTTCCTTCTACAATGTATATCAGATAACCACGCTCTCTGTATGGAAATCATGGACAACGTTGCACATATACTCTCTGTGACCCTTGTCACCTCTGTGATTTTGTGACCGAGTTAAAAGTAAGTCACAGTTAAAATCTTGTTGCAGCAAACATCATTGACTACTTCCAGGTATTGCTTAAGGCCCCTTCACACATAGTACAAATGTGGTCGAATTGCACAAAAAGCAGACATTGTATGCAATATGTGTAAAATCGTAGCTGCCTCTAATGCCTTGAACACCTGTTGCTACAACTATTCGCCAGCACCAGCAGCTGAAAGACAGAGTGTGCGCTGTGACACCCCATCAAACCCTCTCACAGTAGGTGTCGGCCAAATTCCAGCTGACACACACGAACATCTAACACCGCTTACTTGGCACTTAGAAAATGTGTGGCCATTCATGCTAGCATGAAAACAATCAGCAGACAATCACTGTCGAGCTGGATGTGAAATTTGTCAAACTGCCCCAGGAGTGTGGCTTTGCAAACAGACACAGTGACACGTTGGTGTGTGCAATGAACCCTGCTTCTCATTCATGTCATTTCATGACTGTACGTCTGTGACCATGGGTCATCTACAGAAGAACAGACCGGATCATACTTGTACTGGCCGCTTGATAAGAGGGATTCAATAAATGCAGTGTTTTTATATGGTGTGTGGTTGTATTTCTTTTTAAATACGTCCATGTCCTTGATATCAGGCATTTTCCCACACCTTTTACAGGACAGCAAAGGTAACTCAGTGGTAATGTTTCTGGCTGACAATCAGAGCTTATGGAAATTGCAGGTTCGAATCCCATGGGTGGCACTGTGTTCCTGCATGCACAAAACGTAACGGCATGTATTTTTATTTCTTTTTTCACAGCAGCTACGCACTGTGAAACCACATCGCGCAGCTGCTCTCACTGTGTTCCCGCGTGCATAAAACCGTTGCAGCGGCATCATTCACACCTGCCCATTGGCTCGATGTTTTCGTGGTTCGCTCATAAGAGCTCTTCCCCTGTGAGTCACCCTGATTTGTACTATGTGTGCCATTATACAGTGTATCTGGAAAGTATACAGTGCTTCACTTTTTCCACATTTTGTTATGTTACAGCCTTATTCCAAAATGGAGTGAATTCATGTATTCTCTCAAAATTCTATTGACAACACAACATAATTTTTTTTTTTAATTTTTTGCAAATTTATTTAAAATAAAAAAAAAAAAAAATCACATGTACATAAGTATTCGCATATTATGCTCAATACTTTGTTGATGCACTTTTGGCAGCAATTACAGCCTCACGTCTTCTTGAATATGATGCCAAAAGCTTGTCACACCTATCTTTGGGCAGTTTTCCCATTCCTCGTTGCAGCACCTCTCAGGCTTCAACAGGTTGGATGGGGAGCGTCAGTGCACAGCCATTTTCAGATCTCTCCAGAGATGTTCAATTGGATTCAGGTCTGAGCTCTGGTTGGGCCACTCAAGGACATTCACAGAGTTGTCCTGAAGCCACTCCTTTGATGTGTGCATGTTGTCGGTTGGGATTAAATCAGGTGAGGAAGGGTTGGCATGTGATTATTCTGTCATCTTTGAGGCCCTTGCTGTCTAGCCAAGCAGTGGAGTCCTTAGATACATGTCATGGAGTATTGTCCTGCATAAAATCATAGCCTTCTTGAATCATGCAGACATTTTCCTATACCACTGCTTGAAGAAAGTATCTATTTTAAAAATAGCAGCCCATACCAGAACCACTCGTCCACCTTGCTGGTGTCTGACTCAGAGTGGTGCTGTGTGTCTATTGGTGATCCGACCATGGGCCTATCCGTCTGGTCCTCTGAGTCAATCACATTTCACGTGTTCATAAATCTTTTGAAAAATCTGTCTTCATATATTTCTTATCCCAGTCTTGACATTTACTTTTTCAGTGGTGGTTGTGTATCAGCCTTTTTTTTTTAATACCTTGGCCTCTTAGCACTGAACACCTTGTACTTCTGGAAACTTCAGGTAGGTTGCAGTTCTGGAATATGGTGGCACTCGAGGATAATGGGTTCCTGGAAATGTCACATTTATTTCTAATCAAGACTTTTGTAGTTGTGTTTTTCTTCTCCATATGCTTCTTGCCACCCTGTTGACTAAGTGCAACAAAATGTTTGATCGTTCAGTGATCACGCCTCAGTAACTTAGCTTTTTCAAAAGTGTTGCATTCCTGTGAAAGGCATGTTACAATTTTTGCCTTTTCAGTGTCTGTCAAATCTCTTTTTTGGCCAATTTTGGCTGAGGTAAAGAAACTGCCTTATAATTATGTACACCTTGATGTAGGGTGTTAGTCACTTTAGGCCACACCATCCTTTATTGACTGATTTTATGTATGTACAGTATATATATATATATATATATATATATATATATAGAGAGAGAGAGAGAGAGAGAGAGAGAGAGAGAGAGAGAGAGACCATATACTAACGAATGAATAGCACGTTAGACATGGGACACAAAAGTATATCACTTGTTTCTCATTATGATCACCATGCTTTAATAAGATATCTGATGGTAATATAAGGTTCCAAAATGACACCACCGTTCAGAGGCCCCTTTTTCATGAAGAAGTGATAGTGTGTTTACACATTTGTGCATTTAGGCCTGCCCTCTAATTTAACCAAGCCCACATGTGACGCTCAGAGCGGGTCTGATCCCCTCACCCCTGCCGGAACCCAGACACCGCTGGTTCTTGATGACTTTTGGTTTCATGGGTAAGTGCAAAAAAATCAATCAAAAAAGAGAAAAAAAAGAGAAAATGAAAATAAGTATGAAGCAGAGTATGATAAATAAATATTCAAGACATGCTGTTCTTCTGCCAGTAAATGACAAGCATTCTTGAATCTAAAATAAATAATTAAATAAATAACGAAGTGTCTCACAGTTTTAATCCTACAAGTGATGTGTGCTGCTATGTAAATGGTGCTGCTTCGACGAGAGTTTCAGTGATACAATGCTGTTTCCAAGGCAAAATAACGAGTCCCTACTGTCTATCATGGGTCCGTGGCAAACATACATTGTGGAGAACTTTGTGCTTTTTCAAAAAGACAAAAAACAAACAAACAAACAAACATCAAACTTTGAAGAAGTGATTAAACAACATTTTTGTCAAAGAAAAGTTACAATGCTCCACACACAGTTGGAAACGTTTGCCAGCCAGCAGCCACCAAAGCAGTGGCATAAATCTTGAGATCAGCCTGTATCGATAGGACCTTGGCTACCGATTTGGTAACATGTGTGCATATCCATTTCCCTGACAGAGACTGATTACACGTGACTGGGGAGGTAATAGAATTGTCTTTAAAGAGCTCAATGTCATTTATTAGAAGCAGAAGGTTTAGGCTACATCTGGGGTACGTCCCATGACTGTGAATATAATTTTTTGTTTGTGTGAGGCGTATCCTCTTTAAAATTATGATTTATTGCATAGGACATAATCATTGGTATTACATGTATGTCTGTATCAGTCTGAGATAATCTAAGATCCAGTTCAACCACACAAGCTTCAATTTACATAAAAGTAAAACATAACAGCAGCAAAATACTTTTTTTTTTCCTTTAAATGGAAATTGCAACGGGCAATACGCACAATCACTAATTAATTATAATCTCCTTGCAAAGTTAAATTTGAAATACAATTAATGTGACTGACATACAGTGCACCTGATTGACATCTATGCAGGCATCACCATAGACAACACTCATTAATGAATGTCCATGGGTGCACAACCCTCGCCCATCAGGAATTCAACAACAGCATTGTTATTGTCGGCGCAGCCCGGAGAACCAACCAGCGTTTGAAGGACCCAGTATGAAATAAGCAGAGCACGGTACAAAGGATAACTGAATTTAATACATAACAGTGATGTGATAAAAAACACAACAAAAGAGTGCGCGGTCTGGCGTGGTGGTGACACGGTGCGCTCCTAGCAGCACAAACGGTCCGGAGCAAGAAACTGTTCGGACCCAAGGACCCCGCCGACACCCCCCAGGTGGCCGCGACAAACCGAGTCTGTGAAAGAAGAAATCATTATGTGAGTCCACACTCAACACACAGAGAGACCGCTCAAGGTGTACAACAGCAAACACTTCCTGGCTTAATTGCAAATCAGCCTCCCACCCTGCAGGCATGGAACACCCTGTTCACAAAACTCCACTGCAGTGGAGCTGATTAAACGACTAACATACAGCTCAATATAATAAGGTGTGAGGGACACCACATTTACTGACTGTATAAAAGTTAGTCACAAAACCTAACGTACCTCAGGAAGTGTGCTGACGAGCGTGAGACCTCTCCTCCTCCTCTTTCACAGACCATGCATCAAACCTGGACGTTCTCTGCATCCACTGATGGGAGATGGCTCTGAGAGACGATCTCACCCGTCTGGTCACAAGGTCGAGTCTCTGGCAAATACACACTGTGTACTCCAGACTTAAATGCTACCATGTTCCAATCGTGTAGATGCACCACAGCTGTGAGTCCTGAACGAGCTGCACCTGATCAGCCTCAGGTGATCAGGGTGAGGTCCTGGTAACTCAGCCACACAGCCACTCAGTCCCAAATGCGCACCACCTGGAAGGAAAACCAAAAGACAGAAACAGAGGACAAACAAAAGCCAGCCAGGCACGCCAGCCACAACAGGACCCCACCCTCACGGGAAGCCTCCCGGCGACCACACAAACCTGGCCCAGGAGAAACACCCCCCTCCAGGGACCATGGCTGGAAACCGTATCTGCATTCATCTTCCAACAGAATCTTCATCCAACAGAACGGTTTGACGTCTTCTCCCTGGCTGCATCTTTGCCTTTGTTTCTGTCAGTCTATTAGCACAGGTGTGTGCCAGGAGTTCGTAAACCCTGCGGTCAGCCTTGTCCAACCATGTTTATAATCTGATTTAGTCATAGAGTTGTAGTCTTACACACCTCTCTGCAGCTTCTCTCCCCCTGCCATCCCTTCATTACCCATCCCCGTAGAGACGGTGCGCTCCCAGACCACCAATAACCAGCAAAAATCTATTTAAGCATAAAAATTCAAAAGAAAAAATAATATAGCACCTTCAACTGCACCACAGACTAAAACAGTTAAATGTGGTCTATTAAACATTAGGTCTCTCTCTTCTAAGTCCTGTTAGTAAATGATATAATTGATCAACATATTGATTTATTCTGCCTTACAGAAACCTGGTTACAGCAGGATGAATATGTTAGTTTAAATGAGTCAACACCCCCGAGTCACACTAACTGCCAGAATGCTCGAGGCGGAGGATTAGCAGCAATCTTCCATTCCAGCTTATTAATTAATCCAAAACCCAGACAGAGCTTTAATTCATTTGAAAGCTTGACTCTTAGTCTTGTCCATCCAAATTGGAAGTCCCAAAACCAGTTTTATTTGTTATTATCTATCGTCCACCTGGTTGTTACTGTGAGTTTCTCTGTGAATTTTCAGACTCTTTGTCTGACTTAGTGCTTAGCTCAGATAATATAATTATAGCGGCGATTTTAACATCCACACAGATGCTGAGAATGACAGCCTCAACACTGCATTTACTCTATTATTAGACTCAACTGGCTTTGCTCAAAATTAAATGAGTCCACCCACCACTTTAATCATATCTTAGATCTTGTTCTGACTTATGGATGGAAATTGAAGACTTAACAGTATTCCCTGAAAACTCCCTTCTGTCTGATCATTTCTTAATAACATTTACATTTACTCTGATGGACTACCCAGCAGTGGGGAATAAGTTTCATTACACTAGAAGTCTTTCAGAAAGCACTGTAACTAGGTTTAAGGATATGATTCCTTCTTTATGTTCTCTAATGCCATATACCAACACAGTGCAGAGTAGCTACCTAAACTCTGTAAGTGAGATAGAGTATCTCGTCAATAGTTTTACATCCTCATTGAAGACAACTTTGGATGCTGTAGCTCCTCTGAAAAAGAAAGCTTTAAATCAGAAGTGCCTGACTCTGTGGTATAACTCACAAACCCGCAGCTTAAAGCAGATAACCCGTAAGTTGGAGAGGAAATGGTATCTCACTAATTTAGAAGATCTTCACTTAGCCTGGAAAAAGAGTCTGTTGCTCTATAAAAAAGCCCTCCGTAAAGTTAGGACATCTTACTACTCATCACTAATTGAAGAAAATAAGAACAACCCAGGTTTCTTTTCAGCACTGTAGCCAGGCTGACAAAGAGTCAGAGCTCTATTGAGCCGAGTATTCCTTTAACTTTAACTAGTAATGACTTCATGACTTTCTTTGCTTATAAAATTTTAACTATTAGAGAAAAAATTACTCATAACCATTCCAAAGACGTATCGTTATCTTTGGCTGCTTTCAGTGATGCCGGTATTTGATTAGACTCTTTCTTCCGATTGTTCTGAGTTATTTTCATTAGTTACTTCATCCAAACCATCAACATGTCTATTAGACCCCATTCCTACCAGGCTACTCAAGGAAGCCCTACCATTATTTAATGCTTCAATCTTAAATATGATCAATCTATCTTTATTAGTTGGCTACAGAAACAGCATTAGTGAAGGTTACAAATGATCTTCTTATGGCCTCAGACAGTGGACTCATCTCTGTGCTTGTTCTGTTAGACCTCAGTGCTGCTTTTGATACTGCTGACCATAAAATTTATTACAGAGATTAGAGCATGCCATAGGTATTAAAGGCACTGCGCTGCGGTGGTTTGAATCATATTTATCTAATAGATTATAATTTGTTCATGTAAATGGGGAATCGTCTTCACAGACTAAGGTTAATTATGGAGTTCCACAAGGTTCTGTGCTAGGACCAATTTTATTCACTTTATACATGCTTCCCTTAGGCAGTATTATTAGACGGCATTGCTTAAATTTTCATTGTTACGCAGATGATACCCAGCTTTATCTATCCATGAAGCCAGAGGACACACACCAATTAGCTAAACTGCAGGATTGTCTTACAGACAAAGACATGGATGACCTCTAATTTCCTGCTTTTAAACTCAGATAAAACTGAAGTTATTGTACTTGGCCCCACAAATCTTAGAATCATGGTGTCTAACCAGATCCTTACTCTGGATGGCATTACCCTGACCTCTAGTAATACTGTGAGACATCTTGGAGTAATTTTTGATCATGATATGTCATTCAAAGCGCATATTAAACAAATATGTAGGACTGCTTTTTTGCATTTACGCACTATCTCTAAAATTAGAAAGGTCTTGTCTCAGAGTGATGCTGAAAAACTAATTCATGCATTTATTTCCTCTAGGCTGGACTATTGTAATTCATTATTATCAGGTTGTCCTAAAAGTTCCCTGAAAAGCCTTCAGTTAATTCAAAATGCTGCAGCTAGAGTACTGACGGGGACTAGAAGGAGAGAGCATATCTCACCCATATTGGCCTCTCTTCATTGGCTTCCTGTTAATTCTAGAATAGAATTTAAAATTCTTCTTCTTACTTATAAGGTTTTGAATAATCAGGTCCCATCTTATCTTAGGGACCTCATAGTACCATATCACCCCAATAGAGCGCTTCGCTCTCAGACTGCAGGCTTACTTGTAGTTCCTAGGGTTTGTAAGAGTAGAATGGGAGGCAGAGCCTTCAGCTTTCAGGCTCCTCTCCTGTGGAACCAGCTCCCAATTCAGATCAGGGAGACAGACACCCTCTCTACTTTTAAGATTAGGCTTAAAACTTTCCTTTTTGCTAAAGCTTATAGTTAGGGCTGGATCGGGTGACCCTGAACCATCCCTTAATTATGCTGCTATAGACTTAGACTGCTGGGGGTTTCCCATGATTTTCTTTCTCTTTTTGCTCTGTATGCACCACTCTGCATTTGTATGGCCTTGCCTTACAATATAAAGCGCCTTGGGGCAACTGTTTGTTGTGATTTGGTGCTATATGAATAAAATTGATTGATTGATGGTTTGGAAATTTGTCAGTTAAAAACAAAAACAGTCTGAATCAGATTGTAAAATGGGCAAGCAAAATCACTGGAGGAGAGTCTCAGCTGTATCCAACCTCTCTGTACATGAGGCAGGTCCAGAGATTGGTTGAGGCAGTTCTAAAGGACACCTCACATCCTCTTTTTGATCAGTTTGAACTGCTCCCTTCAGGACGGAGGTATAAAGCTCCTTACAAGAGCACTTTTATTCCTGCTGCTATTAGTGTTCTTAACAGATGACTTTGAATGATATTTAATTAATTTATCTGCTATTTTGCATTGAGATGGCACACGCTTTGTGACTTTCTTCTGGGTGCCATGCTATTGGCCTGTACTTGCACTGCTCGTATTTTTTATTTTTATTTTTTATTTTTATTATATTTATGGTATTTTTATCGGTATTTATGTGTTATGTGATTGTTATGAATGGAGTGACTCACTGCCAAACCAAATTTACCTTTTGGTACAAATAAAGTAACCTTGAATCTTGAACCTTGAACCATTGCACTCTGCACATATACATGCATGCACATATACACACGCATGCGCACATGCACACAATGCGTGCCCGCACACACACACACAATCCTCTGCACTGTAAATGCCTTCCGGCTTGTGTGAGCGTGCACCTCATGCACGCTCACACAAGCCGGGCGGCGCTTAGTTTGTTTTGCTGACGGATGACGATTTGATACACAGCATGGCGGACTTCATTGTCAGAATTTTTTTGGACTCCTATTTAAAATTTGTGTTGGATTGTTGATGTCAAAGCAGCAGTGACGCACCAAAGCTGAATTAATTTCTGATATTTTTTTCACTGCACTGAGGAGGTACCAAAATGTAGGTCCCTTTTCTGTTGTTTGTAAATTAATAATATAAAATGACAAGGATGTAATTTAACCGTTATAAAACAAATAATGAATGTTTTTACATTCTTTCAATGGAACAAATATTTAATTCAGTGAAAGCTGGAACAAACCATTCAATGAGGCGAAGCTTTCACCTCATAAAATATTTGCACCATTGAACTCATAAACATTCATTATTTGTATAATATATGTGTATGTAGTCCATTTGTAACTTCCGGTGTGATGTGACAACTGCATTCACTCCTACCTAAACTAATTTTTCAAATGAGGATGTCTCAAAAATGACAACCGTCAAAGGTGAGCACCATAACTGCAAATACGTTTTAATATTTCAAGAGTAGTAAAACCTTAATTTCACCATTAAGATGCTGAAACTACTGTATAAGATCCTGAGCCTAATACAACAAATGCATATTTCTCTGACTTTTTACTGTTCCACCTCCCCATCATCCCATGTACTCACTGCCTGCAAGCCAGATTGACAGACAGATTAGATTGGACACAGTTGACGGCGGTGGGAGCAATCAGATCTGGTGTTTGGCAGAGATTTTGTTTGTGTAAAATGACATACAGCCCCCCCCCCCAATACTCCATAAGAGATGCCACTGGCACAATCTCACAGGGCGATTACTATCAGGCCTGGTGGAGGTGTTCCAACATGTCATTTGTCTGTCATTTGTTTGTCAACTGACGACAGCTCCGTGTCTCTCGCCGTGAATTTGTGTAGAGAAATCTGCACACTGGTGAAAATGCACATTGTTGTATGTTTCTCTCCTTTTTCCTCCCCACAGCACCTCTCCTTCAGGTGGCGTCTCAGCTATTTGATATGAAAGTGACATTTTTTGACAGCATGTAGATGGATAAGATTTGTTGCGCCTATGAACCATCGAGGGATTAGAAATGAAGGATTCTGTTGACAGGAAATGTCGAGATAGCTTTCTCTTGCAATGGGAGATTCAACCAAACAGCCCTTGTGATTGTGATCTATGTAGTGCTCCTTAGTTTTACATTGAGTGTGGAAGGGAAGAAAAAGTCACATACCATTTTTTATACCACGCTTTAAAGGTGTACACATTTCTGATAAAGAAAGAGGATTTTTTTAACCCCTACTTTCTTTTTCAAGATTGGTCATTTTTAGTGATCCATGTTTCCACGCTCATTGGTAATGTTAGATGTTTATTCCTTCATTTCCCTGCTTACTCCAAATCAAAGGTCATGGGAGGAGACTGAAGCCTACCCCACTGATCAGGATACACCCTGGACAGGATGCCAGTCTATCAGAGGGCCACATATAACTGACAAACTCAATTTAAAGTCATGAATTGACCTAACCTGCATGTCCTTTGGACGTGGGAGGAAGCCAAAAGCATCCAGAGAGAACCCACATGAACACAGGGAGAACATGAAAACTAAACACAAAAATGTCCAGGTTGGGAAGCGATCCACAACCTTCTTGCTGCGGAAGCAACAGTGCTAACCACTAAGACAACCATGCCGCTCAAATTTGAGAACATATATTGGCAATTTATAACAACAAGCAAAAATACCATTGGTTTGAATGCATAATGCAAAAGATATAAAAAAAAAATAATACTGCTGTGACCATATTTTATTTATTTTTTTGTGGGTTGAGGTTTTTACATGGTGGATGGTAGTTCAAAGGTACTGTTTTACTTTATGAAGCACTTTGTGTATTTAATTGTATGAAAAGTGCTCTATAAATAAAGTTGGGTTTGATTGATTGATTATTTATATTGTACAGAATTGAATGTGTTTGAAAATGGTTCTGATAATACTGGCAGTGGGGTGCTGTCATTTTTTGTGGGAAATAATGGATATTGGTCATCATCTTTGCTAAAGCAAGTTGAACATCTTAGATACATGTAAGATCAAAGCAGTGATATAATTAAATATGTATTATGACTGGTATTTAGTTCATTCTCACGCCACTGAAGCCCAGTTATTCTAGAACACATTATGGGGCATGGAACGCCGCTTTCGAGTGACAGCGTCTTGTGTGATATTTTTTAAAACTTTGGAGCCTCTTAATTATTTGTTTATTTTTATATATATTTTGTTGCATTTTATTACACATAATGTGAAATAACATGGCTTGTGGTGAATTCTCCAAAGGGATCATCAAAAATATGTAGGCACCATATTTGCTTCAGTGGAAATTATTGTGAGTGGCAATTTTGCAACACATAATGGCTTTGAGCATTTTGTCGTAGTTGTCAGTAGCTTCATGATGTACCACTGCAGATCACCAAACTGGCAGTCGTGAGGGTTTTCCTCCTCCTGACTGTATGAAGGTTTGTTGGACCTTCGATTCACTGAGTATCAGCCAGTGAACAGATATCTCATATGCCTCTATGAAACAGTTCATAGTCCAGATTTGTTTAGATCTTGGCCCAGACAGGACTTGTGTGTTTATGTGAGCAGACTACGCTCTGAGGGGTGACTGATGTGCACCACAGAATCACAGCATTCACTTGTCCACAGAGAGCAGATTATCAGACTGGTATGCCAAGGACTTTCATGCTGTTGAAGTATGTTATCATGTGGTGTTGGAGTAATGAAAGACTCCTGATTATATCAAAAAGTACTTATACATCTTTACTGAATAAAAGTACCAGTAGTTTCGGCAGTTGTTTCCTTCCTTCCGTCCCTGCAAAAATTAAGAAAATTTTGTAGTCTTGAGAAATACCGTCAACAGTGATGCCTGTAGAGTCCTGATCCCAAAGACAAAAGGGTATTCAAGGGCAGGATATCTCACGGTTTTAATAGCCCACCATTAGAAAGTTGACTAAACCGAGCATTAAAATTGTAACTATGCGTCATTCTGAGATCTGCAGTTATTTGTTTCAACTAACTTGGGGCTGCAATAAAATATAGTGAACTGAACTCAGTCCAGTTAAAAAATCATTTCTGTGTGCATAATTCTTCACTGGAGGCAGCACGGTGGCTTAGTGGTTAGCACTGTTGGCTCACAGCAAAAACGTTGTGGTTCAATTCCCCCTGTGGCCCTTTCTGTGTGAAGTTTACATGTTCTTCGTGCTTCCATGTTTGTGTGGGTTTCCCGCTCCGGGGGCTATCCGGTTTCCTCCCAATTTAAGGCATTAGGTGAATTTTGGAACTTTTATAATTGTACAGGTCCTCTCTTGCAAAAGAGATCTCAATCTCATGCGACTAACCTGGATTAAATTAAATTGAACAAAACTACACACATATCTACTTATTGTTAGAACGGAGAGCATCATTTTGTTTTCTTTAGACAGTCAGGGGATAGACCCTTCAACATATACAAATTAATGAATATGTTTTGGACTTAATTTCATCAGTCAGTATTGGACTGTATGGCAAATCTGCCTGGAGGTAAGGTAGTTCTCAAAAACTGTGTGACTGTGCAAGAAGGATATGAGTGAGGGAAGGTACCAAGACAACCCTGAAAACCTAGAAGATATAGATTGCACTATATAATTCTAATCCAATCTAATTAGTTAATCGTGTGAGATTTCAGACCATAAAATATCGAGTAGATGGTGGCAAAATATTTGATCGTTTCACATTTGATGTATAACTCCACACCCTGACCGCTTTGCTACGCAGATGTCAACATTCGCCCGTTTCACATTTGATCTATTACTCCGCGCCCTGAACACGTTGTTACATAGATGTCAATAATGCCGCTGTCAGCTGAGAGCTATGATAAGATTCACCGACCAAATTAATTACAGAAAAATAATGTGCAAATGATGGAATTGGATTAGAATGGAATAATCCTGTTGTGTCTAATGATTTGCGGACTTCATGCTGATTACAGTTGCAAATATCCGTTTTACTGATGACGCATTAGCAGAGCCAGAAAATTTCATTTGCGACCAGTAAAATCAAACATGAATGTCCACAATCAGACCACGTCAGGGTTATTCCCTAAATATGTCCCTTCGGCTTCTTCCATTTTTTCCACTTGGGGTCAGTACAGCATGTCTGAGTTAGAGCTGCATGGTGATTTGGCACAGGATTTACGCCGGATGCCCTTCCTGATGCAACTCCACATAACAGGGAGAATGGGAAGGGGTTGTCCTGAACAAGTAACCTTTTTGCCACTTTTTGTCTGTCTGTCTATACGATTATAATAGCACTCCATTAATTTCATGTTCTCACTCTATGACAATGACTGTATGAATGTCTTTTTTCTCATTGCCCATTTTCCATCGCGCTGTCCTGGGTCCCCAAAACAAATGAAGACCATGTTAACCCAGGCGAGGTCTGAGCCAGTATGGCTGTAGCTTTATGTCTCTTGCTCATGTTTCATCCTTGTTTTTTTGGCAAAGCTGAGTCCCAGACTGGATTTTCTCAAGAGACTAGTTAACCCCCACATAATCTGGCATTCCGACAGATTCTTCCTCCTCTTCATCCTCCTCAATGACTGTCATCTCTGCAGCCGTTCTGAAATATTACCAAAAACCCAGGCGTCACTTGGCCTGATTTATGGTGTCATTAATGTCAGGCTATCAGTGGACATGAGCACATGAGACAACAGACGAGCCGCCTCAAAAAAACAAATAGTTTTGATTAAAGTCAAGGACATTCCGTACAGCTTTTCCGTCGAAAGGCATTCATCACGTCTGATGCTGACCCTCCCTTCCTCTGCTTTTCGCTATCCCTCAGTCCGTCCATCCGTCTGTCTGCATGGAGGCGGGCAGAGCAGAGACTGAGCTAACAGAGATACACACAGCTTATGTGAGCGGGTCTTCCAAATCATGGTGCAATATAAAGTTGGCGTGGATTAATTGAACACCAAAGGGATTACAGTATGCAGACCAACAGCAGGTCACAGATGGAGAGCTCGATTTTTGCAAGCCTCTAGAATCAGGTGCTCACCACATAATTTCTGTTTACCACATCTGTCAACGTGCAGCACGGATCTGTCTCATTTAACATACTTTGACAACCAAACTGCTGTTATGTTATCATACGGTATGTCCGAGGTCAACGCATGCTTGGTGGTTTGTTACATTATATTACACAAAATGTTTTATTTGGCTTGTCGGCAGTTACACACCACACGCCAAAGCTTGGAGAGCAATAAGAAGATAAGAGAAATTGAAATGCAGACATCATTTACATGTTCGCAAACCAAACATCTGTAATGTCAGCAGAAGGAGCGATGTGAGGAGGATTTCAGAGATGATGGGAAAAGCACTTCTGTGCCGCTACAAACTTTTATCTCCCACCAGAAAGAAGCTTCCCATTTGTGTAAACAAATCCTAAAGGGTTTGCTCACGTCTTTCCTCTTTCCTGCCTCTCTGGGATGGCCACCCAGCCTGCACTCCCGTCCGTGAGACTCCACATTAACGTGAGAGGTCAAGGTTTAAGAGGAAAGTTTAAAATGAAATTATGCGAATTGAAAAATTCCACAAACAAATTTCCTATTCCACAAACAAATTTCCTAAAGATGGGAGAAGAAAACAAGCGACCGAAGTGGCGTGTAACTTGCAGACTAAACAGACGTTGCCGTTTCAGCTGAAACTGAGCCGACTTAGATTTGTCCTTCTCCTTACCTAATAAAACAGAGATTTAAGTTGTGTTACTTGAACGTAGCAGCGTGTTATTCTAAGGCTGGTTGTTTTTACACGAAGTGTCATTTTGTCATGGCTCAGGAGGAAAAGTGTGATTTTAATCAGGGTAGCTTTAGGTGTTCTGCTGCGCTCCAGATGTTCTGGCCCCTGCCTGAAACAGCCCTCACCCCTCACCACCCAGTCCTTTTATTTTGTTTTTTTTTTGTTTTTTTTCCAAAAGAAAAATAAGTGGAGAACTATTGTATTGCTCTCAAGGTCTCTTAAATGTTTCTCTCCCTCAAATATTTTGACAGTTGCAAAGAGGAGAGAAATAAAGCAGGCATAACTTTGTGGGGGGAGGTTTTACAATATTTTCAGGCATTCATGTGCACGTACATCTTATAAGACACACAAGTAAACTATTCTTCATACACTCTTTAGTATTTATGAAGCTTCTTACCCCCCAATCTCTGGAAAGGGGACATTATAGTGGGTTGTGACCATCTTTGCATCCATCACACCCTTTGTTGCTGCTATACTTACCAGGCTTCCAGGTATTGGTTTCATACTGGACGTTAATGTTCTCTCAACCAACACCTAAGGCAAGGTTACATCAGTGCTGTGATCCTTATGACCAAGTTAAACAACACCATGTTCAAAACCTTGTCTCTACAATAACTCAACGATGCTTCCAGAGTTTCCTTCTACAATGTATATCAGATAACCACGCTCTCTGTATGGAAATCATGGACAACGTTGCACATATACTCTCTGTGACCCTTGTCACCTCTGTGATTTTGTGACCGAGTTAAAAGTAAGTCACAGTTAAAATCTTGTTGCAGCAAACATCATTGACTACTTCCAGGTATTGCTTAAGGCCCCTTCACACATAGTACAAATGTGGTCGAATTGCACAAAAAGCAGACATTGTATGCAATATGTGTAAAATCGTAGCTGCCTCTAATGCCTTGAACACCTGTTGCTACAACTATTCGCCAGCACCAGCAGCTGAAAGACAGAGTGTGCGCTGTGACACCCCATCAAACCCTCTCACAGTAGGTGTCGGCCAAATTCCAGCTGACACACACGAACATCTAACACCGCTTACTTGGCACTTAGAAAATGTGTGGCCATTCATGCTAGCATGAAAACAATCAGCAGACAATCACTGTCGAGCTGGATGTGAAATTTGTCAAACTGCCCAGGAGTGTGGCTTTGCAAACAGACACAGTGACACGTTGGTGTGTGCAATGAACCCTGCTTCTCATTCATGTCATTTCATGACTGTACGTCTGTGACCATGGGTCATCTACAGAAGAACAGACCGGATCATACTTGTACTGGCCGCTTGATAAGAGGGATTCAATAAAATGCAGTGTTTTTATATGGTGTGTGGTTGTATTTCTTTTTAAATACGTCCATGTCCTTGATATCAGGCATTTTCCCACACCTTTTACAGGACAGCAAAGGTAACTCAGTGGTAATGTTTCTGGCTGACAATCAGAGCTTATGGAAATTGCAGGTTCGAATCCCATGGGTGGCACTGTGTTCCTGCATGCACAAAACGTAACGGCATGTATTTTTATTTCTTTTTTCACAGCAGCTACGCACTGTGAAACCACATCGCGCAGCTGCTCTCACTGTGTTCCCGCGTGCATAAAACCGTTGCAGCGGCATCATTCACACCTGCCCATTGGCTCGATGTTTTCGTGGTTCGCTCATAAGAGCTCTTCCCCTGTGAGTCACCCTGATTTGTACTATGTGTGCCATTATACAGTGTATCTGGAAAGTATACAGTGCTTCACTTTTTCCACATTTTGTTATGTTACAGCCTTATTCCAAAATGGAGTGAATTCATGTATTCTCTCAAAATTCTATTGACAACACAACATAATTTTTTTTTTTTAATTTTTTGCAAATTTATTTAAAATAAAAAAAAAATTAAAAAAATCACATGTACATAAGTATTCGCATATTATGCTCAATACTTTGTTGATGCACTTTTGGCAGCAATTACAGCCTCACGTCTTCTTGAATATGATGCCAAAAGCTTGTCACACCTATCTTTGGGCAGTTTTCCCATTCCTCGTTGCAGCACCTCTCAGGCTTCAACAGGTTGGATGGGGAGCGTCAGTGCACAGCCATTTTCAGATCTCTCCAGAGATGTTCAATTGGATTCAGGTCTGAGCTCTGGTTGGGCCACTCAAGGACATTCACAGAGTTGTCCTGAAGCCACTCCTTTGATGTGTGCATGTTGTCGGTTGGGATTAAATCAGGTGAGGAAGGGTTGGCATGTGATTATTCTGTCATCTTTGAGGCCCTTGCTGTCTAGCCAAGCAGTGGAGTCCTTAGATACATGTCATGGAGTATTGTCCTGCATAAAAGTCATAGCCTTCTTGAATCATGCAGACATTTTCCTATACCACTGCTTGAAGAAAGTATCTATTTTAAAAATAGCAGCCCATACCAGAACCACTCGTCCACCTTGCTGGTGTCTGACTCAGAGTGGTGCTGTGTGTCTATTGGTGATCCGACCATGGGCCTATCCGTCTGGTCCTCTGAGTCAATCACATTTCACGTGTTCATAAATCTTTTGAAAAATCTGTCTTCATATATTTCTTATCCCAGTCTTGACATTTACTTTTTCAGTGGTGGTTGTGTATCAGCCTTTTTTTTTTAATACCTTGGCCTCTTAGCACTGAACACCTTGTACTTCTGGAAACTTCAGGTAGGTTGCAGTTCTGGAATATGGTGGCACTCGAGGATAATGGGTTCCTGGAAATGTCACATTTATTTCTAATCAAGACTTTTGCAGTTGTGTTTTTCTTCTCCATATGCTTCTTGCCACCCTGTTGACTAAGTGCAACAAAATGTTTGATCGTTCAGTGATCACGCCTCAGTAACTTAGCTTTTTCAAAAGTGTTGCATTCCTGTGAAAGGCATGTTACAATTTTTGCCTTTTCAGTGTCTGTCAAATCTCTTTTTTGGCCAATTTTGGCTGAGGTAAAGAAACTGCCTTATAATTATGTACACCTTGATGTAGGGTGTTAGTCACTTTAGGCCACACCATCCTTTATTGACTGATTTTATGTATGTACAGTATATATATATATATATATATATATATATATATATATAGAGAGAGAGAGAGAGAGAGAGAGAGAGAGAGAGAGAGAGACCATATACTAACGAATGAATAGCACGTTAGACATGGGACACAAAAGTATATCACTTGTTTCTCATTATGATCACCATGCTTTAATAAGATATCTGATGGTTAATATAAGGTTCCAAAATGACACCACCGTTCAGAGGCCCCTTTTTCATGAAGAAGTGATAGTGTGTTTACACATTTGTGCATTTAGGCCTGCCCTCTAATTTAACCAAGCCCACATGTGACGCTCAGAGCGGGTCTGATCCCCTCACCCCTGCCGGAACCCAGACACCGCTGGTTCTTGATGACTTTTGGTTTCATGGGTAAGTGCAAAAAAATCAATCAAAAAAGAGAAAAAAAAGAGAAAATGAAAATAAGTATGAAGCAGAGTATGATAAATAAATATTCAAGACATGCTGTTCTTCTGCCAGTAAATGACAAGCATTCTTGAATCTAAAATAAATAATTAAATAAATAAACGAAGTGTCTCACAGTTTTAATCCTACAAGTGATGTGTGCTGCTATGTAAATGGTGCTGCTTCGACGAGAGTTTCAGTGATACAATGCTGTTTCCAAGGCAAAATAACGAGTCCCTACTGTCTATCATGGGTCCGTGGCAAACATACATTGTGGAGAACTTTGTGCTTTTTCAAAAAGACAAAAAACAAACAAACAAACAAACATCAAACTTTGAAGAAGTGATTAAACAACATTTTTGTCAAAGAAAAGTTACAATGCTCCACAACACAGTTGGAAACGTTTGCCAGCCAGCAGCCACCAAAGCAGTGGCATAAATCTTGAGATCAGCCTGTATCGATAGGACCTTGGCTACCGATTTGGTAACATGTGTGCATATCCATTTCCCTGACAGAGACTGATTACACGTGACTGGGGAGGTAATAGAATTGTCTTTAAAGAGCTCAATGTCATTTATTAGAAGCAGAAGGTTTAGGCTACATCTGGGGTACGTCCCATGACTGTGAATATAATTTATTTTGTTTGTGTGAGGCGTATCCTCTTTAAAATTATGATTTATTGCATAGGACATAATCATTGGTATTACATGTATGTCTGTATCAGTCTGAGATAATCTAAGATCCAGTTCAACCACACAAGCTTCAATTTACATAAAAGTAAAACATAACAGCAGCAAAATACTTTTTTTTTCCTTTAAATGGAAATTGCAACGGGCAATACGCACAATCACTAATTAATTATAATCTCCTTGCAAAGTTAAATTTGAAATACAATTAATGTGACTGACATACAGTGCACCTGATTGACATCTATGCAGGCATCACCATAGACAACACTCATTAATGAATGTCCATGGGTGCACAACCCTCGCCCATCAGGAATTCAACAACAGCATTGTTATGTGTCGGGCGCAGCCCGGAGAACCAACCAGCGTTTGAAGGACCCAGTATGAAATAAGCAGAGCACGGTACAAAGGATAACTGAATTTAATACATAACAGTGATGTGATAAAAAACACAACAAAAGAGTGCGCGGTCTGGCGTGGTGGTGACACGGTGCGCTCCTAGCAGCACAAACGGTCCGGAGCAAGAAACTGTTCGGACCCAAGGACCCCGCCGACACCCCCCAGGTGGCCGCGACAAACCGAGTCTGTGAAAGAAGAAATCATTATGTGAGTCCACACTCAACACACAGAGAGACCGCTCAAAGGTGTACAAACAGCAAACACTTCCTGGCTTAATTGCAAATCAGCTTCCCACCCTGCAGGCATGGAACACCCTGTTCACAAAACTCCACTGCAGTGGAAGCTGATTAAACGACTAACATACAGCTCAATATAATAAGGTGTGAGGGACACCACATTTACTGACTGTATAAAAGTTAGTCACAAAACCTAACGTACCTCAGGAAGTGTGCTGACGAGCGTGAGACCTCACCTCCTCCTCTTTCACAGACCATGCATCAAACCTGGACGTTCTCTGCATCCACTGATGGGAGATGGCTCTAGAGACGACGATCTCACCCGTCTGGTCACAAGGTCGAGTCTCTGGCAAATACACACTGTGTACTCCAGACTTAAGTGCTACCATGTTCCAATCGTGTAGATGCACCACAGCTGTGAGTCCTGAACGAGCTGCACCTGATCAGCCTCAGGTGATCAGGGTGAGGTCCTGGTAACTCAGCCACACAGCCACTCAGTCCCAAATGCGCACCACCTGGAAGGAAAACCAAAAGACAGAAACAGAGGACAAACAAAAGCCAGCCAGGCACGCCAGCCACAACAGGACCCCACCCTCACGGGAAGCCTCCCGGCGACCACACAAACCTGGCCCAGGAGAAACACCCCCCTCCAGGGACCATGGCTGGAAACCGTATCTGCATTCATCTTCCAACAGAATCTTCATCCAACAGAACGGTTGACGTCTTCTCCTCTGGCTGCATCTTTGCCTTTGTTTCTGTCAGTCTATTAGCACAGGTGTGGCCAGGAGTTCGTAAACCCGTGCGGTCAGCCTTTGTCCAACCATGTTTATAATCTGATTAGTCATAAAACAAAAAAGACAAACACAAACAACCAAACCATCCCCCCCCTCCCCGGAGGACCGTCCCATCAAACCCCGGGAAGGGGAGAAAAGAAAAACAACCCAAACTTAAGCTTACAAATAAAAATGCTAACACCCCCCCCCCCCCCCCCCCCCGACGACATGTAGGGACCAACACCCCCCAGAGGACATCCCGCCAGCTCCAGGAGTAATAACCACAGCCAAGGTCCCTCTGGGATCCAAAGTCACCCACGGGGACTCCCAGCGACTCCCAGAGGACCGTTCCATCAACCCCAGGAGACGCCTCCCCTCATGACCAACGGACCCAGCCCCGGCTGTCTATGGCTAGATGGACCCACAGCCCTTTCCCCCCCAGAGGACACCACAGTCAGACCCTGAGGGCGGAAACCGGGGGGAAAAACAAAAGGAAAAAAAAAAATACAAACAAAACAACTCCAACCCCACCCCCTTGGCGCAGTGGAAACTGGAAGAACGTCCAGCGTCACCAACCGTGACTATACCCCAGAAGCCAACCGGGAGGAGCGGAACAGCGGTTATGGCAGACGGCACAAAATGGCGCCACTCCTCCGACTTCCAATCCAGCCACCACCTGCGGGTATATTCCACTGCCCCAAACCTCAGCCACGCCGATGGCAGATGGCTCAAAGGCGCGCTGAAGCCGGAGGTGGAACAGAGAATCACCAAAAAAAAAACACAACCCCCCCCCCCCCCAGGTGCAGAGGTTACCTGGGAAATGCAACGCCGACACATAAGGCTCACTCGGCTGGAGCCAGAGGAGAAGAGAGGGCATAACAAAAACAACAAAAAAAAAGAAAAAAGAAAAAACAACCCAATGACCCCCCCATCACCCCCCAGGGGACCATCCCATCAAACCCTGGGAGGTGAAACTAAAAGAAATAAAAAGAAAGACTAACAGACTAACATAAAGTTGCGTGGGTCGTCGTTTTTGCTCCAAACAGGCTGTAGGGTCACGACCCCAGACACTAATAGTGAAAAAAAAAAAATCACACACAAAAACCAACTCAAAAAACACCCACAAGAAATGAACCAACACAAAACTAATCAGTGGTTTATACCGTCAAGCTCAAACAAATCGAACACACCTGTTCCAACTTAAGAGCTTAACGGTAATGTGACTCAGTCACCACAAGAGGGAGCCAGAGTGCTAAAAATGAAAAACCCCCTTTGGTGACAGAGAAATCAAACTCAAGCTGCGTTTCTGTGCGCAGCTGTGTGTAACACACAACCAAAAATGTAATTAAACTAAATAACACCGGAGCTGACACAACAGACGCAGTAGCTATCATTACCCGGGGAAACGGGGCTACAACTGAAACACAGGAAGCACCGCGACCCGTGCCACAGAGCTCCGCCGTGCGCATTGACCCATTACAGACCCACTCCTGCAGCTCCCGTTTAAACCTCTTATCCGGTCGAAGTGTGACGCAAAGCCGTCGCCAGTCACACTCCACCACGACCCATGGATAAGGCACACACAGGAACACGGCTGCATGAGCGCTCAAATCAGTATTCAGTAATGGGTTCTCCAACGCGCACCATCCGGGCGTAGAGCACCCGCAACTGATCCGGATAACTTCTGAACGTCTGCTGCCGCCGTCCCGGCGCGTTACCGTCTCTGCTACCGCTGGGTCCGTGATGTTTGGCCAGAGACTACTGTTATGTGTCGGACGCAGCCCGGAGAACCGACCAGCGTTTGAAGGACCCAGTATGAAATAAGCAGAGCACGGTACAAAGGATAACTGAATTTAATACATAACAGTGATGTGATAAAAAACACAACAAAAGAGTGCGCGGTCTGGCGTGCTGGTGACACGGTGCGCTCCTAGCAGCACAAACGGTCCGGAGCCAGAAACTGTTCGGACCCAAGGACCCCGCCGACACCCCCCAGGTGGCCGCGACAAACCGAGTCTGTGAAAGAAGAAATCATTATGTGAGTCCACACTCAACACACAGAGAGACCGCTCAAAGGTGTACAAACAGCAAACACTTCCTGGCTTAATTGCAAATCAGCTTCCCACCCTGCAGGCATGGAACACCCTGTTCACAAAACTCCACTGCAGTGGAAGCTGATTAAACGACTAACATACAGCTCAATATAATAAGGTGTGAGGGACATCACATTTACTGACTGTATAAAAGTTAGTCACAAAACCTAACGTACCTCAGGAAGTGTGCTGACGAGCGTGAGACCTCACCCCCTCCTCTTTCACAGACCATGCATCAAACCTGGACGTTCTCTGCATCCACTGATGGGAGATGGCTCTAGAGACGACGATCTCACCCATCTGGTCACAAGGTCGAGTCTCTGGCAAATACACACTGTGTACTCCAGACTTAAATGCTACCATGTTCCAATCCGTGTAGATGCACCACAGCTGTGAGTCCTGAACGAGCTGCACCTGATCAGCCTCAGGTGATCAGGGTGAGGTCCTGGTAACTCAGCCACACAGCCACTCAGTCCCAAATGCGCACCACCTGGAAGGAAAACCAAAAGACAGAAACAGAGGACAAACAAAAGCCAGCCAGGCACGCCAGCCACAACAAGCATATTGTTTTAAATGCATGCTACCATTCTTTACAGATTACTGTGCGTATGTGTGATGTCAAAGATGATTCTGTACATGCCTGGTAGTCAATAAGTAGTTGTAAAGGATTATTTTTGGATTATTCACTTCAGTATCTTACTTGTTGCTGGAATAACTGTGCTGGAGGCAGAACTTTTCAACCGACCTTGGTTGGATAAAATGCCAGTTCTTCATCGTATGTACAAAGTGGATTGCGTTGTTTTTCGGCAGACTTAAGCTGTGGTTGCACTGCTACATGGGTGCTCACTTTGGAACACAAACTAAAGAGACTTATCAGAAATGACCTGAAGCTGGTCATTTCTGATAAGTCTCTTACACACAAGTGTGATCTCATGTGTGCGAGGAAGCCAAAGAAGGGAGTCCACTCATTTCCTTATGATGAAATTTAAGGTCCCCTTCATACATAGCATGATTAAAACCGACTGGCACACAAAGGAGGAATTGGACGCCACTCATGAAAAACTGGAGCCGCCTCAAATGACTCGTACAGCTGTCACCACAACCATTCGCGCACATAAGCGGCCGAAAGACAGCAAATGCCCTGCGGGTGCCCATTCAAGCCCCCTCTCAGCAGGTGTTGGCCAAATTCCAGGTGTCACACATGAACATCTAACACCTCTCACTGGACAATTATGAAAAGGCGTGGTTACACACACACACACACACACACACACACACACACACACACACCATGAATCCAACATTGTTAGCTGTGGCTGAGGGTCCCGGAGTCCGGTCGCTGTCCAGTGCAGTAAGCTGCTCAAACAGCTGACTGTTGTGCACTGCAACTCAGCTGATGAACACTCAATGCACATGTGTGTGCGGGCGCTCATGCCCTCATAAGGACTGACTAGTGTCTGAGCACCTGGCACAGTTGGCCGGGCAGGCCATGATAAATTGTTGTTTACATGACATACAGAAAGAGTGGAGAGTAAATAACACAAATAAGGGTGACGGCGTGAACTCATTCATGTCTGATCACTTTACTCATACGCTTTGCTGTGGACATATGGCGCCTGTCAGCTGACCGACCACTGTCAGCTGGACCTGACGTGCATGCAAGGTGTTAATTTAAGAACACAGACATCAGACAGATGCAGGACAACAAAATCATAATCCATAAATAAATTTAAAATCACAGAACAAAGTGACAGAGAGTGAGCCTTTTTTCTATGAGCTGTCAAGGTCCACAGACAAAGATGAGTGTGTCCCTCCCTGGCATGTCGCTGTTCAGATAGCTGTGCTCGCAAGTCACAGCTGAAGAACACCTGTAGTAGCTTGTAGAATATGACGACGCATAACTTCACCATGAAGCGTCGCCATCAGCATGCTGTCCTCATGCGGAAATAAATTAAAGCACATATCTCGTCAGCTGACCACCACGTCAGTGCACCACAACGCTGGTGAATATTGTACCATGTTGAGAATCACTGCAAGGCACGTATCACTGCGAGATTTCCCCACATTGTAATAATTAAAACACATATCACATTTGCAACATGGTCACCAGAGGATCACTGCACGCTGGACACGCTATGCCGGCTGATGTGTTAATGACATGGGAGCAGGTTCTTCATGAGATGGGAGCCTGGCTGATGTCTTCATGAGATGAGCGCATCAGGTAATTCATGCAAAACATAAAAGGGAGAACAGTAATCCATGTCATTTCATTACTTCCTGGTGTTCGAGGCTCTTTATAACAGGAATTAAGTAATATAAATTGTGGTGTTTTTTAAATTTTTTGCTCAGCTGCTGTGTGCGCAACTGTACACGTGCTCACACTGTGTTCAGGCGCGCGAACACGAGCATGCACGAAACAGTCGCCATGGTATCGTGCACGCCTGTCCGACCATGCGCCCTTCCGACAGTAGGTGGAATGTTTCGTGGTTCCCCATTTCGTTTTGGTTCACGGATTTTCTTCCGGTTTCTGCGTCATTCACCCGACGTCGTGTTATGTGTGAAGGGGCCCTAAGATTTAGGAAATGTTTTGAAGAAGAAGATAATCCCTTACTGCCACTGTACACACAGTACATGAATACACACAATGAAATGTGTCCTCCATTTAACCCATCCTAATTACAGTTAAGACACAAACCAACCACTATGAGCAATGGGTAGCCATAGTCCAGTGTCTCAGGGATCAACACACATTGTAGAGATGCTGCCTTGGTCAGGTGCAGAGCAAGGAGCAGACCCAATTCTGTCAGACTAGCATGAGAGATGAAAAACTGTACAAGCCAACTGTTGAACCTTATGTGCGCCAAGGAATGAATTATGATTTTGTTTGGAATTATCTCCACAAGGCTTCAACAACTGCCCATATCTAAAATTTAATGCCAAATGAATGAATAATAACTCCTTTTACATCATTTCTTTCCATGTCTTCATCAATTCAATTTCTTCATTAATCCTAAAGCACCATGTCCCAATTTCCCATACTTCCATCATTTTTATTCTTCATCTCTGTTCTTTCCATTCCTTATCACCTCAAAGTTTCTTCCTCATAGGAAGCAGTAATAAAGTCTTGGGATGCACCCCGGGGAACTTATTATGTTGAGAGAACTAACAGCTTAGTGTTTCCTGCACGCCGCCTACCTGTTGGACCGTCTGCTATTGATGTAGGAGGCAGGTGTCAATGCAGAAAAGGGAGACAAGAAATCATTAGAGAAATAAAATCTGCTGTAACAGTGTTTGCATACCGAGCATGTAATTTATAATCACCTATTTTGTACTTTTAAATTAAACCAAATTGTAAAGCAAGCAGTGGCAATACACAGTGTGAACCCTTCACACTTTAAATGTACCAAATTGTGGTCAAAGTAAAATTTTGCCCATATGGGGATGCCGAGTGACAATAGATCTGACACACAACCACTGCTGAAAAATGAGTTGGAAAAGAAACTATCTGAGTGAAACGTCATAATTTTAGTGCATAACAATTTGCCAATTGACAAGCACATGGCATATAAAAACACAAAGTATTTGCCTCATTGTGGTTGTTTTCCTTGCTTCATATTATTGTCAACTAAGCAAAAAGGCCACTCTTTAGATTGCATACTTTTCTTCTGAAGGCCAAATTTATCAACTTTCTTTGAGTGAAAGCAGCTCATGTATTTACAAAAACTCACCAAATTTATTGCAGGGATTTTATTTATTTATTTACTCTGCTAAAATGTGCAAATGTTAACAGATCAACCCACAAATATGCCTAATTGGTACAAGTGTTTGAAAAGAATACTGCCAACATACAGGTGGCCACCATACTTTAATGAGGCAACTGTCAAAAAAACTAATTTCAAGTTGAATATAGCTTCAAAAATATAACACAATGCTGGCCATATGAGCATTGTGGGTTTTTTTTATAATTTGCAGTTTCATTAATTATTAAGACTGTGTTGTCTTGTGTACAATTTGTACATGTACAAATCAAATCATAATTTGTTCATATTGTGCAAATCAAGGAATATTTGCAGATCACCCTCTGTGCATTTGCAGTTATTAATGAGGCACATTTAACTCCATAGGACGTTAGCTTTAAGTTAGCGAAAATTAGCATGTGAGCTAACATCTGCAAAATGTCTTGCAAATGACTCTAGAGGTGTTATCAGGTGACAGCATTTTTAGTTTTTGAAGTGTTTATTTCTCATTAGCTTTTACATAATACACCAGAAACTAAGCTTTTCGCAATTAGCTACACCAGGAAGTGACATCATCATGCTAACCTCCGCAAAATGTGTGGTAAATAAGTTCAGAGGTGTTATTCAGTTCCAAAAATAAGCTTTTTCAGTTTTGGCGCAAGGTTCACAGATGTTCACTGTCCCCTCAGTTGCAAGCGGCACCCACATGTCACTCGATTTTTGAACAAACCAAAAAATTTTTGTTACGAACTCCCTCGCCAGATCATCAGGTGGGAACCTCATACCCTTCACCGCATTGTCTCTTTGACTCAGAACACGCACAACATGTGAGACAACTTGTGAGGGGTTGACACACACTTTTCTTTTTATATGATCAGAGAGGAGCAGTGTTTCTGGAAGCAACTGAACACTCCAGCAGCTTCTAGCCACCTGGATCTGCAGCTGGCCGGCAACCCCTCGACGTGCATGCGCGCTGGCCTGGATGCATGAGCTGCAAGAACCAGATTTAATTTTCTGTGGACAGAAGTGGACTTAAGTTTAAGTCAGCACACATCTGCCGTGCACACGTGGGCTGGACATGTCCTGTCCGGCCATGTATAACCTGCACAAACCAGATTTATTGTGGTTGTTTTATTTATTTATTATTCTGAGGACAGGAGTGGATTTAAGTTTAATGCTCCTGGTCGGTACACACACACTGTGCACGCGGAGACTCCATGCTGAATATCACCTGTACGTTGAATGGGGACTATGCCAACACTCAGCCTTTATTTTATTTTATTTTTTATTTTTTAATCTGGGTGCTTCCAGAGGATCACAGAACCTGTGCACATGGAGCAGTGCTTCGAGCGCATCACAGTGCTCGGCCAGTGGAGGATTGTATGGTTATTTGTGGGAAGAGAGGACAGTCACCAGCTGGGACAATAATATTGATGTGTAGCATCTCCTGGACATCTTCTGAAAGTCAGTGAGTGGCTTTCCACACATTTCTTGTGTTTTGAATGATTCTTTATTATTATTTTATTATGTATTTTACTTTATTTTATTATTGTCAGTGCTTTTTCTACCTAAATTCAGGGGAATTTTCACAGCCTCTCAAAGCCTCTCACTGTTATAGTCCACAACTATCCTGAGCACTGTGTGCGAAGACTGCGCCAGTGTTGCTTGACTTTGCATGTGTGAAGCACGCCATGTCAGTGGCTCTTGCGCAGTATGTGTGCGGACTGCTTGAGATTTGTGGCCGTAATTTTTGCCACTATTCCAGACGGCATTCAGCAGACAGTCGGCTGTCATGTGTGCAAGTGTTGGGAGGATAAATTCAGTGAGTTATGACATTTTTCCCTGTTTTTGCATGATTTTCTGTTCCACCTCCTCGCATCTCCGCCTCCTCCTCGCTGCGGAGATGCACGAGTTGGGTTGTTCCGTGGTGTGGTTACTGTAGCGACACACAGCACCCCCATGTACTCTCAGACTTCACTCAATGTTAAGTGTGTGGTGTTTTATTTTTTTTGTTCATCCGCTGTTGGTAACTTGGACAGTTTGATATAGTCAGCTAGGTCCTTGGTGGAGTTTGTAGTTGTTAGTTTACTAGATTATGTCCTAAACTGTTGTTGTGACATCAACTGTTACATCCTCTGAGCTTCAATTGCAAACCGTTTCCAAAAACAGAAGGACGCCACATTGATAACAGCCTGGTACCGACCCTGTCTACTATAGAGACAGTACTTGTGCACTAAATATATAGAAAAATACACATAATGCACACAATGCTACTGTACACCTCACTGGCCACGTTCCTTCTTAATGAGGCTTTGTCTTTAACAGGGCTTAGAGAACAGAAGGTCACTCAGGGTCAGACTGAGACAGGGTCAGCCTACTGATCAGAGTTTTGTAAGGAAGTTTGGAGCCAGTGTCAGTCCAAATCATATCTTCTTGACGCAGGCAGGAAAACAGCAATGTGTGCGTGTTTGCACCCCCATCTATGTGTACACCATCTGAGAAGCTGTATGGTCTGTGAGTCTCCTCTGCTTCTCATACCCTTGTGTTTTTCTGTTTCAACAGTCAATTCTCACATCCTGACACTCACATTTTAATTCTTTAATCCAGCAGCATGTGACACGATAAAAGCAGGAAGAAAAACAGCAGCCTAATCGCTCACTAATAGCGATGACAAATACCTGTCCCCATCATCCAACAGGCAGGAGCGCTGGAGACAGGGGAGATAGTTATTGGGTTTGGTGGCGAGCACACGTACAGCTAGACACACATGCATTCTCCTAATTACCCAGGTCACTGGCTTAGTGCAGGAATACACACCAACCTGCCTTTTCCTTCTCTATGCGTTGACACCGAGGCTCCTGGCAGTGCCCTCAAAATACACTAAGTTTGTGTTCTTGTCCTGTCTAGTTTGGCTACCGTGTCTCACATAAATCACTATTCTGGGAGTGTTATTCCGCGAGGGTAGAAACGGGGAGACATGCTTATTTAGAGAACCTGCCTATACTGTGCTCTCCAGTCAGACTAGTCAGTGTCTCCAGCCTCAGTAATTGTGATTTATATCCCAGCCTGCAGTAACACATATTGCCGGGTGCCTGTGACACCATGACAAGTGACAAATATTTTATGTGCTCTGACCTGTCCACGTTACAATGACATCTGGTCCCCGCCGTTCTCACACACACACACAAAAACATGTGTCGGGCCAAGACGTTAGTGTTGGAAGCTCATATCACCTTGAATGGAGAGGTATTCCACGAAAAATGAAGTGTGGCGACAAATGCCCCTGTTCTTTAATACAGGCAGCACTGAGTCTAACTTTCTTTCCAGGTGTTAACTTTGTCCTTGCTGCAGGGTGCCTCAGACAGGACTGTGGTATTCTCAGAGGTGGACAATTTTAGCTCACCCAAAGATACAGGTCTCAACTGGAACAATGGGCAACAATTGACTTTGTATGGTGCATGGTCTAAAGTGCATAGTGCAAGTGCATTTGAAGCATATCCAGCTCCACTTTTTCTATTTGCAGGGTGAGTAATCTAAGCAGTGGAGACATTCACTTATCTCGGCAGGTACATTCATATGTTCTGGGTCCACAGCCTTTGAAATCAATAGACACCTGGAGCTTATGGCGTCATAAGGTTGCTGGATAGAGGTGTTTAGGGATGAGATACGTTTGAAAGAAAACGAAGGTCCAATAATTGGAGTGCTGGTGCTTCTTACTGTATGGTTGTGAGACTTTGACGCTAACCACTGATGCAGTGACTCAATGTCTTAGGTACTAAGGATCCTTGGGTATTGTAGGAATGATTTTGTGTTAAATTAACCATTATTTAGGGACACCAAGATGAGACAAATCACTTTGTGAGGGAACGTCGCATTTTGGTTGTGTAGTACGTTTCTCTGGCTATGATACAGCACACAGGTGCCTCACTGCTGAGGACCCCAGCAGGTGAAGAAAGTCAAGAGGATGTCCATGTTTCAACTCTTTTTGTGATGCAAAACACTGGTACAGAGGAGGATCTTAAGCCTCCACCAATGGCTGTTCCACAATCATGAGATTCCATATTTAGATTATAGCTTTTAATTATAGACTACATACTTCAAATGTATTACTACTGGGCTGCTTAAATATACAGCAATTGATGAAATTTAACTGATGAATTACCACTTCTGCAACTTTATCCCACATATGCAGTGTGCCTCAAGGGACTGTGACACCCAGTATAGTTGGGGATCAAATTTACTGATCTTTCCTTTAGCCTTCAGTGGACAACTTGACTGAGCAATAGTCATCAGTGACTGAATCTGCTAATCATGGCATTTCACCAATAAATGCAATGCTGTTTGCAACATTAGAAATACATACAGCTAGCTAGTCTTGTTTCTGTATGAATTCATTATTCAATTTTTCATGTAAACTACACATTGTCAGGCTCACTGGGGCATTGTTGTGACAAATAGACATGGCTTACCTTTCTCATCAATAACTTACCAAGACAATCACAAAACAGCTTGTGATTGCTCAAAATTTGGAAAGTAGACACTTTAACCAATCAGCTTGGTTTTGCATGCTGGGCTGAATGATTTGGGACATACACAGAAGTGCATCTGCAACCCTTTGCAATGTGTGGTTGCCCATAATGTACTTCTCTGCACAGATCTGCAGACATTGTTTATATGTATGTAGTCAGAAGCATAAATCCTTCTTCAGCGGGATAGCACACAACATACTAATTCAAACAGCGCTCACTGTTTAAGCTATAATGCACACTGAAGAGCCAGGGTGTACTCAAGGTGGAATGTGTACACTTTGCAAACTTGCACACGTCAGGAAGCATTACTTTTATCCATGTGTTAGCATGGATAAAACATGCACCTGAATGAAATGAGGGGGATTATGCATGTTGTGCACCTGCAGCACTTAAGAATGACAGGCCAAAAGATACATGACACATATGGCAGGTGAGGAGGGTAAGGCTGATTGATCCTCTCTTCATCTCCGAACAACTGTTTTACTCTGACAGCACTTGAAGGAGTTCAACATTCAAACTCCTTGCTGTGCACAAACTGTGTTCGGAGTAAAGAAGGGAAAAGATAACGTCAGGAGCGCGGCACAGACATATAAACACATCTGTGCAAAACTGATTGAACGCAGAATCGAGACAAAATCAACACCATTTTTTAAGTACTATGCACTTAACATCACAATGATCGAGCCACCGCCAAAAGAAAGGAAAAGCTAAATTGAGTTTGAGTCCAAGGTCAGTGTGTAGTCTTCTGAACAAAAGTCAAATTACTCCTAAAAAATATCTATCAAGTTCAGGAGAAGGCGCCCTTGTCCCGACCCCTGTAGAGTTTCTGGAAAGATGGCTTCCTGCAGAAAGTTTATCCGAGGGTATGGAAGATTAACGAGCGTGTTTTCATTGGCTGCACTCGAGTCGTCTTGCAGTACTTGGAGGTGATAAGATCAGAATATTTATCGAGCCTCTTCTTCAGGTCATTTGCTATGTTAATTTTATGAGCTTGATGTTGCCGTTATTTCGCCGGCACGTGTTATTCCTTCCGAACCCTGGAGCAGGAGAGGAAAGGGGATTTGTATATTTAGCATGCAGTGTCTTCAATTTAGTCACCCATGTATAATTATTTATGGTTTTAAGGAGGGGGGGAGTGCAGTGAAAAGACTAATTCAAATTGCTCCCTGTGAAAATTAAAATCTATTATTTTCCAATCAGATCATCCGCTTGTTTTCATACCTTTCTTTATTCTGTAAAATGTGCATGTCTTTAATTCTCAAGGCAAAGCAGAGCTCTGGGCTGTTTTTTTAAATGTGGTGACAAAAATCCCTGTGCCAACTGGATTAGCCAAAGATATGATAAATAATGCATTTGTGGCAGTGATTATTACAGAAACATGCAAACGTGAAAGACATTTCATTATACAGTGTTATTCCTGCTCAAAATTCTTTAAAAAGATGTTTTGCAGCAGCTAGTGAACTATCTTGTTGACAATGACCTCTGTGACCCACTTCAGTTAGCTTTTAGAGCTTACTATTCCGAAGAGACCGTACTTACTAAAGTGGTGAATGATCATCTGTTCATTGAACTCAAATACCACAACACTCCTACTTCTGCCCAACCTTAGTGCAATGTTTTACCCAGCTGATCACTATATGTTGTTGGATAGGCTTGAAATCTGCTTTCTTATTACTGGTCATGTTTAGCAAATTCATTGCAAAACAGGTTCCAGTAAATTATGGGGTACTGCAAGGTTATGCATTGAGACCTTTGTTATTTTCTCTCTATGTTCTATATATTAACAGCCAAGTGGACTCTGTGTACGTAGATGTGTGTGTGTGTGTGTGTGTGTGTGTGTGTGTGTGTGTGTGTGTGTGTGTGTGTGTGTGTGTGTGTGTGTGTGTGTTTCTTCATGGCTGTGTGTGTGTGTGTGTGTTTATGGCTTCAATCACAGAGAAACTAGGGTGAACTGACATTTGCTGTTTGGTACGCTTATGTATTTTGGGTCAAGGATGAACACCACGTGTACATGTGATATATATATATATATATAGATATATATATCACACGTACATAAGTATTCACACCTTTTGCGATAAGGCTCAAAATTGAGCTCAAGTGCATCCTGAAAGATTGATTTCTTTCATCTGTGTAGTATTGCAAGGATTCAACCTATTGTGTCAATGACGGATGCAGTAACACTCATTGATGCCTTTGATTCTTCTCAAATTTATTATTGTAATGGTTTGTTGACTCGCCTGCCTCATGCAAGCATCAGAGGTCTTCAGTTGGTTCAAAATGCTGTGGCTAAAGTCCCAACTATGAGAAGAAGGTCTGACCATATTATTCCAGTCATTGTCTCCTTTCAATGGCTTCCTGTTCATGTGAGGTTGACGCAAAGGTATTGTTACTAACATGTAAAATTCTTCATGGATTCGTGCCTTCATACTCTGTTGATTTACTTACAACCACGTTCACGGGCCCGTTCTGTTCTTTCTCAGAATCAAGGATTGTTCTGTGTTCCAAGTGTTAAAAATAAATCAGCAGGTTGCAGAGCTTCTTCTTAGAGTAGAATTCTACAGCTAGCCAGGCCCCTGTAGTCAGTGCGGACAAAGGTAGCTTAGCCGCCGTTAGTTCCCCCCTGGCAGATCCCGAGCAGCCGGGAAAGCAGGCCGACTGGGTGACTGTGAGGAGGAAGCGTAGCCCTAAACAGAAGCCCCGTGTACACCGCCAACCCGTTCACATCTCTAACCATTTTTCCCCACTCGACGACACACCCGCCGAGGATCAAACTCTGGTTATTGGCGACTCTGTTTTGAGAAATGTGAAGTTAGCGACACCAGCAACCATAGTCAATTGTGTTCCGGGGGCCAGAGCAGGCGACATTGAAGGAAATTTGAAACTGCTGGCTAAGGCTAAGCGTAAATTTGGTAAGATTGTAATTCACGTCGGCAGTAATGACACCCGGTTACGCCAATCGGAGGTCACTAAAATTAACATTAAATCGGTGTGTAACTTTGCAAAAACAATGTCGGACTCTGTAGTTTTCTCTGGGCCCCTCCCCAATCGGACCGGGAGTGACATGTTTAGCCGCATGTTCTCCTTGAATTGCTGGCTGTCTGAGTGGTGTCCAAAAAATGAGGTGGGCTTCATAGATAATTGGCAAAGCTTCTGGGGAAAACCTGGTCTTGTTAGGAGAGACGGCATCCATCCCACTTTGGATGGAGCAGCTCTCATTTCTAGAAATCTGGCCAATTTTCTTAAATCCTCCAAACCGTGACTATCCAGGGTTGGGACCAGGAAGCAGAGTTGTAGTCTTACACACCTCTCTGCAGCTTCTCTCCCCCTGCCATCCCCTCATTACCCCATCCCCGTAGAGACGGTGCCTGCTCCCAGACTACCAATAACCAGCAAAAATCTATTTAAGCATAAAAATTCAAAAGAAAAATAATATAGCACCTTCAACTGCACCACAGACTAAAACAGTTAAATGTGGTCTATTAAACATTAGGTCTCTCTCTTCTAAGTCCCTGTTGGTAAATGATATAATAATTGATCAACATATTGATTTATTCTGCCTAACAGAAACCTGGTTACAGCAGGATGAATATGTTAGTTTAAATGAGTCAACACCCCCGAGTCACACTAACTGTCAGAATGCTCGTAGCACGGGCCAGGGCGGAGGATTAGCAGCAATCTTCCATTCCAGCTTATTAATTAATCAAAAACCCAGACAGAGCTTTAATTCATTTGTCTCTTAGTCTTGTCCATCCAAATTGGAAGTCCCAAAAACCAGTTTGATTTGTTATTATCTATCGTCCACCTGGTCGTTACTGTGAGTTTCTCTGTGAATTTTCAGACCTTTTGTCTGACTTAGTGCTTAGCTCAGATAAGATAATTATAGTGGGCGATTTTAACATCCACACAGATGCTGAGAATGACAGCCTCAACACTGCATTTAATCTATTATTAGACTCTATTGGCTTTGCTCAAAAAGTAAATGAGTCCACCCACCACTTTAATCATATCTTAGATCTTGTTCTGACTTATGGTATGGAAATAGAAGACTTAACAGTATTCCCTGAAAACTCCCTTCTGTCTGATCATTTCTTAATAACATTTACATTTACTCTGATGGACTACCCAGCAGTGGGGAATAAGTTTCATTACACTAGAAGTCTTTCAGAAAGCGCTGTAACTAGGTTTAAGGATATGATTCCTTCTTTATGTTCTCTAATGCCATATACCAACACAGTGCAGAGTAGCTACCTAAACTCTGTAAGGGAGATAGAGTATCTCGTCAATAGTTTTACATCCTCATTGAAGACAACTTTGGATGCTGTAGCTCCTCTGAAAAAGAGAGCTTTAAATCAGAAGTGTCTGACTCCGTGGTATAACTCACAAACTCGTAGCTTAAAGCAGATAACCCGTAAGTTGGAGAGGAAATGGCGTCTCACTAATTTAGATCTTCACTTAGCCTGGAAAAAGAGTCTGTTGCTCTATAAAAAAGCCCTCCGTAAAGCTAGGACATCTTTCTACTCATCACTAATTGAAGAAAATAAGAACAACCCCAGGTTTCTTTCAGCACTGTAGCCAGGCTGACAAAGAGTCAGAGCTCTATTGAGCTGAGTATTCCATTAACTTTAACTAGTAATGACTTCATGACTTTCTTTGCTAACAAAATTTTAACTATTAGAGAAAAAATTACTCATAACCATCCCAAAGACGTATCGTTATCTTTGGCTGCTTTCAGTGATGCCGGTATTTGGTTAGACTCTTTCTCTCCGATTGTTCTGTCTGAGTTATTTTCATTAGTTACTTCATCCAAACCATCAACATGTTTATTAGACCCCATTCCTACCAGGCTGCTCAAGGAAGCCCTACCATTATTTAATGCTTCGATCTTAAATATGATCAATCTATCTTTGTTAGTTGGCTATGTACCACAGGCTTTTAAGGTGGCAGTAATTAAACCATTACTTAAAAAGCCATCACTTGACCCAGCTATCTTAACTAATTATAGGCCAATCTCCAACCTTCCTTTTCTCTCAAAAATTCTTGAAAGGGTAGTTGTAAAACAGCTAACTGATCATCTGCAGAGGAATGGTCTATTTGAAGAGTTTCAGTCAGGTTTTAGAATTCATCATAGTACAGAAACAGCATTAGTGAAGGTTACAAATGATCTTCTTATGGCCTCGGACAGTGGACTCATCTCTGTGCTTGTTCTGTTAGACCTCAGTGCTGCTTTTGATACTGTTGACCATAAAATTTTATTACAGAGATTACAGCATGCCATAGGTATTAAAGGCACTGCGCTGCGGTGGTTTGAATCATATTTGTCTAATAGATTACAATTTGTTCATGTAAATGGGGAATCTTCTTCACAGACTAAAGTTAATTATGGAGTTCCACAAGGTTCTGTGCTAGGACCAATTTTATTCACTTTATACATGCTTCCCTTAGGCAGTATTATTAGATGGTATTGCTTAAATTTTCATTGTTACGCAGATGATACCCAGCTTTATCTATCCATGAAGCCAGAGGACACACACCAATTAGCTAAACTGCAGGATTGTCTTACAGACATAAAGATATAGATGACCTCTAATTTCCTGCTTTTAAACTCAGATAAAACTGAAGTTATTGTACTTGGCCCCACAAATCTTAGAAACATGGTGTCTAACCAGATCCTTACTCTGGATGGCATTACCCTGACCTCTAGTAATACTGTGAGAAATCTTGGAGTCATTTTTGATCAGGATATGTCATTCAAAGCGCATATTAAACAAATATGTAGGACTGCTTTTTTGCATTTACGCAATATCTCTAAAATCAGAAAGGTCTTGTCTCAGAGTGATGCTGAAAAACTAATTCATGCATTTATTTCCTCTAGGCTGGACTATTGTAATTCATTATTATCAGGTTGTCCTAAAAGTTCCCTAAAAAACCTTCAGTTAATTCAAAATGCTGCAGCTAGAGTACTGACGGGGACTAGAAGGAGAGAGCATATCTCACCCATATTGGCCTCTCTTCATTGGCTTCCTGTTAATTCTAGAATAGAATTTAAAATTCTTCTTCTTACTTATAAGGTTTTGAATAATCAGGTCCCATCTTATCTTAGGGACCTCGTAGTACCATATCACCCCAATAGAGCGCTTCGCTCTCAGACTGCAGGCTTACTTGTAGTTCCTAGGGTTTGTAAGAGTAGAATGGGAGGCAGAGCCTTCAGCTTTCAGGCTCCTCTCCTGTGGAACCAGCTCCCAATTCAGATCAGGGAGACAGACACCCTCTCTACTTTTAAGATTAGGCTTAAAACTTTACTTTTTGCTAAAGCTTATAGTTAGGGCTGGATCAGGTGACCCTGAACCATCCCTTAGTTATGCTGCTATAGATGTAGACTGCTGGGGGGTTCCCATGATGCACTGTTTCTTTCTCTTTTTGCTCTGTATGCACCACTCTGCATTTAATCATTAGTGATCGATCTCTGCTCCCCTCCACAGCATGTCTTTTTCCTGGTTCTCTCCCTCAGCCCCAACCAGTCCCAGCAGAAGACTGCCCCTCCCTGAGCCTGGTTCTGCTGGAGGTTTCTTCCTGTTAAAAGGGAGTTTTTCCTTCCCACTGTAGCCAAGTGCTTGCTCACAGGGGGTCGTTTTGACCGTTGGGGTTTTACATAATTATTGTATGGCCTTGCCTTACAATATAAAGCGCCTTGGGGCAACTGTTTGTTGTGATTTGGCGCTATATAAAAAAATGGATTGATTGATTGATAGACTAATTTTTTATGGAACAGTTTGCCCATTAGATAAGGCTCTTCTTTCTTGTAACTCTATTTCTTGTAACTGTTATGGACTTAGTTGTGTTGATTCGTTCTTTTACTCTGAGTTTTAATTGTTTGAATTTTAGTGTTACTGAATTTTTTGGGGGGCAGTATGGTGGCTTTGTGGTCAGCAATGTTGTCTCACAGCAAGAAGGTCCTTGGATCGCTTCCCATCAGGGCCTTCCTGTGTGAAACTGTTACCTTATTATTTTCCTCCAAGTCAGAACAAACTACATGAAGCAATTCCAGTTTCATGATGAAACTCTTGATTTTAAAAGAATTGTCTACCTGAGTCCACCTGCATTTTAAACTGAACAGTTTTGTGCCAACATGTTTAATACCTTATCAAGTTAAAATATGAGGGCTGTCCATAAAGTATAGGTCCTTTTTATTTTTTTCAAAAACTATATGGATTTCATTCATATGTTTTTACGTCAGACATGCTTGAACCCTCGTATGCATGCATGAGTTTTTCCACGCCTGTCGGTGACGTCATTCGCCTGTGAGGTTACGCCAATCGGAGGTCACTAAAATTAACATTAAATCGGTGTGTAACTTTGCAAAAACAATGTCGGACTCTGTAGTTTTCTCTGGGCCCCTCCCCAATCAGACCGGGAGTGACATGTTTAGCCGCATGTTCTCCTTGAATTGCTGGCTGTCTGAGTGGTGTCCAAAAAATGAGGTGGGCTTCATTGATAATTGGCAAAGCTTCTGGGGAAAACCTGGTCTTGTTAGGAGAGACGGCATCCATCCCACTTTAGATGGAGCAGCTCTCATTTCTAGAAATTTGGCCAATTTTCTTGGATCCTCCAAACTGTGACTGTCTAGCGTTGGGACCAGGAGGCAGAGCTGTGGTCTTATACACCTTTCTGCAGCTTCTCTCCCCCTGCCATCCCCTCATTACCCCATCCCCGTAGAGACGGTGCCTGCTTCCAGACCACCAATAACCAGCAAAAATCTATTTAAGCAAAAAAATTCAAAAAGAAAAAATAATATAGCACCTTCAACTGCACCACAGACTAAAACGGTTAAATGTGGTCTATTAAACATTAGGTCTCTCTCTTCTAAGTCCCTGTTGGTAAATGATATAATAATTGATCAACGTATTGATTTATTCTGCCTAACAGAAACCTGGTTACAGCAGGATGAATATGTTAGTTTAAATGAGTCAACACCCCCGAGTCACACTAACTGTCAGAATGCTCGTAGTACGGGCCGGGGCGGAGGATTAGCAGCAATCTTCCATTCCAGCTTATTAATTAATCAAAAACCTAGACAGAGCTTTAATTCATTTGAAAGCTTGTCTCTTAGTCTTTTCCATCCAAATTGGAAGTCCCAAAAACCAGTTTTATTTGTTATTATCTATCGTCCACCTGGTCGTTACTGTGAGTTTCTCTGTGAATTTTCAGACCTTCTGTCTGACTTAGTGCTTAGCTCAGATAAGATACTTATAGTGGGCGATTTTAACATCCACACAGATGCTGAGAATGACAGCCTCAACACTGCATTTAATCTATTATTAGACTCTATTGGCTTTGCTCAAAAAGTAAATGAGTCCACCCACCACTTTAATCATATCTTAGATCTTGTTTGACTTATGGTATGGAAATAGAAGACTTAACAGTATTCCCTGAAAACTCCCTTCTGTCTGATCATTTTTTAATAACATTTACATTTACCCTGATGGACTACCCTGCAGTGGGGAATAAGTTTCATTACACTAGAAGTCTTTCAGAAAGCGCTGTAACTAGGTTTAAGGATATGATTCCTTCTTTATGTTCTCTATTGTCATATACCAACACAGAGCAGAGTAGCTACCTAAACTCTGGAAAAAGAGTTTGTTGCTCTATAAAAAAGCCCTCCGTAAAGCTAGGACATCTTTCTACTCATCACTAATTGAAGAAAATAAGAACAACCTCAGGTTTCTTTTCAGCACTGTAGCCAGGCTGACAAAGAGTCAGAGCTCTATTGAGATGAGTATTCCATTAACTTTAACTAGTAATGACTTCATGACTTTCTTTGCTAACAAAATTTTGACTATTAGAGAAAAAATTACTCATAACCATCCCAAAGATGTATCGTTATCTTTGGCTGCTTTCAGTGATGCCGGTATTTGGTTAGACTCTTTCTCTCCGATTGTTTCTGTCTGAGTTATTTTCATTAGTTACTTCATCCAAACCATCAACATGTTTATTAGACCCCATTCCTGCCAGGCTGCTTAAGGAAGTCCTACCATTATTTAATGCTTCAATCTTAAATATGATCAACTTATCTTTGTTAGTTGGCTATGTACCACAGGCTTTTAAGGTGGCAGTAATTAAACCATTACTTAAAAAGCCATCACTTGACCCAGCTATTTTAGCTAATTATAGGCCAATCTCCAACTTTCTTTTTCTCTCAAAGATTCTTGAGAGGGTAGTTGTAAAACAGCTAACTGATCACCTGCAGAGGAAAAGTTGACCGTTGGGGTTTTTCATAATTATTGTATGGCCTTGCCTTACAATATAAAGCGCCTTGGGGCAACTGTTTGTTGTGATTTGGCGCTATATAAAAAAAAAGTTGAGTTGAGTTGAGCACTCCTTGTGGGAGGAGTCGTCCAGCCCCTCGTCGGAATTCCTTTGTCTGAGAAGTTGCTGAGAGACTGGCGCTGTGTTTGATCAAAATTTTTTCTAAACCTGTGAGACACATCGAAGTGGACACGGTTCGAAAAATTAAGCTGGTTTTCGGTGAAAATTTTAACAGCTGATGAGAGATTTTGAGGTGATACTGTCGCTTTAAGGACTTCCCACGGAGCGAGACGTCGCGCAGCACTCCCAGGCGCCGTCGTCAGCCTGTTTCAAGCTGAAAACCTCCACATTTCAGGATCTATTGATCCAGGATGTCGTGAGAGAACAGAGAAGTTTCAGAAGAAGTCAGTTTCAGCATTTTATCAGGATATTCCACTGTTAAAGGAGATTTTTTTTAATGAAAGACGTGCGGGCGGATTGCAGCGTCGGCTCGCAGCCACCGCGACGCTCCGCCACAGGAAAAACACCTCCGTTGAAAGCCTTAAGGACAAGTTGGAACATGTCCAGCTGTTAAACAATTTCTCATATACTCACTCCACTGAAAGCCATCAAAAGCCTCCTGGATTTTACAAATGGTTATCAACACGGAGGTGTTTTTCCTGTGCCGCCGCACCGCGCCGGCTGCATCCCGACGCGCGGCCCCATCCGCACGTCTTTCATTAAAAAAATCTCCTTTAACAGTGGAATATCTGAATAAAATGCTGACGACGACGCCTGGGACCGCTGCGCGACGTCTCGCTCCATGGGAAGTCCTTAAAGCGACAGTATCACCTCAAAATCTCTCATCAGCCGTTAAAATTTTCACCGAAAACCAGCTTAATTATTCGAACCGTGTCCACTTCGATGTGTCTCACAGGTTTAGAAAAAAGTGCTCACAGGCGAATGACGTCACCGACAGGCGTGGAAAAACTCACGCATGCGCACGAGGGTTCAAGCATGTCTGACGTAAAAACATATGAATGAAATCCATATAGTTTTTGAAAAAAATAAAAAGGACCTATACTTTATGGACAGCCCTCGTATGTATGTGTAAAAAAAAGTTTGAAATTTATTGATGAAAATGTTCTTCAATTTAAGCGATACACACTAATCCCATGAAACATTTTTTAGAGTTTGACCAGTGTCAAGTTCATTATGTGATTGAGCCACATGGATAGAATCCCAACAACCCTCGGCAGACTGCTCTGACCCTAAATCTAAGATGAAGGGTCAGAACATCAGGGCAAGTCCAGCAGCACAACCCAAAAGATCATAAATATGACCTCATCTCTGTTGCCAATGAAATACCCATAAAAACCAAACATTTAGCAGAAGATGACACGATGATGTGCACACTGAGCTGTATGTGTGCAGGAAAACCCCTACCATGACATCCTTGGGTCATTCATGTGAAATTAAATAAATCTTTCAAACTGTTTTATAGAACTCTCACCCTCCCTTTCGCCTTTTATTCACGAGCACTCACCATTAATGCCTGCATCAACTGACGGAGCCAACAGTTATAGAGAGATTCTAAGTGCACAGGCCGATCAATACTGATAATGTTGAAAATGTGTGAGGAAAGACGGTGAGTGGAGGTGAAAGAAGGGGAAAAAAACAGAGGCGGAGACATAAATCTGGATGCAGTGAATAGGGGACAGCAGCTGCGGTGGCCTCTGAGTCGTCCCCTTCACCTCTTTGGAAACATCATCGGCACTAATCTGGGCCCTGCGAAAGAAAACGGCCTGGCTTGATTTACGCTCGCTACCCTCTGCTGTGTAACTGAGAAATTTAAAGAAAAAAGGGAAAGAGGATGAGTGGTGAAAGGGTGCGGGTGGTGGGGGCGCAGAGCTCAGAGAGTCACTAATAATAGCAGGAATATAAATGCGGAGAGACAAATTCCTTCAAGGTCAACTTTAGGTGAAGCAAAAAGGTTGTATAAAGGTCATACGGGATGCGGGTCACGCAGGCCTCCGTGAGAGTCAATAACGCCTCCCAGTCTACCGCAGACGTGTGGGGGTCGCCCCCACTCTCACATCAATCCGCTTGGTCTGGACCACGGCAATAAAAGAGATGGAGAGAGAGAGAGAGAGAGAGAGAGACTCACCCAGAGAAAAAGGGTGAGAAAAAAAGAAAATGAACGGGCAGATTGTGAAACAGCTCGCCTTTCAACTACTAACTGCTTTTCATGTAAATGTCTTGGACTGACACTTCTTACACATCCCAGAGCCCTACACCCCCCCCCCCCCCCCCCCAACCGTGTACACACTCCCACTCTCATCTCTTTTTCTCCAATACACTCTGTCAGCAGAAGAATAAAAGAGAGGGGAAGGAGAGCGATGGGGCAGAAGGAGAGAGAGAGAGAGAGAGAGAGAGAAGGGAGTGAAGGAGGTGGGAGAGAAAGTAAAAAAAAAAACAAATGGGAGAAATCAGACTCTCGCCGGGGTTGGCGAAAGGTCACTCCTGACAGACGTGGAGGTTAAACTGCCGAGTTAAAATACTGTTCATTATCCTCTGTAGCCTCTTCCCAAATTCCCTGCTTTTGTGTCACAGTCAGTGCTCAGCATCAATGTTCCCCACCCCAGGATTTATTAGACATTGTTGAGCAGCGAGAAAGAGGGACCTTTTCTATACAACAGTAGCAGTGATCCTATGGCAAGGACAATACTGCTGCCAGCACAATTACAGCACCCGACTTGAGTTATATGGGTAACAGGACTGACATTGGGATGTGGATGTGTGGCTCTTTGTGTGTGCACATACAGTATACCATGATAAATACAGCCAGTAAATCTACATCTCATCTTGACCCGATTGTAAAAAAAACAAAAACAAAACATACTAAAACTAAAGACAAAAAATCATTGCTGCTTATTAAAAGCAATCTTTTTTTTCCCAGCGCAGGAAATTTAATTAGTGCACATGAAGAGAACAAAGCAGCGGAATGAATATCCCTAACATGAATTAAGCTGAATCACATCATTCATTACTCACTAGAGAGCAATGAGATGTGGCACATGGCAACAGAACCCTGCCTGAACCGGACAAATTAAAAACACTAGTAATTAGCGCAATGCAAAATATGTTGCACGTTTATTACCTGATTTATGTGACTTCCTGTTTATAAGGGCAAGGCGAGCTGGTTATTTGTCTTCCACCCAACGCGTTTAAGATTCAGAATGGGTTTAAATGATTTATTAAATGCATAAAGAAATAAATCACCTCACACCTAATTTCCCTAATGATATTAGAAATGACTAAGTGTACAAATTGCGCCAAATATAAGCTACTATTAACCCGAAGCACCTTTCCTTTCAGGAGTTCAAAATGTTCATCCATTTTCATTTGTGCAAAAACAAAAACATAATTAAAGATTTGACTCCTGACATGGAGCCCACAAATAAAACACTCAAATTTCTCTTTGCTGAATAAAAGAGTCGGTCACCCCGGAGTTGTCAGCAATCTGTCAAACTGTGTGAGTCAGAGTCAAGTTTACCCTGACAAAACGAATGGTGTACAAGTACGACTCCACCCCCCGACCTCGCCTCCTGCACCCCCCGGCCCTACAACTCCAAACTTTCTATATATATATATATATATATATATATATATATCGTTTGCCCCTTAACTCCCAGTGGGAGTGAGCGGAATATAAAAAGCACGACTTTAAATAACAAGAGGCTGCCATCAGTTCCCCAGCTAGTCCCCACATTAGCCTCGTCTGTGAGCGAGCGTCTGACACCTACTAAAATGTTTCAGCGCTATGTGCGTATAAGAGCATAAATAATTCAAAATTAATCCCCGCTGAGGGGGACTATGGGAACCATAATTTATCTGAGTGTAGTCCCTAATGCAGTCCCAGGATTGGAGCACCTTTGGTAACAATTGAGCAGAGGTGCTTATTACACATTGCGAAGCGATATCTTAACCTTTGAATACTAATTTCTTCGATCAGAGGGGAGTAGTTGCTCAGCACTGGTGGTTGAGTGTCACTTCATTGTCAGTGTGTAACAATACAGAAGATTGCTGTCTTTGTGTACAGCACTGTGGCATGATGATGATGTCATGGGGAATTTTTGTATTGCAACAAAGTTCACAGAATAATGATATAATAACCACTGTACATGATATATACTTAAGGAGGGTTCAGACCAGATTCTAAAAACAGAAAATTTCCTCCTAATCAGCTCTCAATGCAATTATACAGATGCACTTTTTGCTTCATGTTGTTTCAGCTGCTGGGCAACAAATTGCTACCAATTACAAACAAAAGACTGCAAAAATAAATATATGCTTGCTTTTTGCCACAAACTGTATTACTTTATTATCTACGAGGTGCCACTCTTTTGTCTGGGTGCATTCTGCTCAAGCTGTTGTGGTTCCTGGTTGGGGACATAAATGCCAATTCAAATACAGAAGAGGGCAGTTAGCCTCCAAAAACTAAATCCATGAGTTCCCCCTTGGTGACTGAGGTTTTCAGCAATATTTTTGGCTGAGACAAAGATATATTTTACAAAAAAAAAACTTAATGATGTTTGCATTTCTGGCTGCTGTGTAACCTTTTTAAATTTGTAGTACACAAAGCACTCCCCTCAAAATGTTCAACACTCCCAGCAGTTTGTTTCTTTATGTACGAGGTCTCTTAGATAATAAACCGACCCTTTTATTTTTTTTTTAACTATATGGATTTGAATGCCATGCGATTACACCAATCATGCTTGAACCCTCGTGCGCATGCGTGAGTTTTTTCACGCGTGTCGGTGACGTCATTTCCCTGTGGGCAGGCCTTGAGTGAGATGTGGTCCCGCCCTCTCGGCTGAATTCCTTTGTTTCACACGCTGCTCGAGACGGCGCGCGTTGCTTTATCAAATTTTTTCTGGACCTGTGAGGAATATCCGAGTGGACACTATTCGAGAAATTAAGATGGTTTTCTGTGAAAAGTTTAACGGCTGATGAGAGATTATGGGGTGTTTCTGTCGGTGTAAGGACTTCCCACGGAGCGGGACATCCTGCAGCGCTTCCAGGCGCTGTCGTCGGCCTGTTTCGAGCTGAAAACATCCTAATTTAAGGCTTAATTCACCCAGGACATCGTGAGAGAACAGAGAAGATTCAGAAGAGGCCGGCATGAGGAATTTATGCGGACATTCCACTGTTTAAGGACATTTTTTTAATGAAAGACGTACGCGCAAATTCGCCGAGTCGTTTCCGTGACGACTCGGCAAATCTGTGTGCGCCGCGACAGGAAAAACACCTCCGTGTTGAAAACCATTTGTAGAATTCAGGCGGCTTTTAATGGCTTTCAACAAGTGAGTAACTGAGAAATTGTTTAACAGCTTGGGCATGTTCCAACTTGCCCGTTAAGATTTCCAACGGAGGTGTTTTTCCTGCCGCGACCCCCCGCGGTCAGGTCCAGCCCGACATGTGACTCTGCCCGCACGTTCTTTCATTACAAAATGACCGTTAACAATGGAATGTCCGAATAAACTCCTCATGCCGACTTCTTCTGAAAGTTCTCTGTTCTCTGACAACTTACTGCGTCAACAGAGCCTGAAATGTGGAAGTTTTCTGCGCTGCCGCCTCGAAGCGCAGATCGCCGTCAGGCGCCGTGGACCGTCCTTAAAGCGACACTACCAGACCAAAATCTCTCATCAGCCGTTAAAATTTTTACTGAAACCAGCTGAATTTATTGAATGGTGTCCACTCAGTTGTGCCTTACAGTTTTGAAAAAATTTTTATCAAACAAAGCAACAGTCTCTGAGCCATTCCTAAACAATGAAAAAAATCGACGAGCGGGTGGACGACTCCTCACTCAAAGACTGCCCACAGGCGAATGACGTAACCGACAGGCGTGAAAAAACTTTCGCATGCCCACGAGGGTTCAAGCATGTCTGATGTAATCACACGTGATTCAAATCCATATGGTTTTTGAAAAAAATAATAAGGTCGGATACTTTTCTAATAGACCTCGTATTTACCACAAAATCAGCCACTCTAGCTGATATAACTGAGCCAGGAGCACCTTGGATAACCAATGCCATTCCTGACAGAAGTGGTTATATGACACAGGATACTTAGAAAGGAAATGTTATTGTCATTGTGAACCAATTTTCATTCTTGGTCTTCCAAGTGAATCTGTAGAATAACAAAGTTACAAGTGTTCCTCAAAGGTGTAAAATCTAAATTCTGGCCTATTGTTAAACTTGCCAAATTTTGCAGGTGTTTGGCATGGCCAATTTGGTGGCAGAAAATGATTTGATTTAGCTTCCTGTTCACTGTCAAAAAGTGGGCATTAAACAGTTTTCCATAATCAAATGCTGCCACCTTAAGAATCACAGACTATTGGAGTCATCAACATGAGTTTATACTAACTAAAAAGATGACAAATATGGAAAAAATGAAACCCAGACACCCATGGAGATGTTTTGTTGACATTTAGAAGTAGTTCCTCAAAGCCTTCCCCTGTCCCTGCACAGGGACTTCAGGCTGCCCACACTGCAGTGATGAATGGTAGCCCGAGAAAATTAATCAACCCAACAGGCATGGAAATATTAATGCCAGGTAATTGAGAACACAATTGTGAACACTATCATGTAAAAATGTCCAATTAGACCTACTGACGTGGACAGTGAGACATGAAACATAGCGGATTATAATAGTGTGTAATGTGCAAAGTGCCTATTCCATCCACAAGCCACCGATAATGTGGAAAAAAAAAATTACTTGCCAATGGACAGAGCAGGTTTTTTCTGGGTACCAATTACATAAGTAAGTGATTTCCCAGATGATCAGGACTTTAGGTTAAGGGGAAGAGTTCATTATTAAAACCATTTGCTGAGGTGGTTGGTTACAAGGAAAACCTGTACTGTCTCAGCCCTTCATTGCACATGGTTTGACATCAGTAGTCTAGAAGTTAAAGATGTTGGCTCAAGGCCAGAGGATCGATCCTCAGGTTGTATCCACTTCATAATGGAAAAATCACGAGCAAGGTCCTCATCCCTACATTGCTCCTGGTGTGGAGTTGCATGCCTTGCATGGTAGCACGCGGACACTGATGTGTTGATGCTTATCTGTGCAAAAGGATGAATGTGAGGCATCACTGGAAACTGCTTTGAACACTAGATGGGAAAGCACTGCAGAAATGCAGTCCATTTATTTTTGAGCCACATTTCCTTATATAACACTCAATAAATAATTATATATTTTTTCAGTATGCAAGCCTCAAAAGATAAACAAGCACATACAGGTATGCTCAAAAGTTTACATACCCTGGCAGAATTTTTGCTTTTTTGGCCATTTTTAAGAGAACATGAATAACAACACAAAAACTTTTTTTTTCCACTCATGGTTAGTGGTTGGGTGAAGCCATTTATTGTCAAACAACTGTGTTTCCTCTTTTTAAATCAAAATGACAAGAGAACTACCCAAATGAACCTGAGCAAAAGTTTACATACCCCTGTTCTTAATACTGTGTATTGCTCCTTTAACATCACTGACAGCTTGGAGTCTTTTGTGGTAGTTGTGGACGAGGCTTTCTGATGGTAAAGCTGCCACTGAATATGTTTCAGACTTTATTTACATCAATTACAAAGAAATATAAACAGTATTACACTCTATGGTAAATCTGCATGGAGTAGACAGTTCTCAAAAACTGAGTGACTGTGCAAGAAGGAGAAGAGTGAGGAAAGCCACCAAGACACCCAGACAACCCAGAAGAAGTTATAGGCTTATGTGGCTGTGACTGACGAAATTATGCACATTGCCACCTTTGTATTTTGTATCACCAGTTATCCATCTTCATGATGAAGTGGTATAGAGGAGGATTTTCTTAAAAAGAAGACCTGAGAGTTTAGCTACAATTGCCAGAAGGTACATCTGAGATGTAAGCCTGGATTTGATCTGTTTTGGTGAAAGAAAATCCTTCTCTGCTCTACTTCACTATGAAGCTAAGAGTAGTGATACAAAATGCAAAGCTTGCACTGTGCACAATTTCTCCAATCACAGCCACATAAGCCCATAACTTCTCCTGGGTTGTCTGTGTGTCTTGGTGGCTTTCCTCACTCTTCTCCTTCTTGCACAGTCGCTCAGTTTTTGAGAACTGTCCACTCCATGCAGATTTACCATAGAGGGCCATACTGTTTGTATTTCTTCACCCAACCACTAATCATGAGTGAAAAAAAAGTTTTGTGTTGTCATTCATATTCTCTTAAAAATGGCCAAAAAAGCAAAAATTCTACCAGGGTATGTAAACTTTTGGGCACAATTGTATAAGACAGTCAGTAGCATCAATTTTGTCTTGGATATGTGTACCATCATGTACCATATGTGGAAACACAAGCTGAGACAGTGGCATTTTTTTTCCACGGCATGAGGAAATATCCCGTTTAGAAAGTGGTTGAAAATATACATATCAAAGGAACAACACTGAGACTCCCATTTCACGTGTTTCATATCAATATACGTATGTACCGCCCCCCTCCCATCAAGACCCACCCACGTCAACACCACTCCCTGAGTGAGCCAAGACGAGACTTTTGCAAATTCCCAGGTAAGCAAGCCAGAAACTTACTTATGATGCTCTGCTGCTCATAATCCATACTGTAGTTTCTATCAGGAGATTCTGAAAAATCAACGGAAAGTGAGACACAACATGTCAGAAGAAGTGACAGTGGTGTAAGGCTTCACTTAAGTCTAACATACTGTACAAAACAAAGAGCTTGTGTTTGGATCAGCCTGGAACAAAATGCTCAGGAAACTGCTTCAAATCATGCAATCATATGGAATTTGTGTTACAGCATGTCACAAATATCTGTAGTACAGCAGATAAAAGAAACAATCCTTCAGGTTTGGTAAAAAGTGATGCAAATTATTGGTTGAGCTAATAGGATTAATAAATGGAATACTTTTGCCTGTGTTGAATGCTTGGTCTCCAAAGTAAAGATCAAACAAGGTCAATGTCCATTGGTTTCTATGACATTTGACATATGTTACCCTGTAACATAACTAAGAATGACAGATGGTCCAAACTATTCCTTTTTAAAACCCTGTTAAATCAACTAATAATTTGCATCTTTTTCTTTTTTTTTTTTTTACCAAAATTGGAGCAACTTTAACCTTTGACCCCTGTACAAACTGAAACTGACCTTTGTCACCATTTATGCTGTTTTGACCCCATAACACCTGAACATTCAGTCATAGAGAGTCCAAACTATAACTTTTTTGAAACGTTATGATCAGACAAATAATGTAGTGTGTAGTTTTCAGTTGATTGAAGCATTTTTAATTTTGACCCCTGCGTAATTCTTCAATTGACCCCCCCCCCCCCCCCCACCTGGCTGCCTATTGAAAATTCAAGTGGCTAGTCGTTTTTTTTCAAAAAAATAATATCTAAGGAGTATTTGTGCCGAATTTGATGCTTGCATCACCATTTGCAGGATTTTGCTCTAAATATTCTCTCATCCGCTGCATTACTGTTGCATCCAATGTGGACCAGGAAACCAAATCAATGAAATGTACTATAATTACAGGCTGTGGTTATTTTGTCAAAGTCTGGTCTTTCTTCATCTGTCATTCTGTTGCTAATTTCCGCTTACTCTGTTTTCTTGACTTTCCACCCTGTTTAGCACACCAGTGGATGTGTGTAGGGCAATTCATTCGTCACACAGCTTTACCCATTAGAGGCGGACTTCTAAATGCTTCACCTTTTGATTTTGAGGAGGAGTACAGGATTTGTCAGGGGAAGAGAGAAGGTGCTTTATTGCTCCAAATTTCATCACAATAATGGCTTAAGGGGAAGGTGGCATAATCATTGCCCTATAAATGTCTCTATGTAGATTACATGCTTCTCGCTCGACTAATCCTGGTAATTGATGAACTTCTATGCAGATGATTTTTTTATATTATTTTGTAATTTGTTTATTAATTAAGATAACACTTATTTTGGGACCTCAACCAAGTAAACACGATTATGTGCTCTGCGGGGTGAGTGTTGAGTCTCCTGTCGTTCCCAAAGCAGCGAGCTGGCTGGCTGGCAGGATGCTGCTGCCAGGGAATGTCTAATAGTCATCCACTGAGAAGTTTAATTCATTTGCCATAAAACTAAAAATAAACACAGTCACACTTAATTGGGTTCTGAATATAAGTATTATTGAGATGTTGTGAAAAAAGACCATAAATTCTAACCAAGTAGTCCACATTTCACAGCCTAAAAACAGTGTTGTGCACTTAAGCACAAGCAGAAACAACACATTATTAATGATGTTGCTTTAAATATTTTTTGCTGGATAGCCCATATGGACAAAAAGAATGAGAAATCAATACCCATTAATTTGTTGAGTAAAAAAAGAATCTACACTTCATTAAAGAATGATGTAGCTCTCACGTGTCTTACACATAATTAACAAGGGGTACAAAGAGAGTGCAAAACCTGCACCTTACATTTTTGACACTGATTCATGTTAATTAATTCTTTGTGTCAGTAATACGATAATATATGGTTATGTGTGGCCTTGACATGTGATCAATTCAGTCCAAAACTGAAACACTTTTTCTCTGATTAATTCACAACCCTTCCACCATGTTTAATCCATACTGACTGTAACGGTTTGATTTTAAAAGCTATGACCTTGAGTTTGACTTCATATTACTGTTTAATGCTAAGCACTGAAATACCGTGAGCTAATTCCTCAGAATAACCATTCCAAATATCCCCTGTATCAGCCAGTCCAAAACTTCTTCTGGGCCCACCAGAACATTTAATCACAGTTTTGACCAACACATAAAATTAAGATTAAGATGATGTATTTCCAGCATAATTTCGACCTTGGCTTGTGACCTTGACCTCAACATTTTTTTCCTGAAAAACAAATCAGAAAATTAGTTTTTCCTTGACTCACCCTCACTCACTTCACAGAGGCTAGTCCAAGTCAGGCCAAAAGACTTATACCCCCATCACACATAGCAGGAATCACGCAGAATGGCATCAGAATTAGGAATTGGTGCACGTCCGAAAAGTTTCAGATTTCAGTTCCAAAACATTCTGAGTGTGATGTACATGTTCAAAACTCTCCAGGTGCATTGAGATGGGACACCTATCTGATAGCGATCCATGTGCAATCTGAGGACCATCTGACTGCAATTTACATATTCTGATGGCGGCAAAACAGGATCCGAAATTATTTGAGCACATACGAGGGAACCTTGAGATTGATCTGACATGGCTACATATAATAATGTCAACCCCCCCCCCCCCCCGGAGCACAAAGGAACTGCTGAAATGAAATGTGAAAGTGTGGCACGCTTCATCATGAATTTTTATCATGTACAGTGAATGTGAACAGCAGCTATCACACTGAAAGCCGAAAGCGCGCGCTGCTGCAAATCTGAACAGGCTGTTACATCCACAATAGACCTTACAGTGCAGATATTTGTCCATTCCTTCCCATGGGTGATGTAAATAATGTGAATATTGTCTCGATCTTATCTGTATATAACACGGGCAGCTGCCTCTCCATGGTGTGCAGTAACACGTCATTACACGCGCCAGGCTCGGAGCTGAATGGATATCATGCTGTAATAAATGATCACCTTCTAACTCTGTAGGAGATATGACATGGAACTGTTGTGTCAGGCTGTTACACCATTAATACAGTATATATGAATGTCACCTCCAACCGAAGGCCAGGAGTGTTTCACAGCGCGGACGTGGACGTGAAGCCAAAACTGACAGCCTGTGGTTAAAATCCTCTCACTGAAAATAAAAATTAAATTCCCATGTGATAATCCAACCATGGTGGTGTCCAGAGCTGTGCTGTGCTCCTGAAGTGAGCAAAAAAGAAAAAAGAAATTAAAGTTCGCTGGAAATGCTCCGTCTGATACACAGGAAAGCATGGCCCACTGCCAGCAAACTTTCAGCAAAGCTGTCCAGTGGCACTAAGCGTGGGCGCTCTTAGTGGCTCATATATGCGCGCGCACACACACACACGGCTGAGTGATAATTGCAGCCCCACGCACGTGGGCCATGCACACAGCGCTCTAGTCCGGTGTTTGCCATCCAGAAGTTTGGACATCAGACAGTCCGCAACGCCTTTTATGGCCATCTGACAGCAGTCTGTGTCATCTAAACTGCTGTCTACATGCACTTTGGATGCCATCGTGAAGGTGTGGACGAGGTACTGACATGGCTGACCACGCCTCTTTTCCTCCTGACTCCATCGGATGATAGTAATATTTGCCGTGTCAGGCTGGTTCTGCCACATTCTTGCCATGTGTGATGGGGGCTTTAGAGTTATTTTATTCACACATGGACAGACATGCGGGACTGAAAACAATATTACATATGTGCTACCATACGTGGGTGTGATAATGCTTTTCAGAGAGAAATAAGTTCTCTACAGGGTCTGAGGCCCATTAGTGCCAGTGCTTGTCTCCAGATTCTGTAGTGTGAAGTAGATGAGAGTCCATGACTCAGCCTGAACAAAAAGCCAGTTTGATGCAGGTTACTTCCCCAGCCAAAGCTGGTAACAATTTACAGCTGGGTGTACTGAGAGAATGTAGATTAAAGCTGTTATGACCATTGTTTTTTTTGTTTGTTTGTTTGTTTTAACATTTAAGTCATAAAAATATTTTTGGGACCACTATGATTTTAATATTTAGCATTTAATAAGTGATTCCTAACATTATATTGCCAAGATGATCAAAATCCATGCTGTCTGGGAACAATTTAGAATTTCTCCCCCTGAAGGGGAGAAATTCAAGTGATGAGACGCCATGACCTAAATTTGGTAGTGACCTTATAGATCATGTAGAGATTTCACCCAATCTGCACAAGCATGCTGGGAAGGGCACGGTGACTGCCAGTCGGAGTAGTACAGAAAGGTAGTGTCACACCAGTAAACCAAGATGGCAGGAAATGCTCCAAGACAGCTTATTTCTGCATGAATCTATGCAGAATCTATGGTTCTCATATATTTTGTAAAAACACTTTCTGAACCAGATAACACCTCTGAAGTAAGTTACAAGACATTGCATCAAGCAAGTGGGTCAGTTCACAGGTAATATCATAACCTGACGCATGTGCACATGTGCTTCCGCTTGCAGTTAGTCTGCACAATTGTGATAAATAAATAAATGGTAAATGGACTGCATTTATATAGCACTTTTCCATCTGCATCACATGCTCAAAGCGCTTTACACATCAAATGCCTCACATTCACCCTGATGTGAGGCTGCTACCATGCAAGGTGCCCACTACACACCGGGAGCAACTAGGGGATTAAGGACCTTGCCCAAGAGCCCTTAGTGATTTTCCGGTCAGGCTGGGATTTGAACCGAGGATCCTCTGGTCTGAAGCCCAACGCTTTAACCAGTAGACCATCACCTGCACGGAATTTAGGGATTCCATCATCTACACTCCATAATATAATCAGAAGATTCAGAGAATCTGGAGAACTTTCTACACATAAGCGGCAAGGCCGAAAACCAACAGTGAATGTTCATGACCTTCGATCCCTCAGGCGGCACTGCATTAAAAACCAACATCATTGTGTAAAGGATCTTAACGCGTGGGCTCAGGAACACTTCAGAAAACCATTGACAGTTAACACAGTTCGTCGCTACATCTACAAGTGCAAGTTAAAACTCTACCATGCAAAGCGAAAGCCATACATCAAACAATATCTAGAAACGCCGCCGTCTTCTCTGGGCCTGAGCTCATTTGAAATGGAAAGTGTCCTGTGGTCTGATGAGTCCACATTTCAAATTTTTTTTGGAAATCATGGACGTCGTGTCCTCCAGACAAAAGAGGAAAAAGACCATCCAGATTGTTACCAGCGCAAAGTTCAAATGCCAGCATCTGTGATGGTATGGGGGTTTGTTAGTGCCCATGACATGAGCAACTTACACATCTGTGATGGCACCATCAATGCTGAAAGGTACATCCAGGTTTTGGAGCAACACATGCTGCCATCCAAGCAATGTCTTTTTCAGGGACGTCCCTGCTTATTTCAGCAAGACAATGCCAAGCCACATTCTGCACATGTTCCAACAGCGTGGCTTCATAGTAAAAGAGTGCGGGTACTAGACTGGCCTGCCTGCAGTCCAGACCTGTCACCCACTGAAAATGTGTGGCGCATTATGAAGTGCAAAATACAACAACAGAGATCCCGGACTGTTGAACAACTGAAGTCGTACATCAAGCAAGAATAGGAAAGAATTCCACCTACAAAGCTTCAACAATTAGTGTCCTCAGTTCCCAAATGCTTATTGAGTGTTGTTAGAAGGAAAGGTGATGTAACATAGTGGTAAACATACCACTGTCCCAGCTTTTTTGAAACGTGTTGCAGGCATCCATTTCAAAATGAGCAAATATTTGCATAAAAACAATAATGTTTATCAGTTTGAACATTAAATATCTTGTCTTTGTGGTGTATTCAATTGAATATACTTTAAAGAGGATTTGCAAATCATTGTATTCTGTTTTTATTTACATTTTACACAACGTCCCAACTTCATTGGAATTGGGGTTGTAGAAATGAGCTGTAATTTTGCAACATGCTCCAAAAATAAAACTACATTATAATGCTTGGCTGCAATAGACTAGCATCCTGTCCATGGTGTACTCCGCCTCCAGCCCCATCCCCCTCCCCGACCCTTGATTGGAGTAAACGGGTATAAACAATGAATGAAAGAATTATAATGCTTGTATTTTCAGTAGAAACCAACTTTTGTCAGTTTTGTGAAATTTGAAAGGCCATACAGCTTCAAGTGGGTCCGGTTTCCTCCCACATCCAAAGACATGCAGGTTTGGTGAATTGGAAACTTTATAATTGTCCAGCTCTCCCTTGTAAAAGTGAGCTCGATCTTAATAGGACTAACCTGGTTAAATAAAGGTTCATTTTAAAAGTACCTTGTCCAAAGACACAGGCAGGCAGCATAAGCAGGATTCAAACCCAGGTCTATATATTGGCAGGCCAGCTCCTTGTTGACTCAGGTACCCGCTCTAGTGCTTTTCAGAGAGATACTGTTTCCTCAAACAGGTGCAGAACAAAAGACTTTTCCAAAATTCTAAAGATGGAATAATATTAGTGAAAAGGTTCAACATTTGCCTTGAGCATCTATAGTTCCTGAACTTGCATGACTGACATTGCATTTTGCACAATTGTATTCAAAACAAACCATAATTCACAATCAATGTTGCAGACCTCATTGTGTTTTATGGCACACACTTCTATTCATATAACAGAGTCTTTTCTGTTTTACAGTTTTTTTGTTGCACCTCTACTGTAAATAAACATGTTAATACACAGCTTCTGCATATTTATTTTTGTGTTGTTTTTTTTTTTTTACCATGGTGACAAATTGTAATACACTTCTGAAATGTCATTTAAGAGGTGAGTGAAAAAGGTTTTCTCTCAAGAAGGCATTCGATTGTGAGTTACAGTCCGGAGATCAAACAATTGCGTATCATTCAAGTTTATGACACAGAGAGTCATCGAGGCAGGACGGGGGGAGGGATAGGATGAGAAACCAGAAAGATTTCCATAAAAAAGTGGAATAAATAAGTGCCTGAGATACAACAATTTGGATTTACATACATTATCCTGTTCTATCTCTTTAGGATATTTCACTGTGCAGATATGTGGGGGAGCTGAGAGATAAACTAAACATGACCTATGCTCTGCAGGCTCAGCCAGAAAGAGCAGACGTCTGTAAGAATACTCAAGGAGCAGAGGAAAGGTTGAGGGGATAAGGACAAAAAGACGGGGGGAGGAAGGAAGAAAAAAGAAGAGACACTGAAAGGCAGCCACGAACTGATTGATGCTCTGCTGTATTTGAAGATCAGTGGCAGCCTTGTGGTGGCAAGCACAGAGGTCAGAGGGTGCATGTGTCCGTGTCTGCTTATAAGGGCATGTGGGATTCTTTGTCGGTTTGTCTGTGTGCAGGAACGTGTACCCAGAGGTGCTACCTCTTTCTCTACTGTAGGAGAAGATGATCCTCAATCACTGGGCGGTCGGGGCGAATCAGATGTGAGCAGAGAATAACATGCTCGATTTGGCCTGGAAGTGGAGCTGGAGGAGAGAGCACCATGATGTATCGAGCCGTTTGCCAGCCCGATAGGCCAGACGGTGCTGGCCCTCTCTCTGCCCGTCAGCAAATAGACATTTTTCACACAGCAGGAGTGGTAGGATTCGTGAGTACGGTGGCATGTGCACGATTGTGCGGAGCACTGAACAGGTTTGTGTGTTAAGGGCATTTTAGTGTGTATACTGTATGTTAAACATTTAGCACGATGATATAAAATCCTTCTTTATATGTGTCTGTATGTTACTGGAGGTCTGATCAAACCACAGTTTAGAGTAACAATAATTGTTACTAAAGCCACTTTTGCTTGTTAAAGGTAAGAGCCCAAAAAATCTTATTGATGATGCATTAAAAAATTGTCTGAGAGTGATACTTCAAGTGAAAAAGGAGTTGCTGTTCGCCACACCTACTTTCCTGTTAGAGCTGGACTGCTCAAGCTGGGGCCACGGGCAGGATTTGTCCAGCACTTCCATGGTTTTGGCCTCCATGGTAACTGATGAGCTGTCATTGAATTACATGAGCATTACATAAAGAATTACATAACTTGAAAAGCCCAAGGAGATACCTGCATTTCTCTTGGCTGTGACAGATAGATGGCTATTTGAGAGGTAAAATGTAAATGGACTGCATTTATATTGCGCTTTTCCGTCTGCATCAGAAGCTCAAAGCGCTTTACAATGATGGCTCACGTTTACACAGACACACTCACACACTGATGTCAGGGTGCTGCCATGAAAGGTGCTCACTACCCACCAGGAGCAACTTGGGGTTTAAGGACCTAGCCCAAGGGCTCGTAGTGATTTTCCGGTCTGGCTGGGGTTTGAACAGAGGATCCTCTGGTCCAAAGCCCAACGCTTATCCACTAGACCATCACATCCCGGAAACTGTCTGCACGGTTGCCATCAAGGACCCAAGATGTTTTCCATTGTGTGGTTTTATTACTTTGAAATGCTCTTTCAGATATAGAATGTAATTTGACATAAAATATATTTAATAGTTGTATTCATGTCATTGACACATCAACATATTTTGGGCACCTCTGCTTTACAGAATGGGCTTCCCTCCGTCTCTCCATACGTGGACTGTCGGTATGTTGCACACAGGTCACAGATGAGCTGAATGTGTCTCTGTAGAAGATATAGTTTATGTTTATATATGACATGTATTGCAAAACTCCAAAACGACCCATTCCCTACTTATATTTTTTGCTAAAAGCAACTTTGTTTCTACATGCACAGGCATGTAATTTTGGAAGTTACATGATTTTTTTTTTTTTTTTTAAGAAACACTGAGCATAGTTATCAGTAAAAGTTTGATTTAAAACTAATTTTGTAGATTAACATCCATTTGAATATACTGTTTATAGGTCTGTGGGTTCAACATTACAGCCACCTGCTGCACCATTGTGCTGAATAAAGAATCATGTTGAAGTATTTTAGCGGGTTTGTTAACATTAGTGAGATAAAGGAGGAAAAAAATTCAGCCAATCAAAGGTGAAGGAGTGAAATGGAGACTCACAGTGTAGATAAACCACAAACATTATCCTTGACATGTAGCTGAGGGAAAACTAGTCCAGTGTGTGTCATCAAGTCTGTTTGTCTGCGCACTGTGTAGTATCGTATCTAATAAGATAGGAAGGGTTGTTTCCAGACCACATTATTCTACAGCAGGAACGTTCACGCATCTGTAGTCTGTTTGGATATTACAAAACGGCAGTGGTGGGCAAAGTTAATTTATATAATCACTAGTCTGCCAACTGAAAAGTTAATAGTGACAACACTAAACAATAAACCACTAAAACATTAAGATGTAATTTTTTACTTTTTTAGTTTTGGCTTGGTTTTTAGCTCTTAAATTGTGGGAAACAGACCTAAAGAGCTGAAATTGTATTATATTGTCTTGTAAATGTGGAGATTCCCAAAAAGTATGCCAAGATCAAAGGATGAGCAAAATGTATATAAATAATAAAAAAGGACAAAGGAAGTTAGACTAGTTTCCATTCAAAATACCATTTAAGTACAGAAATACTAAATGAAGAAACATTAACAAATAAAACTATGTGGAAAATCATCACAATCTAATTAATGCATTTACTCTTAGTTGACCTCCTGTTCTTTGAGGTGATGCTTGTTGCCTTTACATCTGTGTATTAAAAGCCAACTTCATGTAACTTCGATCATGGAGAAACTGGAGAGAGCTGACATTTTCTGTTTTTTCTTGTGTGTATTTTGGGTCAAGGATGAACACCACAAAAGCGGAACAATGATAGGACTAATATTTTTTGGAGGAATTAGGGATATTCAGTAACAACAGTGAACAGTGGACGTTGATATCACCATTACTCAGTCCCTGGTAACCAGACAAGCTCTGAACAAAGGGCACCTTCACACATAACACAAATGAAGCCGACTAGCGCACAACGGAGGGACTGCATGGCGAAAAATCAAACGCCTCATACATGTGTCACTACAGTTATTCGCGCACACCAGCGGATGAAAGACAGAGTGTGCCCTGTGAGAGCCCATTCGATCCCTCTCACGGCAGGTGTCGGCCAAATTCCAGGTGATGTGAAATTTGTCTAAGTCCCCCCACGAGTGTGGCATTGCAAAAAGGCAACACACATGTGCCCCCCCCCCCCCCATCTACAACACAGCGTGCCGTGGTGTTGGTGGGGGATGAGGGGAGCGCACTTGCATGAACTGCTGATTTGATTTGGATGTAAAGATGGAGTGGCCAGTCACGTCAGAGCGCACACAGCACAGCGAGCTGCCTCCCAGAGACTCACTCACAGCTACAAATGATGGCTCAGTGCACACGACGTGTCATATTAAAAACACAGAGACCATAGCCAGGGCAGGTATATTAAAAAATACTGATAGGGGAACCACAGATCTCAACAGCTGCTGCTGTTGAGATCTGTGGTTCTGGATGTCCCAGTTGGGAGACACGTACCGTGTTTTGACGGACATGACCTAACACCTGTCCACTGTGATGCGCGTGTGTCTGCTTGCTGTCCTCACATGGACATACATAAAAACATATATCGCTGTTGCAATCGGTTGCAGTGAGCTAGTGCACGGTGTGCAGATTGACAGGCTGCCCCAGGTGAAACAGCGCGTCAGATCATAACACGCAGCGGGCAATTGAATGTCACGTCACCCGCATGAGCTCTGTTCCACATGACGCGGTGTCTGTCCTGCACCCCCCAGACCCCTTGCAAATTTTCCTCTGATTTCACAATTTTCATTTCACAGCCCTGCTCCACAGCAGAGGCACAATGTGGTGCAGCTTGTTCCAGCTGTTTTTTTTGTTTTACTTTACTCCACAACAGCGGCAATTATGGCGCTTTTCTCTATTTTTAAAAAGTATGTTTATCTCCATGTTGATTTTAGGCATTTTATGCTCTAGTTACAGGACAGTGATGATAGCATAGTGGTAAAGTTTCTATCTGTTAATCAAAGCGTTTGTAAATTGCAGGTAGGTTCGAATCCCATGAGTGGCATGTGATTTTTTTTTCCCCACAGCAGCTGCGCGATGTCATTCCACACATTACAGCTGCTTGTACTGTGTTCCCGCTGCGATGGTTTCATGCACATTCATGCGCTTGCACGAAACCATCGCAGTGGGATCATTCATGCCTGGCCGACCGTGTGTCCCTCCCAACGTCAGCTCAATGTTTTCATGGTTCACTCACTCGGGCTGTTTTGCCGTGATTCACCCTGATTCCTACTTATTCATGTTATGTTTGATGGGGCCCAAAGCAAATATCTCAACCTTACCAGTTGTAAAACATGACATCAACTAAAAGCGGCAAATAATAAATACAATTATTCACAAAACTTTGTAATTTCAATTTCCTGCACTTTCAGTTAAAATCATTACGGAAGCTTTGTATAATTTATTACCACCCTTGAAAAATGTCAGCTACCTATTTCATAAACACTACCCAATCTAGAGCCCGTGGATCCCCATGGGCAACACATTAGTTATGTTTTAATTATGCTTGCTGGATTAGCATATAAACTCCATTAGGTACACACCTACATTATTTTAGGATTTAGAAACCTTTTTGACCATTACATTTTATTGAATGAATAAATAAATAATGACTTAAAGTTGGTGGAATTCATTTAGTGGAAGCTAAATGAAACAGTTTTCAGTTAGGTGAAAAGTTAATCTCCTCAGGAAAAAGTTAGCTTTTTAGTTAGTTTTCAACACAGATACATATTAGGCTGTGGACGACGCCACTGAATTTTGGAGGTGATCCGGATCCCTATTCTGGATTAAGATTCACTTTATATAGGCTTTGAAGGATTACGTCAAAACTACTTCACGGTTTCTCACCAAATTTTCACCACAGATAGATCTTATGCCATGGAAGACTCCATTAAGGTTTGGAGGTGGTATGGATCCAAATCCAGATTCTGGATCAAGATTTTACTTTATATAAGCTTTGAAGGATTACAAAACTACTTCAGGGATTCTCACCAAATTTTCACCACAGACATATATTGGGGCATGGAAGACTCCACTGAATTTTGGAAGTGATCTGGATCCAGATTCTGGATCAAGATTTCACTTTATATAGGCTTTGAAGGATTACTTCAAAACTACTTCAGAGATTCTCACCAAATTTTGCACCACAGGTACATATTGGGGCATGGAACACTCCACTGAATGGAGGTGATCAGGATCCGGCTTGGCGGACGTCAGAAATCTCTGATTGCTCTTGTTTTAACCATGCAATCTTCTTAAATAAATAATAAATTAAATAATATCAATTTATACAGATAAAAAATACTTGTGTAATCAACAGCTGCTGCAACACAAAGCATTTCAACCAATACAGAACTGGATCCATCCTGCTTCAAGAGATGAATTTTATCTATGCTGTACAATTTGACCAAAATAAAAACGGGTGCAGAAATCAAATAGGTCATTCACAGTGGGATCTAAAAAAAAACAGCAGGACTTGAGGACTTCATGATGACATCACAGAAGACGTATACTAAAGTAGCAATGTATTTTACAACCTCAGCACAAAAAAGCAAGAATTTTGAAGCATACTTGCTGTCATTATGTATACAAACTATAACGAGAAAGAAAATTTTGGTTGGTTTTTGGAAATGTTGCAGGTTTTTTTTGTTTGTTTGTTTGTAGCTACAATGTGAAAGAATAAACTGTGTGCGAAACTAGCAAAGGCAGAGTACAAAAGAACTGCTGAAAAATAATAAATATTTGTAATAAAAAAAGTAGGAGTATTAAGACAATAAAAAGGAGTTATTGAAGAGCGGCGCAGGGCAGTTTTTATGTCGTGTTGTTTCGAGTGCCTGAATGTTGACTTGCAAATCAACATACAAAGGCATTTAATTCAGCAGCTGCAATTTTAATATCTATGGACACAAATCCAACCTCTTGATTTTCTTTATGCAAAACCTGATGTGTCCTGCACTGAATTGTTTGTAAAAATCTTCAAACCATGTCACACACTCCTTTGAATGTCACCTTTGTGCCACACCGGTTCTTTCTGTATGATATAAAGGTCTTCCCAACTGGAGCTCTTCATAATCAGCTGGCCCCAATCCATCATTCACCCCTATCCTCCCACATTCTGGATTCTACCTCCAGTTAGTTTGAATATGTATTGGATCTTCTCCTTTCTAGATTGGCATGTCATCCTGGCCTACGTTGTCTTGCTCTGGTCAGGTTAATCACACCTTGAATTGATAGCTTTATGATTTGAGTTTTTTTCCATGTCCAGTGTTGTGCATCATCATATTTGTTGTCTCTCTGGCATCTTTGGTGTCTTTGGCGCCTAGCAGGTCCTGGCATGTCTCCTCTATGCCTGTATTTGCTAATAATTATACACTTGTGTTAGGCAAGTCCTTTCAGCAAACTAAATTCCCAGTGTCGCCAACGGAACAGTTCCCCCTAAAAATCGATCCTGCCTTCACTGCACATGCATCATCAGCCACAGTTCACTCCATTTCTGCTTCAAACTGCACTCCAGTCATCATCTATCTTAGCGACAGATATCTGAAGCTTTTGTACAACAATCATTTCCACATAAATTCAGCGTTATTTCATCATAAAAGACAGAGGAAATGATCAGACCACCACAGGTACACGAGCTGCTAGCTGTTGCGTTCACTGCTCATACGTCATTTCAAAGCATCAGCGAATGTCGGCTCTTTTCTGCTGAAAACTGCCTCATTTCTGCTTAAAACTGACTTTAAAATGATTTAAGAGGTTTTACCTTGTCATCTGATGGTTAATAATCCCATTAATCCATTTGATCGCTTTGGGTGTAGAGACTCGGTCTCAGACGAGCTGCTGATGCTTTGAAATGACATGTGCAGTGGAGGCAGGGCGGTCCAATTATTAGGGGGGACCATTCGGTCTGCGACACTGGACAAGTTTGTCACCTAATATGTTGTCCATTGGTGATGGTGTGCAGGTTCGTGATGAAAATGTGGCGTTGGTTCATTGGTGAGATTGTCCCATCTCATACCATCTATGATAATACCATAAGAGATTTTTACGTGATAAAGAATTGTCATATCACAGTATAAATAGCTGGTTTTCTATTACAGAAAAAAGGGAGCAGCAAAATGGTGTGGGTGTGTTTGACAAATTATTGGCTGTTTTACTGGGTTGTTTGTACTGTACAGAACTGTAATTCCAATAGCCATCATTGCAATGGATGTTTAAGTCAGCTAAATATTCCAATATTTGTGACATTTTTTTGTTTTTTTTAGAAACATATTTTTCAATTAAGCATATTTTCAATTTGCTACTTCAAATCAGGGGCTCACAGTGACACAATGCCAATCATGTCTGAAAGTTTCAGAATGGTGACATGTTCCATTCCTGGTTCAATATTTTTCCCCCCTATCGTCATAAATATCGTTATTGCAAATTTCCTTGATATATCATGACACAATTTTGAGGCTATATCGCCTACTCAATTCACTGATATAACTGGACCTGTTGTGAAAGTGTCGTGACATGGACCCACAACAGGGGGCGTAAATGAACGGACAATGAAAGAGTCAAATATGAACACTTTACTGTTGTGAAAAGCACAACCAAACACAGCAGATTACAGAATAAGTACAATAGTCAATTAGCAAAGGTGACGTGTGGGCAGGCTCGAGGATAGAAGACGTCTGTCCTGAGAAGAACCGGAACCACACGATTTCCTCCGCCGCCGAACCCGGAGAATACTGGAGCCACCAAATCCCAAACACCCCAGGTGGCCACTGTCTCCGCGTGTCGGATCTGGTGCTGCTGGCGAGGAGCAGAGACAATCAGATGTGGGTGTGTGAACACCCAGTAACAACAACGGTGGGAATTCCACCTCCACCTCTAACACACACTCGTGCAGCGTCTGTTTAACCACTTATCTGACGGGAAGTAGGACGAAACAGTCGCGACCCACGCTGGTCCTCTGGTTAGACAGCTGCAACACAATAGCTCTTGGAATCAATCAATACAAGCAGAGAAAGTTACCTCCTAAGGTAGACGATATCTCGGCAACGAGGTGGAGATGACGTCCGGTCTTTATGGAGTGGGATGATGAAGTGTAGATGGGTGACAGCTGTCAAGAGATAATGAGTGACAGCTGTCACCCCCGGCTGTGTCCGTGGCGGCAGCGCCCTCTCGTGCCTGAAGCCCGCACTTCAGGCAGGGCGCCCTCTGGTGGTGGGCCAGCAGTACCTCCTCTTCTGGCGGCCCACACAACAGGACCTCCTAGAATACTCCACTAAAATGGCTCTTAAAGCAGAGTATGTAGCTCTGTAGCATAGAAGCTGGACAACCAAAATATGGGCTGTGGTTTGACTCCAGGTGTATCCACTTCAGGCTAACTGTCCCACTTGACTGAAGTGCCCGTGAATTCAATTCAGTTTATTTTTATGTGCCAAATGACAGCATAGGTGATCCACACAAGTAAGATCTAACATTATACATCCACTGAGCAAGCACATCGGTGACAGTGCTAAGGAAAAATTCCACATTAACTCTGATTACAGGAAGAAACCTCAAGTAGATCTGACTCAGTGGGGTGACCATCTCCATTGGCCATATGAATAAAAACAACAACAACAACAACAAAAAAAAATCAAACAAAAGCACAACAAAGAATTGTTAAATATGCAGAGACAGGAATGTTGGAGCTAAGTATAAATACACATATAGAGTCTAGTTATCACAATGACCGATGGCCAAAAGACAACCATGAATTAAAGAGCAGAGTCAAAGTGAAATGGACTGTAATTTGTGAGTCTGTATGTATTGGTGCCAGATGAATTATTAAATAGGAGATTCCCCAGATTTCATTCACATGATGTCAATTAATTCAAAGGAAAGCTCCAGATCTCAACAGTTCCTCAAATGGGTTAATGGGTACTGGCTTTGGCTCAGGAGTACTCCATAATGCTTTCAGGGGTAGTCTCCTTTGCATCAGACTATGGTCTCCAGCAAAATGCACCAACCCACTGACCTCCACAACCTGCACAGGACTTACTTTTTCAAAATAAATTTCCTCCTTAAACTTCCACATAAGGGATACGTGGCTCTGACAAGGATCAGACGAGTATATTTGTGTGTATGTCTATTATCTGTGAATGTGCAATTTGCACTGCTATGTGATCTGGATTATTTTGATGCATATGACCCACAAACTCAGCAGATCTGCTGAAATGGACAGCCCTGTTAGAAGCTGGTGGACACACAGCTGTGACCTGCGGGAGAACAAGGTGGATGCCTTCCAAAAAAATTCCACCTACAACCTCTCACCTCAATTAACCTGCATCATCTTTAATGAGCTGTGAATTCAACGAGCTAGCACCACTGACAAAAGATATTAAAATCCAAGATGTATGATTAAATTTGCTAATGTTCAAAAATATATTTAGGCAATGGATTCAAACAAATCCAAGTTTGGAAAAGAAGACTGAAAAAGAACATTTCTAAAGGCAAAACAGCACTATTACTCTGGCCTCTCATTTTTAAAGCACACACTGGGTTTCAGACGAACCCGGTACTACCATCTAGGATCACGTATTGGCAGCATACAAGGCAGCCTGAAGGTTTCAGCGTAACACACTCAAAAGTCTCCACACTAAAGACCTCTTTTCAGCTCGCATCGAGGGAAGTGGGCTGGGGAGACCCTTTGATGTGGTAACACCGAGGTCAGAGAGAACAGTCTGTGCAGCACTAAATTCCATCCCCCACAACAGTTCCTTTTTCCACTTTGGTACTGGCTTCGGTTTGAGAAGACTCCATCTTCAAAACAAGTATGACAAAAAAAGAATTTGGACATGTAGGAGTACAGGATGGATGAATGCCATATTTTCGGCTGTAGTTACCACATCCCCCTTTAAAAGTCTGCAATCTGTGTTGTGTTTAAGATTTCCCCGTCATACAATTACTGGCTTTTTTTTGTGTTTTGTTTCTGGAACCAGGAGACCCAGAAAACAGTCCAACCAGCACATAAACTAATCTCAAATGTCATGTCTTATTACGCACAAATGGAAGGAAACGTCTCGGTCGCTCACCCTGCCCAGTCAATGAATTTGTCAAAATTTTATGATAATTCATTCAATTACTCCTTTAGACATTTAAATGATGTGGGGAGTAAAGGCGGAGGCGGTGAGGGTCAGATGAAGAGGGGGCCTGAAGGAGGGGCAGGAGAAGAGGGATTGGGGAATAATCCTGCTCTTGATATTACACTCCCTCCAGAGGCCTTTTAAAGGCTCCATATCACAGTGTGAGGCCTCCTAAACTTCTCCACCTCCCTAACCACCCCCCGACAAACTCCACAGCCAACACACCCCCCACGCCACCCCCAGCAGCTCTGATCACAACTTATTCTCCTGATGCTGCACAAGCATAATGTAACATAATTATACAAATGTAAAAAAGTCTGGTGATCATGAAATTCTTAATAAACGCTTATTCTGCTGTGCATGTGTCTTTTACACCTGTATGTGTGTACGGTTTGTGCAAACTTATATGTTCCTGGGAGAATGACAATAAAAAGGCCCGCCGCTCTTATCGACCCTTGACCTTTGATCCCTTGAGGTCTCCCCACTGCCTGTGTTGGAGATGGAGGAGGCATGGAGGGATGAAGGGCGGGGATGAGGCAGCACTCAGAGAACAGCTCCCCCTGTCAGACCAGTTCAGGCTGCATCATGGGTAAGCTCCCCCCCAGTGTTCAGTGGTCTCTCTCTCTCTCTCTCTCTCTCTCTCTCCTTTGCTTCCCTTCTCCCACTGAAAGGAAGGAACCATTCACAACTTGAACAAAGACATGTGGTACCAGATATCTTTTATTCAAACTCGCCTCCGCTGAAGGCGCCTACAAGACGTGCCACTGTGCATCACTAACGCAGATGTCACGTGGAAATAAATCGTGTTTAAAAATTAATTTTTAAATCACTCTTAAGTGCTATGTACTAAATAGAGGACTGTGCAAATGTTTTAGTCACATTTCATACAACTACAACATTAAAACAAAATATTTCTAAATATCTAATACGTATTTAGAAATACATATAACCGATTCAAATCTGTGACCACTTTTCTCTTTTAAAAACACAATTTCTTGAAGGTGATACTACACGTTCTCTCAAATGCTCTCCATTTTATAAGTAAATTGGGGTGTATTTAATCAAGATTTAGCAACTTTATTAATGCTTGATCATTATAAATGCTTTTGTTGTCATGTCAATTAAGAAGAAAATCATGTTTTGTGTGTGTAGGTTTTACTTTAAGATTTTTTTATGTATTTTTTCAATAATATAACACAAAATATAACATTTTATATTTTGGAGTTTTTTTTTATGTGAATGCTTAGAAATTTAAATGATTTTGTTACAGTGGTGATTTATTTTTTTTATTATTATTATTCAAATCTTACTTCTAGGCTGCCAAAAACATTTGGAAAATAGTGTTGAATAGTATACACTATTTTGAAAAAAAAAAAAAAAAATAGTGTTCTCGGATAATTTGATGAATTTTTGTTAAATTAAAGAACGAGTATTTTTCAAAATGTCTTCTTTTATTAGCTATCACTTGCTACTTAAATGCCCAGAAGAATATTATATATATATATATATATATAGCATGACATGGTGCAAA